>NC_139042.1:33551446-33875727 GCF_965140915.1 Aythya marila | reverse complement strand
GGCACATTCTCCTTGTCATTTCTGTTCTGGTGAATGTACCTATAGAATACCTTCTTGTTATTTTTTGCATCCTTTGCCAAGCTCAGTTTCATCCCATTTCTGCACATCCAGACAGCATCCTGTATTCTTCCCAGGCTATGTGTCCCTATTTCCGCTCTCTGTGCATTTCCATCTTACACCTCAATTTGAAAAGCTGGTCAAACAGACATTTGAGTCTGTTTGCCAAAGTTTATCATCTGTGAATAGGGTAAAGCTATTCACAACTATCACATGCCTTGCAAGTCCCTGGAGGACAACTGTTTAGGAATAAATAATAATTATATATACATATATGTATATAGTGTGTATGTGTGATTAAGTTCTAAGTTATGTCTGGTTAATATTTTCATTGTCTCTCCAACAAAACTGACTAGGAATCTACTTCTGTTTTTAAGTGTAGATCTGCTAATTTAGAATTAAATATCAGGTAAAAAATGTAACACAAAGTTGTCAATCAAGTGATAACCAATTAATGTAAGTCCAAAGATAATGTGAAAGTAAAAATTTTCATTTGAACTGATGGAGTTAAATATCTACTTCTTTGAACTGTAACCAAATCTCTGACTAGTCAGACTAGCCAGCCAACCAACAGCAAGGAATGTATGCCAAAACAGTTTCAACAGAAATACAAAGTTCCTTAAACTAGTTCTCTAACATAAAGAAGTGGAAATTAATCCATCTGGAGTATTTAACTACTGTTACTTAAGAGGAATTCTTTTTAGTCAGAGGCAAATAATACCAAATACTTACTTCAGTGATTCTAGAAATCTAAAATAAATCAATCTTGACTGAAATCAAGCCAAATGGGCAGAATAGCAGGATTCTGCCAGAAGAAGCCTTATTTAGCAAAAGAAATACAAGATAAACTGGAATTAGGCGTCCCATGGATGACGTTAACCCTAAATCTTCCCAGATTAATAGTTTAGTAGACAAGCAAGGACAGAGAATGTCCTGTTCCTCATTTTGTTTTCCCACTTCTCCTCTGCAAATTTATGGCTCCTGACTTCAGTGGAAAGAGGAAGGAAAGTAGAGCATTCTTCCTCAGTGTTCAGAAACCTGAGGGATTCCTATGCTGGCTAACATGCTTAAAAAAAAAAAAAAAAAAAAAAAAAAAGAGAGAGAGAGAGATTTCACCAGTTGACATAGCTAGGCTGGAATTATAATGTCCAAATAAAATAAAGCACAAGTCTGAGTAAAAAGGGGAAGGAGTCTGACTTTTTAATAAAACCTAGTCATAAGCCTAACAATGACAACAGTGAGACAGCACTTGGCAGATCAGTTAGTATGTCAGTAAGAACAAACTAGCAGGTGCAATATTAATAAAAGGCACAAGGAGACCCAGAGCTCTGTGCATCATACCATCAATTCTCTGGATTGTACTGGATATTGATCATAAATAAATAATTGTTTCATCCAACTGTTGATTAAAATGTTAGTAAAACTACAAGTTACAGGAACAGAATCTAAAACTGCACCAGAGCTCTGAAAAATCTATAAAAAGGGTCAAAGCATTTTTCCCTCCTGCTCAGTCCTTCCAGATTAATACCAGCTCCTTGTCATATGGATTTTCAGAAGGATATCTTGTTTGAAAGATGGTATTTTAACTATCCATATAGAAGTGATAATACATCTTGTGGTGCATTTATATTATACTCTAAATGCATTTGCTTTCACTTTCTTTTAGTATAAGAGTAAACTTTTACATCACACTTTATGCAAATTCATATATATATAAAAGAAAGGAAGTAAAAACCACTATTTTATTTATTTTTTAATCAATAAGGGGTCACTGGTCCAGATTTACTGGGTACTTTGTTTCTTTATTTAACCAAAATTAGAAGGATAAAGCAACTTTTTAGTTCCTAAATACTGAAGTACTAGTTATTTTCTCTCTCAGTGTTCAGAATATCTTCCTTCCAGCCTAAATTCCTATGGCCATTATTTCAATGAACAAATAGGGGACTGACTGATTCTTCTAAAGTCTCTTCACAGACTTTACATCAAACTGGATGCTTTATACTGAAACAAGTTGGCTGTTATTTGAGGTAATAACATCCAGCTGAAAGGTGGCAATAAGTAACTGGTGGAAATGACAGACATTTGTGCAGTAACAATGGAGTAGTGGTTAACATTTCCATCTTTCAGCAGGTTTTATTAACTCTTGTTTATAGAAGCACATGCAAGGTTAAAGAAGTTTTGGATCAGAACAAACCTGCACCTGCTTGCTTGCTACACGATTCACTTGGTATGTTATTTTTCACTGAAGTGCTTAAATGACTACCATAAAAATTAGCTATTGCAATAACTATCTGAACTTCCTAGGTAATTTTTGAAACTTATTCCATCATACTGAGATTAATTCTAATTTATTATAGCTCCTACTGTAGCAATTACCAAAAATAAATAAATAAATAAACATAACCAAGAAATAAAATAAGCCATTTAGAAAAGAATTAATAAAAGGATGTTTTCATTTTGAACTAAACAATATATTGATATGTAAATTAAATGAGAAATATATTTCTGGATTTGTATTCATTACATAAGGTGCTCAGCACCAGAGTATCTGAATATTGATTTAATAAGAAAAGCTTCCCTCCTCCGCCCTCCTCCCCTCCCCCCCCCCCCCCCCCCCCCGAAAAGAAAAGAAAAGAAAAGAAAAGAAAAGAAAAAGGATTCTATGAATTCACACAGTACACAATGTATAAACTGAAATGTAAGCTTGTTGTCATTGTGTGGGTGTGAGGGGAACACAGTTTTTTCTCATCAGTCATATATGAAAGGCACATTTTTGCGTTACTTTGACTGAGACTATATATGTATGTATATATATATGTATATGTATAAAAGAACAAGCAACAACATAACCAATAAAATTCTAAGTCCTCCTCAAATACAGCGTAAAGGTTCTATATTCCTTTAAAAAATGTATCAAATTGAGGCTATATTTACTTTCTGCTTTGGGAGGCTTCTCTAAAACTTGTCAAGAAAGCAATGTGTCACCAAAAAAATAATATAACATCACAGCTGCAGCTCAGCTGTTCAAGATTTTGACCACTTGCCTTGATTTCAATACTCCTCAGCTGCCTCAATCAAAAGGTCAAAAATATGTTCTGGAGTTATAGAAGAAGAAGAAGATTTACTGTGGTGCCAGCCTTGGGTAGCTTTCTTAAACGAGGTGATGGAGTGTATTGCTGATGGAGCTACTCATTTTTCTCCTTTGCCAGATGTAATGGCTGAGATGTGATATCTGCCACACAGCCATCAATGAATTGCAAAAATGTGACTTCAGCCCTGAGATTAAAGGAGCTATGTTGGTGACCACAGGAAAGAAAGGGAACTGTTACAAGCAGTATTAATGGATACTGAGCTTTAAAAACAAACAAACAAACAAAACAAAACACAACATGAAAATACTAAATGACACATGGGGGGTGGGGAGGGGAGGAGTTAAAAATAACAGAATAGAGGACTACAACAAAGAAGGAACATTTTAGATTTCTTATTTATTTAAGTATATGTGTCTGTTAGTACCTATGAAAGATCTGACTAGCACATGGATATCCTGAAGAGATAGGGAAAAGCTGAAGTTCAGCTCAAATTTTGACTGGAACTTAGAGAAAAAAGAAATGAAAAAAAAAAAAAAAAAAGTCTTTAATATTTCACTGATTGTTCCTTTATTGATTTGTTGGACTGTTAAGTTGTTTTACAGTAGTGGAGATGACGATTTGCTGTCTTTCTGAAGAAGAATTATTCTCTAGCCAAAATTGACATCCTGGTTTATCTATCTTGACTAAGTTAATAATAAATAAGCAAATTGTACTAGATACATCTGGGATGGAGTTAACTTTCCCTGCAGCAGCCCATACAGTGCTGCTTTCCCTGCAAGATTCTGCTTCCCAAGATGTGTTTGAACATTGCTTTCTGATAGAAAGTAGAGAATAATTGTTTTCTCTCTATTTCCTTCCATGCAAACTTTGCTTGTTTTTTCCCCTCCTCTCCCCCCCCCCCCCCCCCCTTTCCATTTCCTTTAATGAAATCATCCTTATCTCAACCCTTGAGATTTTTTGTTTGTTCATCATATTTTCTCCCCTTCCTTATCCTTTGAGGAGAGGAATGAGAGAGTGGTCTGGTGGAGTTTAGTTTGCTATCATTATGAAACCACCACATAACTAAATGATCTAATAAATAAATCAGTAGATATAGAAATTAAACAACAGCAAAACACATTTAGCGTCAATCTTTAAAATCAAATCAGGTCTGAGGTTATCACAATGACTGACAAATTTACATGAAGGACAGCAACCTCTCAATTCATTTACAGCCTTTCTCACCCTACTACATCCATTTAAATTTAAAATAAATGATAGTTATGAACATGTTCTTATTGCATAATCTATTTCTGATACTATGAGTTTTCTAAACTTGGTATTACTTCAATCAGAAAATGAATGAATTGGGCTTTTGTAATATATATCTCTACTTACTAGAAGGCTTTCTTTCTTGAGCAAGTTAGTGAATATACTGCTACAGAAGATATGATTCATGTGTCCTGAAGACACTGTACTTTGTAGAATAATTATCATATGAATTTACTGAAAGTTCACTGTCATATCTCTTTTGTGTTTGAAGCAGTGATGTGAATTATGAAGTAGAAGAAATTACAAATAGTGAAATCTAACGGGTAAAATTGTAGGTCTTTCCAGGAAAGTTCTTTACTACCTCTCCATAATTCTGATTCTCATTCATAGAGTCTTTTAAACAAATCTGTAAAGCAGGAGGCAGAAAGTGTGCTACGGCAAAATATATGTTCTACAAAAAATGCAATTAATTCTATGTCATGGTTGATCAAATACATTAATTAACATAACCAACCCCACAAATCAAGGGAATACTTTGCATATCACTGTACAAGACATAAGGCAAAATTCCTTATTTTAATTTTTCTGAATCATATTCAGATTATTCAGCATTAGATTCAGTATAAGAGAATTCAAACTACACAGAAATATAATATATTTGTTAATAAATGAAAGAAAAAGAAGGCCTTCAAATTGAATTGACATAAATAGGAAAAAGAAACTGGACAAGTGCATTCAAATCATCATATCCTGATGTGATAGTCATCCAAATACATACCTTTGTGCAGTAGTAACAAACATAAGTATAGGGAAGGGAAGGGAAGGGAAGGGAAGGGAAGGGAAGGGAAGGGAAGGGAAGGGAAGGGAAGGGAAGGGAAGGGAAGGGAAGGGTCCAGCTGATGCTTAGGGAGTGTCCTGTATGTACTATGTCAACTCTGACAGCTATTATGACATATCTTGTATGTGACAGCTTAGGGTAGTCAAATAGCACTAGGTATCTAACACTAGACAATTCATTGATCTGTAGGTGTTCATTCTTTAAGCTTGAATTGCACCCTAAAAATTCAAATTTCAAGAAAAATACTGAACATCAAGACCAAACTGTCAAATACACTGGAAACATGCACCTGGATAATATGCATATATTTCATGTATAGATACGCCACCTCTTTGAAGTGAGGGGGGATATACCCTCCAAGTATTACATACAATGAATACATGAAAAAATGTTGATAAAAACATTTGTCTATTTATTGTCACTGATTCACCATTCTGAAAATATTTGTTACAAATCTAAAAGTTTTGTACAGAGGTGTACAAATGCAAAAGTGTAAAACCACATACCTGGATTTCATTTGTTCTCCTATGCAAAGCAAACATGCTTCCTCACCCGATCGCCACATTCTCAGTACAAAGGCAGCCTCTTAAAAACTTCAAAGACTAGTAGAAGTCTAGCATTTAAATTATTTTATTTTTTTTAATAATGTTTTTCCCAGTCAGTAATGTATTGAACTTACGACTGGTACTTGTGATGAAGTGCTGGTACTTGTGATTTTTTTTTTTTTCCAGATGAGAAATGGCAACATATTTTCTACAGATCCCTTTGCAAATCAAGATTTCATCTGACCATATGATACACAGAAATGAAGCAACAATAAATAAGTTCTCCTCAATTTGGTATGCTCAAATTCTGATGCCAGAGATGATGAAAACTACAGGTAGGTGGCAAACATCACAAGACATCTTCACATTATTATAGTACATTCTAGGAGGTAAATTATCACTTTGGCAGATAAATGTTGCCACTCTCTGTGCTACCCCAGCCTGAGAGACAACATCAATTGTCTGCCTGGATGTGGACATCTGCTCCCTGAGCAGGGACACCAGAAATGGACACACTGTGTCTAGCTCAAGTGCCAATTTATTGCTCCGTAGCATAGCTTCTTATACCCGTACACACAACTGCCCCGGATCCCCGTGACCCTCTGTTCCACCCATGGTTGTCGTGGTTCCGCTCGAGTGAGCAGCTGAGCTCCACCACAGCTGCTCTCTCACTCCCCCTCCTCAAAGAGGACTGGGGAGAAAATATGTGAAAAGGGCTCAAAGGTTGAGATAAGGATGAGAAAATCACTCAGTAATTATTGTAACGGGCAAAACAGACTCGGCATAAGGAGATAGTAAGATTTATTGCCTATTACTAACAAGCTAGAGAAGTGAGAAACAAAGGAAAAAAAACAAAAGCACCTTCTGTCCCATCCACCCTCTTCCACCTCCTCCCCCCGAGCGGCGCAGGGGAACAGGGGAATGGGGGTCAGTCTACAGCGCTTCTCTGCCGCTCCTTCTCAGTCACTCTCGTCCTCTGTGCTGTGAGGTCCCACCCACGGGCTGCAGTCCTTGATGAACTGATCCAGCATGGGCTTCCCACAGGCAGCAGCTCTTCCAGAACTGCTCCAGATATGGGTCCGTACCACAGGGTCCATCCCTCAGGAGAAAACTGCTCCAACCTGGGTCCCCTATGGGCAGCAGCTCCTGCCAGGTCACCTGCTCCTGCGTGGTCTCCTCTCCACGGGCTACAGGTCCGGCCTGGAATCTGCTCCGGCAGGAGTCTTCCACAGGCAGCAGCCTCCATCGGTGCAGGGCCACCTGCTCCACCATGGTCTCCTCCACGGGCTGCAGCGTGAAACCCTGCTCCAGCGTGGTACTCCATGGGCTGCAGGGGGACATCCTGCTTCACCATGGTCCTCACCACAGGCTGCAGGGGACTTCTGCTCCGGCGCCTGGAACACCTCTCCCCCTCCTTCTTCACTGATCTTGGTGCCTGCAAGGCTGTTTTTCTCACTCCTCTCACTCTCCCAGCTGCTGTGCATCACAGTGTTTTTTTTCCCTCTCTTAAATATGCTCTCACAGAGGCGCAAAACAACATCGCTTATTGGCTCAGCTCTGGAAAACAATGGGGCCCTTACCAAACATGGGGCAGCTTCTAGATCCTTTTCACAGAAATCACCCCTATGGCCCCCTGCTACCAAACCTTGCCACGTAAACCCACTACAATGGTCCCTCCCAATCCTCCCCCCACACCTCCCCCCACAATAAACAATGAGAAACATCAGTGTTTATCAATGTTTATCAATGTTTATCAATGATAAACATGGCAGATAAACACCATGGCAGAAATTCATTAAAAAGTTCCTAAAGGGCAATGTAAACTGCCACTCTACTATGCTATTTCAAGTGTTTCTTATACTGTATTTGCAAACAACTGTGGAGGTAAAATTTCAGTTTATTATGAACCGAGGAAACCTTTGAAATAACCTATAAAGGAAGGATGAGTTTCATCTAAAGCACATAAAACTCAGACTTAAAATAAAGTTTATGGGGGAGTTTTAAGCTAGAGACTGAGGAAAATACAAGGGTGAAGTAATAAAATCTCTGTTGTATTACAAAAACTGGCAGAATAAAAGTCAATAATATTCAGAAAGGTAGTAGATAGGAACAGTCCTTATAAATAAGATTCAACTGAAGCAGAAGAAATCAAAACAAGCAACCAGAACAGGGCCAAATATATATGTGGTTCTATACAAATTACAGAAATGGAAAGAAACAAATGACCAAGCCAAAAGGCCTGATTTTAAATAAGATTATTGACATACTAGGCACTGAAGAAGCTTGGTGGAAGTCTGATTACCACTTCAGCACTGTGACGCTGGCATACAGATTACATTAGATTACATTAGGTTACACGTATTAAATTACATACACATTACATACTACATCAATGATGATGTGCAATTACTGAGAGATATAAAAAATAGATCTGCCTACAAAGAGTTGCAGAAGGATCTTGCACTGCTAAGTATCCAGGCAATAAAACGAAATTGACAAAATTATGTTTTGGCATCAGAATTAAAAAAAAAAAAAAAAAAAAGTGCATGAGAAAAAACAACAAAACGGCGTGTATAAAATTATTTGCTCTAAATTAGCCATTACCATTTAGAAAAGATCTTAAAGATCTTGCAATTACTACAAATCATTTTCAAAGAAAAAAAAAAAAAAAAAGGAACAAACCAAACTTATCAGCTTGAAGATGAACAGTGTCTGAAAATACAGTTAGAAAAACACAAATAACTAGTAAAGGAACAAAACAGAAATCATTATTGCCATACTATGTGACACATTCACATTTTGCTTACCAATAGCAATAAAGACTCTTTTGCCTCCGAAAAGGATACAACAGAACAACAACAAAAGCCCCAGATGCTAACATTGCCTTATGCTAAGATAAAACACAAGATATCTAAGGCTGAGACTGAAATTCAGATGGAAGTGATACAACTTCCCTATGCAGACAGCTACACCCTGACAGACATCTCAAGGACTGAAAAGGCTGCCCAGACCCCAAGTTATGTGGAGCTCCAGAAACTCAAAGTTCCCCCTAGGTCAGAAGTGGATGACAAAAAATAGGGAAATTTGCTGGGAACCCATATTCATCATGACATAAATAGGCTACCAAGCCTGGTAAAACCTGCAAACCCATTCCTACTGTTCGGTGCAGGGTTGAATGATGTTGCAACAAGATGACCAAGAAATATCCAAAGAAACTTTATGTCCTTTGGAACAAGGTTAAAGGGGCCAGAAGCACAGGTGGTGTTCTCTATCCTCCCAGTCACCGAAGGGGGTTCAAGAAGGAGACAAACTGACCAGGTGAATGCCTGGCTGTGTGGCTGGTGCCATGCTCAAGGTTTCAACTTTCATGATCATAGACAGACCTTCAGGAAACTGGGACGGTTGACAGCAGACAGGGCTCACCTAACCAAGTGGAGCAAGAATGACCTGGGCAACAAACTGGCTGAACTTATAAGCAGAGCTTTAAATTAGCTTATCTAGCGGGGAAAGAGGGTGGACTTCTGAGTGACAGAGAAGAGCCAGGGGCTGCTGATGCATTATGAAGAAATGGGTAAATACCTGGGAATTGTCTCAAAGAAATCATGGTGTGCTCCTCTACAAAAAGTAATGTGGCTGATAGCCCAGCTGAAGCACCTTGATACCAGTGCACGCTGCATTGGAAACAAACAGGAGGAACTGGAAACCACAGTGCATATAGACAACTATGACCTAATTGCTGTCATCATAATGTGGTGGGATGAATCACATGGCTGGAGTACTGCAATGGATGGCTACAAACTGTTCTGAAGAGGCAGACAAGGAAGGAGGGGTAATGGGGTTGCCCTTTATGTAAAGAAATGGATTGGTTATGAAGAGGTGTCTTAAAAAAAAAAAAAAAAAAAAAAAAAAGCTATGAACAGGTTGAGAGCTTATAGGTAAAAATTAGGGACTCAGCCAACAAAGGAAACCTTTTAGGCTCTCACCCTGCTGGGGGATTTCAACCACACAGATACCTTCTGGAAAAGCAACACAGAAAGCTATAAGCAATTCAGGAGACTCCTAGAAAGCACTGGGGAGAAGTTCTTGGTCCAGGTAATAGACAGTCCAACCTGAGGAGAAGTGTTACTGGATGTGCTGCTCACCAATGCAGATAAACTAATTAAAGAGGTCAAGATAGGAGGTACTCTGGCTTTCAGTGGGCACACCCTGGTGGATTTCAATCTTCTTCTTAGAAGACAAAAGGAGGGAAAGAACATTAAAAGTGATCTCTTTATCATATCAATTCAGTTTTCTTTGAAATTGGCCTGATTTGAAATGGGATGAACCCTAAATTTTAAGCATTCTAATGCCAACATGGACTATTTATTACCTTCAGTAACACAGTGCAAAGGACTGTTGCTCTATAGCAGATACTGACATAGCAGTCAGAAGACTTTCTGAGAACTTTCAGTTTGTGCAACAAGCATCAAGGCTAAGCAGGTTGGTTTAGGGCTGCATTAAACCTTACAACAGTCACAGCTGAAAGCCACATCAGTTGTAATTTTGAGGATTTTATTTACTTTTATTTCCTTTACAAAGATCATGGATATTGTTATGCTTAGTTTTCCATGGACCACGGTTTTAGATCTCGGAACTCTGGCTTTGGGGCAACATTTAGGTCTGCCACATGGTTGCAGGAGGAGCAGAAACTTAAAATCTTGCTATGCATAACATTCTTCAGGTGGCCTGTTCAAGGGCTGGGGACCTTTTGCTGTCAAATGGCAGATATTCCTCCAAAGATGTAGGCTGCATCCGAAATCTTGAGTCCTTTCATGAAAAAAGCAATGCTTATTTCTCAAAAGTGTTGTGTGCAAGTTGAGACTAGACTGGGGTAAACAATTTCTGAGAAAGCAACTTGAGTAAAACATGAATTTCTTAAACACTAAAGTTTTTCTTCAAATCTTTATAGACCTGGAGTTCTTTCCTTCTATATTAGGCATGATCACAATGGAAAAGTGCTCAGGAGCCTGAAGTTTTGCCTGTGCTATTGTTCCTGTCAGGACTGGATGTCTCAGTGGTCCACTGAACAGCTGTTGCAATCCAAAATGTTGTGTTCAGCCCCTGTGTAGCCTACATGGTGAGACTCCTGTGCTTGTAGTTATGGTATAGGCCTACTAGATAGTTTGCCTTGATGGAGCACTAGAGGCTGGTTAAACCTCCCAATGACACACAAATAACGCATTCTGATAAAGCTTGATACTTGGTGACAGAGAGTCACTCTGTATTAAATATTTAGTATATAATGGAATAAACTGTCCTCTGGAAGTACTTTTCTTTACATGGACATGCAGAGAAGAGCTTTGGGTGACACAATGAAACGTAGACTTCAATGGTGTAGAAGTTTAAGTTAGAAGAGATGTATCCTACGTAATATAATTATGTGAGTATGGGTTACGGAAAAGAAAAATATGCTCAGATTTTCTCAATCTCACAAGATTTTGTTATTTATTTGTGAAAGCTTTATTTCTCTGCTAATGTTCCATATCAGTTCTTTAAAATATTTAGACATTACTTTTTCTCTTAAACCATGAACATTTTTTATATGGAAATATATTTGCAATAAAGAGGTATTCTATTATACTGCTTTTATATAACCCATTAGGAATATCCTCAACAGAATACAAACATTCCTTCGTGTACTTGTGATGTTTCCAAGCTTTAGCTGCAGCTAGTAATATACAAGAATAGTTATTCTAAATAAATTATTGATTTAGTATTCATAGGATTACCAAAATGGAATATTACTACCTATTTAATTATTTGCAAATATAGCAATATTTTTACAACCTTTTTTTTTTTTTTTTTTTTTTTTTTTTTCGGGGGGGGGGATCTTTAAGAAGGAAAACTAAGACAATTGGGAAAAAATGCTTTTAAATCTATAATTATTTGTCTGAAACCAGTATTTTCACTGAAATAAGGGATAAATTTAGGCTTAGTCTTAGGCAGAAGGAATTTCATTTTTTTTTTAAAGTAATTTCACAGGGCATAAAGTGTGCTGTCCTACAAATTTAATGGGACTTCCCATTTCCTTGATAATAAAACTAGCAAGAGGCTAATTCTTCCTCACAGTAAGACTATTTTAATCATCCTCATTGGAAATGGTATAACATGTATTAACATGTACTCTAGGTTGCTTTAGCAATGTACGTATTGGCAGTGTAAATGACAGTCATCCCTATGAAAAGCAATATAATATGAGATGATAAAGGCTTTATAATATATAGTGTTCAAGTCTACCAAGTTTCTAAGTGACCCATATTCTTTATGTCCAGTGAATATAAAAATACTTACACTTCTGTGGTCCATCTTGATCCCTCCGTTTCTCAGCCTTTGTCTCTTCCCATACAAGCAACACTGATTTTATGGCATTGTTACCTAAATCTGGTATTTCTGTTAGTAACCTAGGCAATCTCAGATTTATGTAGTACTACTGACAAAGCTACATAGGTACTGTTGCCTTGTAATGTTTTCCTTCCCCAAACATCCCCAATACTCTACCTTAATTGTCCGTGAAGACCAGCCATTTCTCACATAACTCCCTTAAACATCTGTGAAATTTGACTGGCCATCTATCATAGCACAATCTGTAACTTCAGTCAGCTTCTTATTTGTTAAGGTCAGCAAATTCTCATATCCTGCCCTATCCATAATTTTTCAAGTTCTGAACAGTTAGTTAAATCTCAGGCTAGGACCTGTGTTATTACATCCCTTAACATCATTCCTAAAACGAATCTCATGTTGAGGGGTCAAGTAGTTACCTCACTACCTTTCACATTGGGACATTACATGTTCACTCTAATTATCTTCAGAACAAATAATATCCATGACACAATTTTAACCTGAGTTCTCCATTCTCTCAATTGACCTCATTGCTGTAGAACCAAACAGATCAAATATCATATGTTTAAAAATACCTTCCTTTTAGAATATAACATATTAAGATGGCATCCAGCATAAAAAAAAAAAAAAAAAAAAAAAAAAAAAAGCAAATTGTCAATGAAAATATAATGCAAAATAAGCACATTCTCCTGTCTAGAGCAATAACACTGTGTTTCTAAGCTTTCAAGAATTCTGGATAATTCCTGGGCATTCTTTGCCCTAGCAACTCTGAAAGGACATAAAACAAGCTTTCTATTGTTCTTTTATATACCCCTGGAAAAATGTATTTTCTTTTCAGTCTTTCCTGAGAAGCATTGTCTTTCTCTGATTAGGAGTATTACACTGCACTGAAAACTGTATGTTGAGAGAGAGGAAAGTCAAGACAAAAGACATAAACCAATGGAAACAATATATAACCTGAAATGTGAGATAAAATGGCTGGTAAAAAAAAAAAAAAAAAAAAAAAAAAAAAAAAAAAAAAGTGCTATGGCTAAAAGAAATAAATTATGTAGATAATAACACAGAAAGCATTGTATAGTGAACACATACAAAAACTTGTTCAAACAAAAATATTTCAATCGTTTGGCTTGTTTTTCCAAATTGAAGTTTTCCATGGCTACATAGAGCCATAGAAAAAATGCAGAAAATGTCAAACAAAGCATTTAATTCTATTTTTCAATGTTATTTTATCTTCAGTATAGATTTACCTAAGAACATAAAACTACTAGAGGGCAAAAAAAATGGTGAATGGTCTGAAGAGAAAGATGTATGAGGAGTGGCTGAAGTCACTTAGTTCATTCAGCCTAGAGAAGAGGAGACTGAGGAGATGCCTTATGTCAGACTACTCCTCATGAGTAGAGTGGAAGGGCAGACGCTGATCTCTTTTCTCAGGTGTCCAGCAAAAGGACCTATTTAAATGAAGCCGCAACAGGGGAGGTTCAGGTTGGATATTAAGAAAAGGTTCTTCACTGAGAGGGTGGTTGGGCTCTCCAGAGTCATGGCACCAAGCTTGCTGGAGTTCAGGAAGCATTTGGGCAACACCCTCAGATATATGGTTTAATTTTTAGGTGGTCCTGTGTGGAGCCAGGATTTCAACTTGAGCCCTTCCAACTCAGGATATTCTATGATTCTATGAATCTATGTTCCTATATTTAAGTCTGAAAATGCTTGTACTTAGAAAATGTAGCAACTAAACATTTAATGGTGCTTTATTTATTTATTTATTTTTAAAAATACATAGAACATTAATTGCAACTGTCCTTTCCTTCAGACATGAGTGAATATACTTTTTTTCTTTTTTTTTTTTCTTTTTTTTTTTTTTCCTAGTGAAATCATTTTCTTTCCCAAAACTTGGTAACTAAGTTCCTTAAATATTTATACCTTCTTCCCTGACAATTCACCATAATCATCTATTATGAAATCATTTTCTCCTTTGCAGCTGTCATACTATTTTGCTTTGAATATAGTTATATATTTTACTGTATTATGTATAGTATATACATACGTAATATATATACAGTAGGAAGCATGACTCTCTTCATCAGGGTCAGGAGTAATACTATCCCTTCTACTGCCTCTGGGGGACTGCCCAACAGAAACTGGGACAGCAATCCTCCTAGGGGCCCTCTTTGTTGCTGCTGTATCTTTCCGTAGCTCACGTACCCGAGCAGCTAGGGCCGAGGTTGGTTCACTGTCCCACTTCCTCATATCTTCCCCGTGGTCACATAAATAAAACCACAAGGTACCTCGCAGTGTGCATCCCGGATTCTCTCTTGTTTGAACTGGAGACTGCTGGCGCTTGATGGCCGAAAGATTTTTCCGTCTAGGTGAGGAGGAAGCTATGTGTTCATCTAACCATTGGGACAGTCTCTCTACAGCTGAAATGCAGTCTAGTACTGGGGCAGAGAGATTTTCTTCGTATTTGTGAAGGTGATTGGACATGTTGTCCTTGGCCCCATCCCCTCCTCCCAATCCATTGCTGCCAGTGTGCTGGCATGTGTTGGGGGTGCAGCCCGTACAAACTTCCAGCACATGGATGTTGCGCATTGGACTTCATCAGGGTCTTTAGGTGTCTGGGCATTGTTTAAATCACTATAAAGCATCTCCAGCTGTGGTGGTTTTACTCAGGTGGGCAGCTGAGCTCCACCACAACCGCTCTCTCACTCCCCCTCTCCTCAAAGAGGAAGGGGGAGAAAATACAACACAGAGAACTTGAGGTTTGAGATGAGAAAGGTTTAATTAAAGGGAAAGGGAATGGGGAGAAAAAAAAAAAGAAACAAAAGAAACAATAAGTCCATGTGGAAGCACAGAGAGAGGGAAAAAAATTATTCTCTACTTCCCATCAACAAGTGATGTTCGGCCACGTCTTGGGAAGCAGGGCCTCAAAACACGTAGTGGTTGTTCAGGAGGAACAGTCCCCTCCCCCACGAGAGTCCCCCTTTTATTGCTGAGTGTGACATCAGGTGTTACGGAATATCCCTTTGGTTGGTTTAGGTCAGCTGCCCTGGCAATGTCCCCTCCCCATCACTTGCCCACCCCCAGCCTGTTGGCTCTTGGGGGCTCGGAAGGAGTCCTGATGCTGTGCCAGCACTACGCAGCAATAGACACAACGGTGGAGTGATATCAGTGCTGTTCCAGCTACAAGTGCAGAGCACAGCACTGTGCAGGCTGCTGCAGGGAAAAGGTGACTCCAGCTCAGACAGACCCGACACAATGACAGGATCAGAAATTTGAGAGATCCAACCTCATAGGTCCTTACTATGTATTTTCAAAAAGCTGAACAAGGTACAGGTAACCTGAAATGTTCTATTGGAAGCCAAATAGTTAAAGTTTTGTCAAGGCTTTGAAACCTGTAGGAAATAAATTTAGCTAGTGTCTGTATCTTCACTGTATTTTTTCCAATATTTTGTCCAGTTCTCGCTTGAGCTGATCTCACTCTACACCACCATTACTAGCTTTGGCAGCTTGTTTCTTAAACTGGCTATCTGTGCTCAATAAAAGAATCTGTCTGAACTTAATAGACTGCATGCTGTTGTCTCTTCACAGTCATCTCCTGTTTTCCATCAAATTAGTTAGACTCCTAAAGTGCTTGTTATCATCAGTACATTTTTTTCTATTAGATTTTTATTTTAAATGATGTCTACTTATCTGCTTTCCCCTCTGAAAATGTCAATATGTAAAGATTAAAGTTATATTAAAGCTGTGGAAAGTATTTTAAGAAATAAATTTATTCAACAGTTTCAGAATTTGGGGGACTTGTACATTATCTGGGAACAGCACATTAGTGTTTTCAATATGCTTGTTGCTGCTCTATTTATTGTTACCTTTTCTATTACAGCAGCAGTTGGAAGCATTGAAGCACTCAGGGTGTCACTGTGGTAGACTTCACAGATATATGGTATTGACTTAGAAGGCTTATAATTTAAGTCCAAAGACGGAGAAAAAGATCATCAGGGACATTACCACCTAAGGGAAGTGTAATAGGACCTCTGATATTATGCCCTAAAATTTGCAACATGTACTTTTTTTTTTTTTTTTTCTTCTAAATTATAGGGAAACCCATATATCACCAACAAAACACATATTATTATTATTATTAAGACTAGATGGATGTTTCAGGCAGGCTATTATTCAACAAGGTACATTCTTAATGTGGTGTTTTGATTTTCACTGAATACTTTGTGTTACATCAAGGAAATAAAAAAAAACAAAAACAAAAACAAAAACAAAAAACAAAAACAAAAACATTGTGTTTTACTCCTGACAATACCTTTTGAATATGATTTGATAAATATTTGATTGCATAAGTATAGTATTTGTTAGTTTGGCAATTAAATCCTTCAGAAAGCTTAACTAAATATGCAAAGGTGCTTCTGGTATGTCCATATAGACTTGAAGCACTTTGAATCCAGCTCCATGAAGCTCTAGTCCCTAGAACATGATGGCCTGGAGCTGTTTACAAAAAAGAGTCTTGTCAGCATTCAGCAATACTGTCATAATAAGAGGAAAACTAAAGAAATGAATAAAGGAAGAGATATAAGGAGAAAAAAAAAAAAAAAAAAAGGAGAAGAAGTGATCAAAGATGATTCTTCAGTGAAATTTTCAGTGTATTTCCATTGAAACTCTAGTTGTTGAAGCTGCTCTTTTATCTAAAATAATAGTAAAAACCTGTTCTGACTATAAATGAACAATGTCAACTAGACAAATATATCATAGAGGGCATTTTGTTTTCCATGTAGAATATCTGTAATCAGAGTTCACTTTTTATTTATTTATTTATTTATTCCCTAGAGAGAAAAGCACAGTCACTTACATATATTCATTGTCTATCCCAAAGACATGTTACTGCTTCAAACATAATAGACAGTCACTGGCAGAAGATGCTAAACAGTAATAATACAATTTTGGCAAGGAAAAAGACCCAACAAACATAAGTTACTCTGATTTCCCAGTACTACATATATACATTTTAAGGGTTACATCTTGAGATGTATCAAACTGCTTTGCTGAAAATGCCTTGGAAAATGCCGTTTTAAAAAAAGTGTAAGTTAGAAACCAGCTATATGTAAGCTGGTCCAAGAGGCCAAAGAAAATTGCTGTTTATCTCAGAAGGTTATATCAATACTCCCAACCTGTTCAGCATAAGAGCTAATAAGACTTGAACATTTTAGAACTGAAAATTTTATACTTAGACCAGGTGTATTATTCATCTGCCAAATTCTGTGTAAGAATACTGTCATGAAAATATTTGTGAAGAATTCATTATTTATAAATACTAATAAAAGCCTCTTCGTATCTTTTTATGCATATACAACATTTCAATATCCTTAGTTTGGTCTCTTTACCCTCTTTCAATTTGTCAGTAATTAAAATAGATTGAAAACTCTGCTAAACCGTGTACAGGAGCTAGTTTTCCCGATTTACACTGCAGTATTTGAAATGATTGGAATATATAAAATTTCACCACTAAGTTAAGGAATCTGACACAGGACATGTGGGAGAGCTGCAGATTTTGAAGCAGCAGCCTGAAACTTCATGAGTTACTTTAAATTCAGTAAAGTAATTAAGTTTTTGTTATGGAATGCAGTGGCCCAGGGGAAGTGGTATGTCTTCCTTTCCCATACCAACAGGCAGTAAGAAAGTGGTCTGGGCTAATCTAAATACGATGGGAAAGGAATGTAACTTGCAGAGTCAAGCAAATTATTGTATATTGATAAAGGGTCCTCTCTAGAACAGAGTTAAGTTATGCCTTTCTGAGGTATGATTCTTCCTCAGAGCTACTTAAATGAGAACGATGTAAATTTATGCAACGTTCTTCACATTCTTTTCCAAACCAATGTATACTTACTTTTTTTTTTTTTTTTTTTTTTTTTTTTGCTGAGTGATAGAAGAACTTAAGGCTTTGCAAGTCACCATCCTATTTGGAGCACAAATCCATGAAGGTATTTAAGAGACATGGATCAGGCACTTAGAGACATGGTTAAGCAGTGGACTTGTAGTGTTAGGTGGCTGGTTGGACTCAATGGACTTCAGGGCCTTTTCCAACCTAAACCTTTCTATGATACAAAGTCATGTATCTTCCTATGGTTTTGTTCATCAGCTCTGCAGAAGTCCTTGGTACCTCTGCAAAGGTGGTAAGAAACCACATATGAAACTTCTCTCTTCAAAAACAGCTTGTTTCAATATAATTTACCAAGCCTTTTAAACTCTGCAGTTAAAAGTGAGCTTTTCTGCACTCAAGGCTAAGATACCTGACCATACCCATCTAAGAAAGAGGAGTGATGGATCTGTGAGTGTAAGATCTGAGACCAAACCTCTGAGGATTCAGATTTGAATTTTCCTTTGTGTCACAGTGAAGTTGAATAGAGCTGAGAGTAGTGACTGCTCCTACCCATCGGGATAGCTGTAGCCCACATATTATAACATCTCATGATGTTAGTGGCTGCCTTCAGTTTTCAAGGCTTTAGACTAACATATTAAGCAAAGGGACCATGACCACTTTCTGTCTATCTGTCCAAAGAATTATGCTACTTTGACCATCTGAAATTCAATTTATGCCTTATCCAAGTCCATAGTAATGTAAAAATAATATTAACAAAATGACCTCTATATACCTACCCCTTTGTATACTTTTTCTGCACTCAGAGTAGGCTTACACTGCATGGTACAAATTAATGTTGACATATCTAACATAGCTCTGTTAGATAACTTACATAACTTACATAGTTATGTAACATAATACATCTGTGGATATATTAAAAATCATCTTAAGTAACAGTGAAACAGTTCTTGCCTTAAAGAATGCAACATTTATAATTATTGAGTTTTCAGAAAATTTAGCCAATTTAAGAATATCCTGAAAAATATTTGTATAAGAGTGGAAGGATTCAAGATTCATAGGGCTGCATTGTGTACTTCCATGTGACAGGCAACCTAAACCTTCCTACTGGGCAGATGGAGAGAAATAAGTAAATGAGTAAATTAAGGGCAACTATTTGTATGAGATTTCAGACAACTGCTTTAAATGACCTTTGTTCTAAACATATTTTTTTATTATTTTATTTTATTTTATTTTTTAGGAAGTGTAAAATTAATAGGTTAAATGTAAGCATTCATATTTAAGAGATGATTTCCACTGCAGATGTGTTTTTACATTTCCTCATCTGTAAATACATAAACACATATATCACATATACTGATAAAACAAGCATGGTGGTTGTTGTTATTGTTTCTGTTGTTGTTGTTATTTGCAACTGGAAAAGGTAAGTTTGAGTGCTGACTTAAAATATATATATATTTTACCTGAAGGAAGAACTAAGCGAAAATTAAGATTAGTGAATGTCAAACCTTTCAGATTATTGGTAATCTGAAATTCCAGATGGAAAAGACTTGTTCAAATTATTATTTACATGTTCAGAAACTTGATCAAACTTGCTTCTGGTCTTGGCTCCAGAAAGAAACTTTATGAAACTAAGGTATCTACCATACTAAGGATTTTATAGTTTCAGCAATAAAATATTCATGGTGGAAATACCTGTAAAGATACATTTAAAAACTGGAGTTGTCAAGAATGTTCCAGATTGTTCCTGACAAAATGATGGACAAAAGTAAAATTTACATTAACTTCCAAAGACAAGTTTCAGTCAATAGTAAGTACTTAAAAACCTCAGCAATCAAATATGATAAGTGTAAAAAATTAGAAGTTCACTCTACATGTGATTTTCCTGAGAATTACTGTAGTTTAAATTACTATAATAATTTGAATTTTACACCTTCCAGTTATTTCTAAATTCATTTGAATTATTCTCAATACATTTCTTATCAATCTTATTATGAAGTCCTGGGAACAGATTAATTTCCATAAATTCAAATGCTTTCTACCTCACTTTAATATTGAATAGTATTTGGTTATCTAAGCCTACATCTGTACTTGTAAATTAAAAGAGTTCATGTTCTCTGGCTATAAGAGTAAATGGCATAGAAAAGCTCAGTCTAGGATAAATATTTTTTCATTTTACCAGCCAGTACAGCTTCATCCACATTACTGGGTGAAAACAGTCCCTAGCTGAGTCATTGTCAGGGAGAAGGATAGTAAGAAAAAGATAAAACTGTACCCCAAATATGTGTTACACTGTACAGGTTTGTTTCTGTCAACTGTAAAATTGCTCTCAATGAAAAGCCTTCAGTGTCCAGGTAGCTGTGTATAAACATGAGACCCTGCATGCTGCAGAGGTTGTATATTGTTCATGCTTAAGACTAAATTCGCATTCTTAAAAAATTTAAATGAGCTGATATTTGCATAATGTAGACATAACGGGGAAACTTTCACCATTTAGGTCAGCCTCTTGATATACCTGTTCTGAAAAACATAACCAAAAAGACCATACTATGATACCATTATATATAAATATATGAGATCATACCAAGTCCCGTGACTCTCTGGCTGGATTTTCTGTTTTCTTTTTTTGAAATTCAGTCTAATTAGCATAATCATTTTAAAGTTAGTTTATCTTTCCTAACAGTCAATCTCTTCTGTCTATGCTTGTGTTATGGGTAGTAAAATACTTTTATCAAAGATCATATCTGTTTCTTTTAAAAGTCATTCTGAAGTCAAAGAAAAGACTTAAAATGACTAAACAGATTTTTAGATCAAATCTACTGCCAAAAGCATTTTCCATGCTCCGTAATAGTCATGAAAAATATCCAAATGGTAATCTTATCCAGTGGATAGTCAAGCAAACAACAGCGTATTTACTCTGTTACTCTCTGAGACCCACTACATGAAGTTAAAATTAATTAATATGTAGCAGATTAATATTAAAATTTCTAGGTCATTCTTAGATCTCATTTAAGGAAATATTTCTAATAATATTAATGCTTGTTACTGTTGCTGTTTTCTTTGAAGTGTTAAGTCTAGGGCCTGTGTTCAACTGTTGTTTAACCCAGCAGACAGCTAAGCACCACACAGCCATTCAACCACTCCCCACCAGTGGGATGGGGAAGAAAACTGGAAAAAAAAAGTTAAAATTTGTGTGTTGGTATAAAGGCAATTGAATAGGACAGAAAAGGAAGGGAATAAATATACTATTCTTTCTCCTTCTCCTCCTCCTCCTAATCCTACTACTAGTAGCAGTGATAAAAGAATATACAAAACAAATGATGCACAATGCAATTCCTCAACACACACTGACCAATGCCCAGCCAGACCCCAAGCAGAAGAAGACCACTCCAGCCAACTTCCATCAGCTTTATAGTTGAGCATGATGCCATATGGTATGGAATATCCCTTTGGCCAGTTTGCGTCATCTGTCCTGGTTGTGTTCCCTACCAGCTTCTTGTTTACCTCTAGCCTCCTTGTTGGCAGGATAGCATAAGAAGCTGAAAAGTCCTTGACTTTTCACTTCTAAGCACTGCTTAACAGCAACTAAAACACCAGAGTGTTCTCATTCTAAATACAAAACAGCACCATACCTGGTATTAGGAATAAAATTAACTCTGTCCCAGCTGAAACCAAGACTGTATGGCATGCTGTGTTAATTGAATAGGCTACGTAATTTATGCAGTAATATACTGTGTGAAACCAAAGCATCACAACAAATTTTTTTCTTTAAATGGTGGGCAGTTAACTCTATCAAAATAATTTATGCCCAGAAGCATAAAGGGAGAGATTAACAAAAGCAAATCACATTGCCTTTCTCTGCATATAACAAAATAGTTTGCATGCAGCTGGGAATATATATTCCCTAAAGTACCAAAGATACGGAAACTACACAGAGAAACATCAAAGACATTAGAATTAATTTCTACTGCTATATAGAATCTGAAGGAAAGAGTAATAGTCAAGTCTTCTAACACCACCTTCATCTTTCAAATAATAAATAACCAATTCTTTTCTTCTGAGAAGCACACTCAGGAGAGATGAAGGTTTAAATAAAACATCTTTCCTGCTGACAAAAAGTTTTTTTTTTTTTTTTTTTTTTTTTCTGGTATAAAAATCTTGAAATGTTCTTGGGAAAAGGAAAATGCATGCATTTTGTTTCTAACTTGTTATTTAAATTTTAATATTAGAGACAGTAACTTAGCTATAAGGTAGAATTATGAGCAATATTATCAATAATAAGATGAAATAATTTAATGTCTTGGTTTCAGCTAGGATACATTTTTTTTTTTTTTTTCTGGTAGCTGGTATGCTGCTGTGTTTTGGATTTAAGATGAGAATAATATTGATAGCATAACAATAGTTTTAACTGTTGCCAAGCAGTCCTTATACAAAGCCAAGGACTTCCTTGCTTCATTTCTGCCCTGACAGTGAGGAGACTGGGGGTGAACGAGAAGCTGGGAGAGGATACAACAAGGACAGGGGAGCTTCTGGCTTCTGCTGCTTGGGGTCTGGCTGGGCATTGTTTGGTGAGTGGTTCGTCACTTCCTCTGTATGTATTTTTATCACTATATTATTATTATTATTATTATTACTACTACTACTATCATCATCATCAATATTATTGAGATAAACCCATGAGGTAAACCTATGCGAGAGAATGGTGGGTAGTGAGTGATCAGCTGTGTAGTGCTTAGCTGACAGCTGGGTTAAACCACAAAGGAAGAGAAAGGAAGGAAGGAAGGAAGGAAGGAAGGAAGGAAGGAAGGAAGGAAGGAAGGAAGGAAGGAAGGAAGGAAGGAAGGAAGGAAGGGAGGGAGGGAGGGAGGGAGGGAGGGAGGGAGGGAGGGAGGGAGGGAGGGAGGGAGGGAGGGAGGGAGGAAGGAAGGAAGGAAGGAAGGAAGGAAGGAAGGAAGGAAGGAAGGAAGGAAGGAAGGAAGAAAAGACCTGTAATGAAAGGAAGAATTTTAGTGTCTTTACAACTAGGTTTAAATAAATAGATTTTATTATTCATAGCACCAACTAGTCTTTAATCTGATCAGTTTATGTCAGCAGTGTACTTACAAAACTATTCTATGAAATAATCTTACCTCTCTTCTACTTCAGTCTTACCAAAGCCTGCTCTCCAACTGGGTTATATATTCCTCTTCCTATAAATAAAAAAATGCTGCATCCACAAAATCCACAATCAGACTTGTTCTTACAGGAATATTTTGTAATTTTATAACTCTGTAGAGTCTATATAAATAGCTTAGAATTTTGAAGAATTTATTTTCAAAAAACATTTCCTGTTCTGACACCTCTGAAGAAAAAAAATGCTTATCTTTGGTTGAATTGTACCATCTTGCCTTCAATGCTGCTTGTATGTCAGCTGCTTTCCTAAGTAGCAGGAAATTTGATGTTTGATTTGAAATGGTTTGCCTTTCAAATCTGCCTGACACTGACTGATGTTGATTAAATATTTGGGCAGTATGTTACCTCAGCACTGAGAATTTTTAATGTGTTACTACTTTTAATTATTTTCCATTAGGAATATAAAATCTGTCCTGATGGAATACTTCAAAGCACCTTTACCCTGAATTTGTCAAAATTTTGTTAAAATCCACAAACTACAATTGTGCAAATTTCAAATTTGCCAATAACATGAATGATAACTTACTAACTTAAGATAAAACCTGAGAGGGACTTTTTGGTCATATAATTGCTTCACAGCTATTTACTGTGATTTCTGTGTTACTAATGAAGCCAGGAAACTGCAGTAGTTGCATGGTGCAGAAGCTCATTCAGGAGTTGATTTAGCCTGAGCTTCAATATTCAGAAGAACAAGAGAGGCAGGTATGTGAGTATACTTAACCTTCTGAAAGAGATATTGTAGAATGACCTAAGTCCCTCTTGTTCATGTTTTGTTTTGATATTTGTCTTGTTTTCCTTTGTTGTTTTCCTTATGGATTAGCTGCACTAATCTACAGGATTGGAGCCTAAAAACTCCAGGTAACAGGAAGAAAATCTAAGGCCTTTATTAGAAATGTTTATAATTAAAAATCGTTTTTGAAGAAAACCTTAGCACATGATTTTCAAGCAACTTGTATTTAAAAATTTATTTTTATAGACCAAACATCAGAGCTCTTTTCACTTCTTTTCTTAAACTTAAAGATGCTATATGTAACAGCTTGCATTAACATGAGCAGGTTCAGTATAATCTGGTGCAAAATGATTTCCAATAAAATGTTAATTGTTAATAAGTGAATACACCAAAGAATATAGTGACATCATAGGATACAGTGACATAATTATATAAGGTTTTGTCTTCTCTAAAACTGTTTAAATATCTTCCAAACACAGTGGTACATGAAGAAAGTTATAACATCAGGACAGCTTTGCACTTATTTTACACTATTTCATGCACTGTACTTTAAAAAACTACACTACCAGAATGCTGTTGTTCTTCCCAGCAAATAATTTAATGAAGGATTCTTACTCTAGATTCTGAGACAGGTTAAAGTGAAAGTTGGCTGGAAAAAGATCTGATCTTTTTACTGACGTATGGTACTGAAAACGAATCAAACCCTTGTATTTAAAATTATGTATA
This sequence comes from Aythya marila, assembly GCF_965140915.1. Classification (NCBI taxonomy): domain Eukaryota; kingdom Metazoa; phylum Chordata; class Aves; order Anseriformes; family Anatidae; genus Aythya; species Aythya marila. Next base: position 33,851,060 of record NC_139042.1, on the reverse strand, counting down.
GAAGTATTTCAAAAATGTAAGAAAAGGTAGTACATATTGGTACTTTTATTTATTTATTTATTTATTTATTTCTGGTGAAATCATGGGTTAGCATGACATTAGCCAAATGTAAAACAGTAAATATTTACAGATGATTTTGTCAAACATATTTTTATAGAATAATATTAATGGGATGTACTTACAAGGTGTGGGGGCTTTTAATTAATTTTTTATTTATTACAAATATATATATATATATTTTTTTTTTGAAGTGGCTTACAAAATTGCTTTCATTTGCTTAAGTGTTCAACTGACATGATGTATAGCAATGGAGTTCCCCATTATCTAAATGCTTTTAGATTTGGAACTCCAAAGCTTCTAGACTGCACTGGCCAAATAGCTCCCCTATTTTCCGACTGTTGGCTCAGTTAGCTGACTTCCACACGGAGGAAAAAAAAAAAAAAAAAAAAAAAAGGATATGATAGGATTTACAGTTTCCAGTTTCAGGATCTCATCATCTGTTTTACAAAATCTGTCATCATCTGGGAATCAGCTCCCCAAACAAGCTTCAGTAAACTAGGTTTTCATGTATTCTGAGAGCCACAGTTGCTTCTATGCTGAGAGCAGAGAGGGGGAAAAAAAAAAAAAAAGAAAAAAAAAAGAAAAAAAAAAAAAAGAGAGAGAGATTCTATTAATTCAGCAATTAGAGGTAAGCAGCCATAAAATTCTTAAAAGTCACTCCTGTCACTAGTATTTCTCAAATAGGTGGCTGTGCTGTAGTCTGGCAAGTGGAATGGGAATACCGATGAGCCATTTTTATCTAAGAAACACCCTCAATATTTTCAGATAAAATTCTGCATGATTGTAGTTCCAGAAATATGTTCAAATTGTATTCCTGTCTTATAAGGGATTAAAAAAAAATAAAATTAAAATTAAAATTAAATAAAAAAATAAAATACAAATAAAAAATAAAGAAACACAAGAAAAACACATATGATTTATATTTATTGGACTTCCTAAGAACAGCAGGTCTAGGCTTAAAAAGATCACAAGAGTTTACCAACACAAGCTGTCTTAAATGTATAAAGCCACTGTTTTTGTTTGTTTGTTTGTTTGTTTTGTTTTGTTTTGTTTTGTTCATTTGCTTGCTTGTTTGTTACTTGAGCTATAAACAAGGATGATGTGAAAGACTGTTTTCTGTTTTCCTTGCACATTGGGAGCACAAATTAAGATATATTTTAACATGCTAGATAAGACAGGTCCATTTCCACTATTTTTCTATTTATTTTCAAGTGAACATTTTATACCTTCTCTAAATACATCTGGAAATAAACTTGTGGTCTATATAGGAGGTAGTGACTTTATAAGGAACGTAAGAGGGAAAAAAATGAAAAACAAGTATATAATTTCTAAATACTTCCATATCCTCTTTTTCTTATGACTTTAATCAAAATAAAAAAAAAAAAAAGGAGTTTATGAAGGTTTATGACCAGTTTATCAACAAATACATCTCACATTGCTGTTGTTAAACCTAAAATTAGTTAGCCTACTTAACTGAGTGTCTTGCTAGAAGCATTTCAAAGAACATAGAGAGGGATTCAGCAAACCAGACAGCAGGAAATGGATTCTTTTGTCCACATGCACACCCATATCTAATGTTATTTGTGATACCTTAATGTCCTATCTGTTTTCTATTTTTCACTCCAGAAGAGCCTGGGTATCCCATTGTTGTATGTCCAACTCCATTAAGATATATCCGGTATATCTTAGGACATTTTGAATGACTCTAGGTGCTTGTATGTGGGCAACTGACATGGGTGTTAAATGTCAAATATAGGGCAAGCTAAATTTATCTCCAGGTTAGTATTGATTATGTCTGGTATTAACTTATATTTTTAGTGATATTTTTAGGTGTTATTGTACATGTCTTCAGCTGCCTGAAGTAAATTTTGTTTTCATAAAAATGTAGAATCATAGAATATCCTGAGTTGGAAGGGACCCACAGGGATCATCGAGTCCAACTCCTGACTCCACACAGGACCACCCAAAAAACAGAACTTATGTCAAATAGTGTTGTCCAAACAATTCTTGCTTACCAACAGTCTCAGTGCCATGATCACTTCTCTGGGGGGCCTGTTTCAGTGCCTGACCACACTCTCAGAGAAGAACCTTTTCCTAACATCCAGCCTGAACCTCCCCTGGCAGACCTTCATGTCCAACACCATTTTGTAGGTGTCTTGTGTTCTCTACATGATCTTAAATATACATAAAAAATGTAAAATAATACAAAAATTAAAATACTAAATACTAAATATAAAATGCAAAATATAAAATTTTAAATTCTAAATTTTCGCAATTATATCATAAGATTGCCCTGTTTTAAACACAACTTTATATCCCTAGTTCAAATGTACCTAACTACATTTAGACCCCAACATTTTTGGTTGAAATTGGTGCTTAGGGACATGGTTTAGTGGGCAACATTGGTAGTAAGGGGATAGTTGGACCAGATGATCTTGGAGGTCTTTTCCAACCTTAATGATTCTATGACCTATGCTTGGGTGTCTTAATTTCAAGGACAACATACCTATCTTATTAGTCATTTCTCTTCTTAATAAGTACAGCTTTACTTAGCAGTAGATATTTAACAAGCTATTAGCTATTTTCTGCTGTTTTTTTTTTTTTTTTTTTTTTTTTTTTTTTTTTTTTTATAAGTTAAAACAAGCCATAATTGTGGAAACAGATATACTAAGCATTTGATATCCACAAGAAAAAACAGCTTCAGATTTTGTACTAGTAGTTCAGCATTAATGACCAAAGTGAAAATTCTGATCAGTATACATAATCTATTTAGATTTGCAATACATTTAGTATTATATGAAATAATGTTTTTTATGCCTCCAGATATGTCAATGCTAGTATATAGTCAATATTATTTGAAATTGTACTGAATGTAAGCAAAACCAATCCTATACGAAAGAATAAGATTCGAGCACACAAAACCAAAAACCAACAAAACAACAAGCTAACTAAATATTAAAACCTCTAATCCACCTTCAAGTGCAAGACAAGATAAGTACAGGAATGTGTCATTAGGAAAATCTCAGCAGCTGCAATGTTTTGCTATTACTTAGATAGACTTAGATAGACTTAGACTACATATCAAAAACTGGAATATCATCATTGCTTAGCCGAATAATTGCATCAGAAATCTTCCCTGCCTTTGATAAGGTACACAAAACACTGAGAGATCTTATTAGATGCAAGGGTTTTAATTCAAAAACTCTTGTATCTTATAAATTTGTTATCACTAGGCATATAACTTAATGAAGATTTCAGTAATATTTTATCCCCAAACAAAATGCTTGCAGATGCCTAATCCTTCCCACTGGTGTGCATTATCCATATTTAGTAGTCACAGTATTTCTTCATAATCCTACTTTATTCCATATAGCTTTTTATTTTTATTTTTTTTCTCTCTCTTTTTTTTTCCTAGCTTTAAGTATTTTTGTCACTCTCTTACACCATCTATTGTTTGTGTGTTTGTTTGTGTTTGTTAGTTTGTTTGCTTTAATTGAAAAAAGTTACTATTTTCCTGTTTCCTTTTAGGAAACTTGTGATATAACACAGTGTTTATCAATTCTAGTTTTTAATAATGTCATAAACATTTTATCCCTTGCAGTATGATTTTATTTCTTTTTCCTTACTGCTAATTCACTATAAACTTCAACAATGGATTCAGGAAAACCTCTTGCTCTTTGATGAAAATAAAAAGTGCTGAAAGTAATAGTACTTGTGATTTTCTTGTTCATCTTCATTACATTTCCAAAAAAAAGTTCTATAACAAATTAATATTTATTAATTTTTAAATGGAAATTTATTATTATTAGTGCCATTACACAATCATATGAATTTCAAGGCATATTTCCAAACCAACAGCAAATTCTGAGCAATCTTTCTTTGTCTTTCTTTCCATGTAATTATTCCAAGCAATAATGGCTTTTCCATGTAATTCACACTTGTGAATGATGAGTGTGAATCCTCCTGTGAATTAGATGCATACCTGAAAGCAAAGATGGTTTAGTGAGTAACACTGGTAGTAGGGTGGTGTTTGGACCATATGATCTTGAAGATCTTTTCCAACTTTTATGATTCTATGATTCTATGATCCATCTCTTACAATGTCCAGCCTTTTCTATGAAAAAAAAAAAATCAGAAATTTGAACGTTTAATAAAGTCTTTCTGGGTGAAAGCCACCTCAAAGTAGAAAGCTGATACAAGACTCCTGTCTCCCAGGAGTGATGATTCTGACGTCTACGCCTATTTTCTTCAAGAAGAACTTCAGGTCAGTCACACATAGCAAGATAACCACCACTGGGAAGTCAAGTTTGTCTTCTTGAAGCAATCTTCACATCCATCGTTATTCAAGAAAAACTGCCAGAACTTTTACAACCTCCCTGTACTGTGTTTGTGCCTAATTAAAGCAGGAATGGAGTATTTAGGCAATAAATATAGATACCAATGGCACACTTGGAGATGGCTCCCACAACTCTGAACATTTTACCAATAAAGAGGACATGATTCAGACTTTCTGCAGCCTAGAGCTACATCCTAGTACTCATTCTAGGATGTATATAGTAACTTTCTTATTGTTTCCAAAAGTAACAAGACTTTTTTTTTTTTTTCCTAATCATGATGTGAAATCAAACATAATATTGAATCCTTAAGTTTATTTGTCAGAAATTGTCCAGGTAATTAATGTTGAGTTAATATCAGAAATTTGTATGATATCTTCACTAATTCCAAAAGAACTCTTTTGGATTAATAATAGTACAGAAGATATTAAAAGAATTAATAATGATTAGGCTATCATTTTAAAGTGCCATTCTCCCTTAAAGAACTGGCAATTTTCATATATTTTTAGCAAGTTTCTATGGCAAGCCTTTATAACAAGTTACAAATCATCACTATTTCTTTTCATATTCATGTGCTAACATTAATCAGGGAAGCTACTTATGCATGTGTGTAGATAGCAATGAAATAGTGGATCTCTTAGAATTCCTGAGTAATTGAGTGTCAAGTACTATTACACCAAATTTCCTTTGAGATTTTTCTCTGATGTTTTTCTTCTTTTAAAACCTCCTTTTTTCTCTGTTCATTATCATTATTATTTATTTATTTATTCATTTGAGAGAAGGGAAACCAAAAGATTTTCTGGAGGAGAAAACATAGATATGTGTTAAATCCTATGAGATTAAAAATAAAACAGCTTTAAGAGAATAGGTAGATCAATCTGAAATATCCTCAGGATATTCCTAAGGGGGTCAGTGCTTCACTGCTTAGTATTTTCAAAATCCGTGTACCAGCCAAGATATCTCAAGGTGGATATCTGGAAATGTAGAACACCTTGAATATCGGCATATTGGAAAGCAGTCAAACACATTTGTTGACAGCTTTATAAGTTTTGTTTCATGACAGTTAATGCTCTCCAAATAATGCTTAGGAATTGACTAGGGAATAACAACGCATGAAGTATTTTGTTGCAAAGTGTAAATATGATAGTAATTTTATTTTATGGGAGAAGACAATTTAACTGTAGTTAGTAGTAATCATGCCTGTAGTGTATTATAAGATATGTGATTTGAGAACATTTAAGTTCTTTTTTTTTTTTTTTTTTTTGAGCTAAACTTCAGTTTTAGAACTTTGTTATTTAATTACAACAGTAAAGTAAGTTATAAACATATCTCATCAAATCCAGTTTTCTTTTTTCTTTTTTTTTTTCTTTTTCTTTCTTTCTTTTTTTTTTTTTTTTTGTTATGCAAAAAGAAGTAACTCTTGCCAGAAATAATTGATTTGCATAGCATGTTAGACACAATATTTTGAGCAAGTTGTTAGCTATTGAAAGTATGATGAAAGAGTCAAGATACAACTCCTAAGTGAATTCAGATTTTATTTGACTCTCTTAGCTATAAAACAATGGTATATAATAAATTGATAAATGGCAAATCTACTTTAAGATAATGGAAAAACAATTTTCAACTATACTTATTGCTGCTGTTTAAAGGAAGACAAAGGTAAAATTTCCATATTTGAACTAAAGATAATCTTTTAAAATTTCTGTAAATGAAAGAATACTGTCAATATATCAGATTATCATTTATTTAAAAATAATTAATCACTACTCAATCGGTCTTCTTAAGTCAGCAGTGGCAAAACCTTACAAACCCATCTGCATCTCTAGCCTAAAACACCAACTAGATCATTATTATTTATTTATTTATTTTAAGTAATTAAAAGCAGTAAATGAAAGAACACTGCAGTTTTTGGGGCATATGTTTTTTCATGAATTGCATTGTTTATTCTATTTGTGTATCTGGCACAGCACAACAATCACTTTTTCCTCTCCTTTCACTTTTCCAATCTGATATGGAAAAAAAAGTTATGACACTTCAGGCTCTCTGAATACTATGTCAAAGAAAAGATGGTACACTAGCTTGGTGACTTCACTACAACACATTTCTGTGATCCATTGAAAATATAGCATGCATCACCATTCACCCTTTTTAAAAGGAAACAGAATATAGAAATACAAACAAAATCTGCATTTCTGTCACTGAAAGATTTCAGTGACACTTATATTACTTTCAACTCTTGAATTCTCTTAAATACTTGTCTAAGCCATTTTTTGATCATAATTTCAACTGTTCAAAAAATGACTAGTAATTACAAACTTATTTATGTTCATTTGTTTGTTTGTTTTTCTGAATTGAAACTGTAGTCTAAAATTTTGCAAAAGCTTTGTGAAAATCCTGAAAATTCCAAGAGAGCTTTTAAATGAAAAAAAAAAAAAAATCCTGCTCAGTTTTAATACCCAGATAACCACCATTCATTTTAACATATTGTTCAAATGAGAACTATAATCAGCAGTTGAAGAAGAAGAAATAGAGTAAATACAGTTTAAATACCTCTTCTAAATCTGTGCTAAAAGAAACAGAAGGAGCAGAAAATGCAGCGGAAAGATTAAGATAATTTATGTATAAAAGACTAAAAGACATTGAGAAGATTAAATTTAGTGTTTTCTGGCAGTTTCATAGCAACAAGTTGGAGGTGGAAAGCACCTATTAGATTATTCATTTAATCTCTTTGTCAAAGAAGGATTTTCTCCAACTACACTTTTTTTTTTTTTTTTTTTTTTTTTTTTTTTTTCCCTGTGCTTTGCCCTCTGCAGCATAGAAAACACTAGATGATAAATATTCTACTACTACCCTTAGGAGACTATTCCATATCCTAATAAATCTCCCTGTCAGGATATCTACCAAAATTCAGTCTAAACTTTCCATTCGTTAATCTCAAATCATTATTTCTAGGATAGCCTGTTTTCCATACACGATAATTTCTTTTCTCTCCTGCTCTGTCTCACTGTCATTCTCTCACTCCCCTTAGTCACTGAGAGACTAAGAGTTAGTAAAAGAGTTAAACTCTTTTATTTTTAGCTCTGCTCATCATTACTCTGAAGTTATTCCCCCCACCTTCCAATATCACTTTTGCAGCTTTTCCCTATTTTCTGATAATTTGCCATTATTTTCTTGGTAACGATATATAAAATCTATTGGTGCCCAAGACAGAAAACTGTAAACCAGTGAAGCTGAAATACAGACATTCTGTTTGCTAGTTATATTTTTATGTAGTAAAACTTCAATCTGTATCACTTTTTAGAAACTAGAATGCAAGGAGAGCCTTGACAGTGGATGAAATGCAATTTGTACAAAATGCAAAGTTCTTGTAGATAAATGAGGAATAAGTTGTATAATGATTAAAATATTTATTTTTCATATTGTCAACACTAATTAAGATGACAGGGAGAGGCTGAGTCAAATCTAAATCCTTCTTAAAAGGTTGCCTATATATATGTATAAAAGATGCTTGCATGAGCATTAAGAGAAAGTTTATATAGAAATTGAATATATTTTTTAAACAATTTACAAAAAAAATAGTAAAGAATATATTTCAATTTGTGATTAAAGTTATCAGTTTAATAGGAAATTAATATTAAAATTATGCTATGACATACATGTATATATTTATGTATGTAAAATTAGTAAGATAAATGGTGTGTCAAGTTAATATTTAAACTTGGGATCATCTTGTCAATGGTAACTTTTTCTATATTGATGAATCTTCTTTTTCAATAAAAAATCCTGCAATATTACATTTTCGGTGATCCTATATGTGTGATAAAACCATAAGCTAAAATGAAATCACAGACAGTAGACCTGACAAGCTAATGTAGTTGATTTATTTAAATGTTCTGTTCTAATCAGATTAAAGATAGATTATCCTTCTGAAAATCAATTAATAAATCCTTCTATATGTTTGAAATAATCTTACTAAATTTAAAACATTTTGGTTAATTATGTATTATCACCGTACAGCAATGGTCATCTAAACCACATGCACTACATGTCTATAGTGTCTGAACTGTAAAATAAAGACATAAAAAACATGTTCAGATATAATGGAGCAAATGGTGTGACATGTGGATCAAAATTAGAGACTATCACTTAAGAATGAAGACAATAATTTAAAATCCCACACAGAACATTTGTTCAGACTTCTTGTTCTTTGTATAGTCTTAAGGAGCTGTTAATACTAGGATTTTTGAGTCTAGATGAAAGAAAGGTTTTGATAATGACTAAACACAATAACCACATTGAGTATATCTAACTATAAAACCAAGAAAAGTGTTTCCTTACTCTGCTGTATTGAAGAGCATAGTCTTTCAGTAAGAGTCTGCTCATTTAACTCGATGAAAGAAACTCTGATAGTGATCAATCCCATTACTTTCTTTCCATGGAATGGATTGGGGACTATGACTTTTTTACTTTTTTTTTTTTTTTTTTTTTTTTTTAAGTGATACCTTGAAGTGCTTGAAGTGCATGAAAGAAACATTTTCTCTTTTGTTGATACAGTGTGATATTTTAGTAGAAGAATACCATTGAAACTGTTCACAGTGGAAATAATGCAATAGCACAAGGGATAACTAGAAAATAACTATAATAACTCCCTTGTTTAAAGGGAGTATAGAGGTGTAGGCTTGTATGGAGACACTCTTGGGTTTTTTCCATGTAAAAATAAAATAAAATAAATAAATACAATTTAGAATGGACATTTGACTTAGCATATGAATTTATTTTTGCACTCTTTTTTTCTATTGTTTTATCTTTATTCTTTTATGACTTCCTTGCTGTTTTCAAGTGAAAAAAGCCATCACCACCACCATCACCACTACCCCCCCCAAAAAAAAAAAAAGTTTTAATTTCTCATTTTTTGATATTAGAAGCTCAGAGGTTCCATGGCAATAGAATACTCCATCCTGAAATCTAAGCTAAGGTCAATGTAGGCCCCCATCTCAGCCTCTGCAATACCTTGAAAGCAGGCAGCAGGCAGTGGTCAGGTGATTGAAAACATAAGTTACAAAATTTTCCAAGTCATTCCAAATGACATCTCTTTTCTGCCATCTGATTGCTCTGAACAGGCTGGCACATATGTGAGACTAAGTTTCATCTCTTCACAGTAGCTGTTGCTATGTGGGGTGACCGCCTCTCCTCCCCTTGCCCCTTGTTTATTTATTTACTTACATGCCTATTTTTAGGTACTTAAACAATGGATATCTGTGGAAGGTGTAACTGGATGTAAAAGATAAGTGTATCTCAGGATCACACTTATGACCCACCACTGTTGAAAAGAAAATAAGACATTTTAGTCTTTGTTCAGAAGTTTTCTCCTCTAACAAAGTGCTGCCACTACTATATACTTTTGCCTTCTATTTTCTAAATCAAAATGAAATAGGGAACAGGAGTTTTCAGATGACATAAAATAATGTTTAGGTCACCCAAATAACAGGTCTTAGAGACCAGCTCAAATATTGTGAAATAACAAGGATGTGCCACTTTTCAAATAAAACTTTTTTGATACAAAATTATGCTCTGCACTACTAATCTTTTCTTCTTCCATTTACATAAATATTTTCCATCTCACTTTTGCTTGTTCTTTTGTTTTTCCAGTTCAATTCCTTGTTTTACTGTATTGTATGTGCTTGTCTTACATGGAGTCCTGGAATAAATGTTTTTCACTTCATTAATTTCTGAGGTCCCCATATGAAGCCATATTTTCATTCATGTTAAACCTGAATGCTTCTTTTTCAACATTTCTTACTTTTTAACTAGTTTTATTTTACCTTTTTCAGTTTCACTTAAATCATCTAATTGGTCTAAAGATAATGGCCACACAATTAATTTTTGCCTGTCTATAGTTTAAACTTAAAGTGTAAATCTATACAGAGAAGTGACTTAGTGACATGGATTTCTAAAGCTGAAATGGTAAATGATATTGAAGAGACAGCTTGAGTCATTCTCTGAAATGGACAAAGACAAAGGAATAGAAATAGTTTTCATGAGAAACCAAATAAAGATTCTCTATTAACTTATTTAAAAACAAACAAACAAACAAACAAACAATAATTTAAAAAATCTAGTTTAAAAATGACACTTTTCAGCTACACAGAAATAAATAGGAATTGTAATTTATTTGACCACCTTCTCTAGCTAATAATATAAAATCTTTCTTAACTGGATGTCATACTAAATTATCTTGTCTTTGCTAATGAAACTCAAATGTCATGACCACAGCACAACTTTTTCAGATTACTTAATAAATCAAGAGTTTTCTTTTCAGCAGATGCTGCACACTAAACATTTTTTGAGAAGTAGTGATAAAAAAAAAATAAATCATTTACTGTATATATAAAAATTATTAAGTCTTAAGGCTTTTTTCTCCCCCCTTATTTTACTGAAAACATATTAAAAGTAAATTTAAGTTTTTAACTGTGTGTTTGACCAGGCTTTATAAAAAGCTGATAGTGAGAGTTTCCTATAAAAGACATTTAGAACAGGCAAAAATGTAGGTCATAAAAGATATATTTTATACAATCTACTCTTTGTACCACTTATCACTAGTCAGCTTCTCTCATCCTTTTCTGACAAATCTATTCCAATTTATTCCATGTTTTTACTTTTAAAACTGTTTTCTTATTTGGTCTTCTGCACAGTTCTAGTATGCAAGACGGCTCATTCCATCTATTTTTACATTGTTTAGAAATGCTAAAAGGGAGATCTGTCTGTCACACTGTCTGCATAGCACCATATACTTTGGTTGCTTCCTTTAGATTTCATTTTTATCAATCGAACATTCCATCTACTAAAAATATACTTTTATATATTCTGTGCATTTCTCCTTAAAAGTACAGATTTATTTAAATTAAGAGCAATTATCTCACAAAATTACTGTCAACAAATATTTTCAGGTTTCTTCTTTCTTCCTCCCCTCCCCTTCCCACTGTCTTCTCCCCTAAAATGTGTCACTGTTCCCCCCCCCCCCCATCCCCCTGCCATTTCTTCTTTTGGATGTCTACTTAAAGGTGTCTAGGCTTCTATGTGTATATCACAGTATAATTCATTTAGAACAGGTGGTGTCAAGTGTTAAGAAATATTCTTTATATTGCGTGAACAGATAGTCTCTTAAGACTCCTTAACATGATTTTCAGAGAATAAAAAGAGGAAATAAAGGGGAAAGAATCTAGTAATCCCATAAAATCTGTACATTGAGGATATACTGCTCTTCTGAAAAAAAAAAAAATAAAAAAAAAAATAAAAAAAGACTTCTGTCCCAAAGGCTTCTGTTAATCCAACATAATTTAGAGACTCAATTATATAGTCAAAAAAAAAAAAAAAAAGTGCTAAGGGAAAATTATAAAGTGAATAATCACTGAAGGAGCAAGGACAGGGAAAATATGAAAAGGAAAATCAAGCTACTCAATAAAGGAGCTTTCTGCATTATAGTTATTGATCATTTGTGATATTAATAGGGCTTATTTTTTTTTAAATAACAGGCAAATCTTTTCAACTTAAAAAAAAAAAAAAAAAGAAAGAAACAACAAAGGAGATAGAAGATATAAGAAAATTGTCAGAAAAAAAAAGTACAAAAAAGAAACAAAACACAACATTCTCTACAGCTTTACTATTATAATTTTGAGGATGAAATAGTCAAATCCATGATTGTAATAGTAACTCATGTACAAACAAGACACATTTTAATTATCATCATTATTGAAAAAAATAATTAAAAAAAAAAAAAAAGTGAATACCATGCAGGAAATCTAAATGTAAACAAATATGGTTATTTTAAAATTCTGTAAAACTTTATAATTAGTCTGGTAAGGGGAAGTCCCTGTTCTCTGAATAGCCAATTTGGGGTTGAGATTAGATAGTAAATCTTTTTGTGCACAACACCTACAGAAATTGCTCAGAAGCTAAAGTCCAGGTCCTTTACTTTGTGAGAGTTAATTAGTTTTATAATTAGAAAATCACAATCTTTTGTTTTATGCTTCAAGATGATAAAAAAATACAAAACAAGGAATACCAAGCCAGCCTTTTTAAACAGTCTGAAGGAAAATCTGATGCCATTTGATGAGTAATACAGTGAAGTCGCTTGCAAATACGTGTGGTTAAAACAATAACAAAGCTAAAACATTTTGTATGATACTCTTTTCTCAACAAGACCATAACTCTACATACATTATTTAAGATGATAGTTTTTCAGTTAAAGAGGAAACTTGCATATCTAAATTGACTAACCTCATTTGCCTATATTTGAAAGTATTAATCATGACATTCTTGTTCACTTCCAATCTCTTTCTCCCACTTTTTAAAAACAAAAGTGTTATACTGGCTTTATATAAGCAGTGGTCAGCATATCTATAAAGTTCCTAAGAACAGCTGGTCATACCACTTACTGTGTGATCATAAAGTATATATTTTAGCAGCCTTCTTTTATTTTGGGAAAATTGCTTTGTGGCCATATGATCCAAGCAATCCTAATCAATCTGAACCCTGGCCAGTATCTGGAAAAAAGTTGTTTTATTTGTTTATTTGTTTGTTTGTTTTTTATCTATCAAATTGTACATTTGTCTATGAGGTTTAGAAGAGACCTATTTGAAGCAATTTTTAAATTAAGAATATTCTATGATATATTTGTTAGGTCTAGAATTAATATTTTTCACACATTGTTCAATATAACATTTTAAGACCTTTTCTCAGTTCATACCAACATCCCTTTATTCAATGGTCCATGATTAAATGGAAATTAATCCTACTCTTCTTCAAATGCCTATCTTGAAAGCTAAGTGCTACAAATTAGAATACCAATATCTAAATAGAATAATAGAATGGCTTAGATTGGAAGGGATCTTAAATATCAACTAACTCCAACTCCCTGCAATAGGCAGGGATGCCACCCACTAGATCAGGTAGGCCAAGGCCCCATCTAACCTGGCCTTGAACACTTTCAGGGATGGGGCATCCACAACTTCTCTGGGGCAACGTTCCAGTGTCTCACTACCCTTACAATGAAGAATTTCTGCCAAATTTCTTGTCTAAATCTTTTAGTTTAAAACCACCCCCCTTTGTCCTATCATTATGTACTCAAGTAAAGAGTCTTTCTCCATAGTGTTTATAAAGCCCTTTAAGGTCTTAAAGTCTGAGGTATCCCTGGAGTCTTCTCTTCTCCAGGTTGAACATCTCCAGCTCTCTCAGCCTTTCTTCATAGGAGAGATAACCCAGCCCTCTGATCATCTTTGTAGCCCTCCTCTGTACCTGTTCTAACAAGTCAACATCTTTCTTGTGCTGGGGGCTCCAGACCTGGATGCAGCACCTCAGGTGGGGCCTCACAAGGGCAGAACAGGGGGGGACAATCACTTGTCTTAACCTGCTGGCTACACCACTGTTGATGCAGACCAGGATGTGGTTGGTCTTCTAGGCTGCAAGCACACATTGCTGACTTGTATTAATCTTTTCATCCACCAGAACCCCAAGGTTCTTCTCTGCAGGGCTGCTCTCAAAGAGTTCTTGTCCCACTCTGTACTCCTGTGTGGGAATGCCCTGATCCAGGTGCAGCATATTGTGTTTGGCCTTGTTGAACCTCATGCAATTCACATGGACCCACTCCTCCAGCATGTCCAGGTCCCTTTGAATGGCATCTCTTCCTTCTTTGGTATTAACTCAAGAGATGTGGGAAGCCAGACCACTAGTGAAGACCAAGGCAAAGAAGGTAAGTACCTCTGCCTTCTCATCTGTCATTGACCGTTCTCTGTCTTCATTTGTCAGAGGCGATACACTCTCATTAGTCTTTGTTTTGTGGTCAATGTATCTGTAGAATCCCTTCTTATTATTCTTTGCATCTCTCACCAAGTTTAGTTCTGTCAAGAACTAGCATTCATGTTTTGAGTATAACCCTAACAAATATTTTCTATAAAAAGAACGATATTTTTCTGTATCTTTTACTTTTTTGATATTCATCCTAAATTCATCTGACATACATGCGCAATCAGATGATAAGACACACACAGATGTCAATAAGATTACGTATTTTGACCTGGTTAAATCAGTTTTCACATTTTCCCTGAGAGGGACACAAGGAGGTCAATTACTTGTCAATTTAGTCTGCTACAAACAGAGTTATATGAGAAAATAATATTAATAAATAAATAAATAAATAAATAAATAAATAAATGCTTTGTTTCTAGTAAAATGAAATTGATAAATTTATTTTCAGAATATGAACACATTTATCAGCTCTAAGCAAGTGAATGTCCAGATTATGATATCTACCAGTGTCCTCCTACTCACGTTAAGGAGTAAGGAGACTGGTGAGAAGTAAGATTGAAAATTTTAGAAATAAAATACTGCACTGGTTCTTCTTTCTTTTTATTTTCTTCAGACTGACTGTTTTTTGTTCATCTTATCAGTATTCTTACAGAAGGGGGAGGGGGGGAGGAGGAGGAGAAGGAAAAGGAACAAAAAGGGAAAAAAATAAAAAGGAAATTAACTACATTTTAGATGATTTCTTCCCTAAACAAATGCTTCATCTCCAGTGTCCGTTTTAAGCAAGATTCTACTAAGAGCCAGGAACATAAAACATGAAAGAAAAGACAAGAAACTAGGAAACCTCAAATATCTCTACATGAGATCCAAGATTTAGCTGTGTTTAGACTAAAATGCAAGTTTACACGGATTACAGTCAGGAATATCATAGCTCATGGAATCATAGAATGGTCTAGGTTAGAAAGGACCTTAAAGATCATCCAACCCCTCTGGCATGGGGTTGGAGTTAGATGATCTCTGCCACCTTCCACTAGACCAAGTTACTCAAAACCCCATCCAACCTGGCCTTTAACACTTCCAGGGATGGGGCATCCACAACTCTGGGCAACCTGTTCCAGTGCTTCACCACCCTCTGAATAAAGAATTTCTTCCTTATATCTAATCTAAACCTACCTTCATTAGTTTAAAGCCATTAGTCCTTGTCCTATCACTACTCTCTCTGATAAAGTCCCTCCCTAGCTTTTCTGTAGACTCCCTTTAGGCGCTCGAAGACTGCTAAAAGGCTTTCCCAGAGCTCTTGCTTCTCTGGGCTGAACAACCCCAAAATTCAGCCTGCCTTCATATGAGAGTTGTTCCAGCCCTTTGATCATCTTGATCATTCTTCTTGTCCTATATCCCATTCCTTTTAACTGTAACTGAAAAACAGTATATTGGTTAATCATTTGCTAGGCAGAGTGAGACCTAGAATTCCCTGTCTTGCTTTCTGGATGATCATATCATATTTTACTTATTTTACTTATTTTTTTCCCAAGACTTACAACAGTAAGATCTTGTTAGACAATTTTAAGGAAGCATTTGATCATTTTGTGGTTGTCTTATTGTATTCTCAGATGTAAAGATCATTAAACAAACTTAAAAGGCTGCAAATAACTGCATGAACGGTATGATTGATAATGTTCATCTTCTGATGATACAGTTCATCTTCTCCAATATTTTCCACCAGTGCACCAGGTGGAGCAAATCATGTTTCCTTTCCCATTCTCTCATTTGGTTTCTCTCCAGTAGGAACTAGTATAACAAGGCTGGGGATGGGAAAGAAAGTGGACAGAGAGGAAAAAGTTTGTCTAATACTAAGTATCCTTTTGTTTAATTAGCTTGTTTTCTGGAGACGAGAAGTGCTCTCAGGTCACATAATTTAGATACAAACTGAATTTTTGATTACCAGTACAGAGTAGTTTGCAATGGCTTATGGTACAGTATGCCATCATTGGAAGTCAGGCCTTTCTTGCTCCAGACCCTTTTTTTTTTTTTTTCCTGGAAAAATGCAGTTTATCCTCTGTGTTTCTAGTGAAACTGTTGTCTGGAGTTCATATTCCATGATGCTGAAGTAGATGTAGAGATGATAATATCCTGTGGTACTGTAATCAGAGTTCCTCTACTTCTTTATCCAGATCCAATGAGCTTGGCTCCACATTCATCCAGTAGAGAGTATCTATCAGATATGTGGCACATAGAGAATGACACCCTCTAAAGTTATATTAGGTTAGATATTATGAAAAGAACAAAACAAAACAAAACAAACAAACAACACCTGTAAATGGGAGACTAGAAAGATTATGCAGGTGGTTTCCTAGAAAGATTTTAAAGTCTTTATGTGTGAGTGGGTCTGAATACAACACAATCTTGAAACGGTATTTCCTGGTAGAAAGATTTTAAAAAGCTAAATGCATTTGTTGAAAGTAATAGGTTATTTAAAACATTGCACCATCCTTACAAGTTAGAAGAAACTGAGATTTTTCAGGAAAGTTTAGAAAAACATCTGATGAGAATTATTTCAACAGATATTGTCAACAGTATATAAATATGGTTTTTAGAATTTCAGTTAACATCATTAGACATGTAAAACACATCAGAAAGTAATCCTGAGAAGAAATAGGTGCCAGGAGATAGGGATACGTATATACTACCTACCTGATATTTTTTCATGGAATAGAATGTGAATTTCTATTCCATTCTGCTAATTACAGCGAGAGCTTAGAATGTCTAATTCAGACACTGAACTTTTAGCAGAGTTAAACCACTCTCATTCTCTAGATGACAACTCAAAATATTTTCTAGCCCTTTTTTTATATTTAATGTTATTTTAAATTAACTTTCATTATTAATCAAAAGAACAGTATTTGTCTTCTCATGCATATCCTTCTACTGTTCATGACTGTTTAATTTTATATAAACTCAATAACATATATCATTGTATTTCCAAACTATCTAAAACTAACTGAAACAGATGTTCACCACATATAAGCAAAAACAGCATCATCATCTTACACCTAAGACTGTCAGCTATAGAAGATTATAAATTTTCTCAAACACATACTTTCACTGTTAAACCATACTGTGACTTCACTGTTATGCTATGATTTCCAGAAGGTGAGCTCTTTATTTAGATAACACGATGACAAATTAAGGAAAATGAAGCTTGCTATGGCCTGTCTTGGTTGGAAGAATTTTTCCTTTTAAGCTTAGTGATTTGCCTTACTATACAAAGTTTTTAATTATACCTTGCAATTCTTTGAAGCCCATTAGACACCTAGAAATGTAGCATACTGTAAACATAATTATACTTATGAGCAGTAATTAATCTAATGGATTTTCAGTCTACCTCACCTACTGAACTGCAACCTGTTCCAATTTATTATGCTGTTTCACAGCAGTAGTACTAGGGGGTAAATATTGTCTTCTGTAATAATTTGGAGTGTTTATTAAGGAGATTCCCTGTGTATTTCATACAATTATTTAGAGAAATTTACTTAGTTTAAGTAAATTACTTAGACTTCATGATTGCTGATAACAGTAAAGCAATACTTTATTACTTTTCCTAGTCATTCAGTGGCCCACAAAAATCAGCATCATCCTTACATACTTACGCATCAAAATTCTGATCTAGCCAACAGGGACACATGTCTGGAATATATGATTCCTGTAATATATAGTATGTTCTTTGTTATTTTCCTAGAAAAACAAATAGATTGTTAATGTTAATGTTATCTGGAAATTTTCATACTTTGAGGACAAAGTTAAATGGCTCTTTCTACACAATATCTTTCTGATACTCATTTCTATTTAATACCATGGCTTTTCGATAACAGAAAGCAAGAAACTATGGCATTTTGCTTTAAGATTAGTGTCAGGGAATGTCATAGGTGTTTGACTCAGAATGAGTCTGTACTTGTTGCAACATTAGTTATAAGGACTACTTGCACAGGCACTATGAGACAAAAGATGTAAAAGATGAATCACAGTCTAAATTCTCTGAACTCATGAATTCACAGGCTCATAAAAGTTTGAAGTAATAGTCTTGCAAATGAACCAGGAAGACCAGATACGCACCATCCTTCTTTCACTCAGACTGACTTGGATAATATAGGGTTGGGTTATGTCTCTAGTCAAGAACTCTATGCTCTTGAACTCAGTACTTTTCAGCCCAAACAGGCTAAGCTATGTTATTTTTTATTGACTAAAATATCCACAACACCATTTATGTAATTATCTTTGTAGTAATGTGTGAGTAAATAAATTACTGGAAAATTTTAATTTGCTAATTTCTGGTCAAATTGAAATCATTTTTTATCATTTCCTTGTAAAAACACAGCAAATCCTAAAACCCTAAATTACCATCATTTTTACCTTTGTAAATGTTAAATTTCATACACTGGGAATGAAAAAGTATGGGGAACGTGTTTTTTACTATTTTTGTAAATCTTATCCTGTAGCCATGCGTTGCTACATTACGAATGCATGAATGTACAAAAAATGTATTGTTTTATTTTTTTACATAGGATGTTCTGTATGATAATTTGGGAGTGGTTATGTTTAATTTTA
Organism: Aythya marila; assembly: GCF_965140915.1. Taxonomy (NCBI): domain Eukaryota; kingdom Metazoa; phylum Chordata; class Aves; order Anseriformes; family Anatidae; genus Aythya; species Aythya marila. The sequence continues at coordinate 33,832,263 of NC_139042.1, read as the reverse complement.
GAAGAAAATAAACAAAAAGATTCAGTGGGAGAAAAGTGTAGCTTTTCAAAAAAACTTATTGTGGATCTAGTTATATATCAATTGGTCCATAGGAATGCTATTAATATATTTTTGTCGACCTGGTCTAAAACAAAATATATTTTAAGTTTTATCCCAGTTATCCGTAGAAATTAAATGTTAGCAATGGCATAATAGATATGAATTATAAATGCAGCAGGACTTGGAGCTAAGGTCAGGGTTTTTCTTTGCTGTTGTGACCCCTTAAGTTTTCTTCATTAAAGGCAAGAAAAGCAGTGTAAAATAAAAGCTAATTGCATTTTAAAACAATTTAAATAAGGTAAAATTACTGGATCTTTTCCCCAACTCAACAACAATTAAAAACTTCCACAGAGTTTACAGCATGTCATGGACAGATGAAACAAAGAAGTGACTCCAGTTATCCCTCTCCTATTGTGCTGAAATTGCACACAAACATGTGCCTCAGATCCTTGGATGTGGGTCTTAAAGGAACTGTTCTCTCTGGTTTCCTCTGTATAGCCTGCATAGTCTTCCTGAAGAGGAGTGAGTAGGCTTTCTTCTGACACTGTAATCTTTGAAAATCATGTCTGTCATGCACTGAACTATAGAGGCTTTTGTAATTCTGAGTTGTTAGGACAATATAGGGACTAGAGATGCATCCAGATGACTTATTTAATTTTGTCCATAAACCATGTTAAAGAATATGGTTTGGACAGGTTTGTCTTAGCTACTTTTTAAATATTTATGTAATTTTGTGGTCATTCAATAATAATAATAATTATTATCATTATTTTAATGGAAGATCAGATATTCAAACAAATTTATTCTTTCTAGAAATAACCATTTAAATACAATTCATGAAGCAGATTTGCTCTTTCTCTGCATTACTCTTTTTCTTCTACACTAACTTGAATGCCATTGTCACAAGATAAAACTATCCAATCATGATTATGCACAAAAAGTTTACCCAGGAATTCAGAAGGACTTTACTGAGGGGAAAACAATAAAACTGTGGGGAAAACAAAAACAAAACAAAAACAAAAACAAAAACAAAAACAAAAACAAAATAAAATAAAATAAAATAAAATAAAATAAAATAAAATAAAATAAAATAAAATAAAATAAAATAAAATAAAATAAAATAAAATAAAATAAAATAATGGCAAGAAGAACCTTAGTGAAACCTGTCTGTTTTTATAAAAGCTTTGGGCAAAAAGAGTTTTTAATCTTAATAAAAAGAAAATTATGTAAAAGAAGTAGTTGGAAGAACATAAAAATTTTATGTGTACTTTCAAAAAGTTTCCACGAGCTTAATCAGACAGCATTGCTGTCATGTGTAATAGGCTCTAAATTAATAGCAGCGGCCTTCTTACGGGCAAAGAAGTATCTATCATACTGCATACCGTCTGCATTCTGTCTGTGGACTGTCTGAGAGGTACAACTGAGTGATGTGAACTGAGGGAGAAAGGTACTTCATTCTCATTGCAGATTACAACTTTTATGATTTAATGTAATGTCTTTTATTCCACTATTCTTTATATCCATTGAGTAATTCTGATAATTCCTTTGGAAGCTTTCTCTAATACAGAAGTTATTGAATAAACCTCTAAATAGAGATTAAACTTCAGAAAAGCCCAAAAGCATATTTATTGATGAATACCCTGAGCCTTTATTTAGATTTCTAGGGTATTTAAATATGTCATCAGGTTCAAATGTTTAACCTAAATTAATGAAAACTTATGGAATTATTTTTTTAAATCTCTGGTATTTTAGATTGTTTTGGAGATCTTTTTGCCTTTGTTTTCACTTTTTTTGAACCTAACCTAGTTTAATTTTCAGTAACTGCTTTCTCTAAAAAATGGAAGAAAAAGAAAAGAAAAAGATACCTTAGATTTCACATATTTTCATAGTGTCATTCTGATACTGTGTAGTGGGTTTACGTGGCAAGTTTTTGGTAGCAGGGGGCCATAGGGGTTGTTTCTGTGAGAAGGATCTAGAAGCTGCCCCATGTTTGGTAAGGGCCCCATTGTTTTCCAGAGCCAAGCCAATAAGCGATGTTGTTTTGCACCTCTGTGAGAGCATATTTAAGAGAGGGAAAAAAAACGCTGTGATGCACAGCAGCTAGGAGAGTGAGAGGAGTGAGGAACAGCCTTGCAGGCGGCAAGGTCAGTGAAGAAGGAGGGGGAGAGGTGCTCCAGGCGCCGGAGCAGAAGTCCCCTGCAGCCTGTGGTGAGGACCATGGTGAAACAGGATGTCCCCCTGCAGCCCATGGAGTACCACGGTGGAGCAGGGTTCCATGCTGCAGCCCGTGGAGGAGACCATGGTGGAGCAGGTGGCCCTGCACCGACGGAGGCTGCTGCCTGTGGAAGACCGCTGCCGGAGCAGATTCTGGGCCAGACCTGTAGCCCGTGGAGAGGAGCCCACACAGAAGGAGGTGACCTGGCAGGAGCTGCTGCCCGTGGGGGACCCAGGTTGGAGCAGTTTTCTCCTGAGGGATGGACCCTGTGGCATGGACTCATATCTGGAGCAGTTCTGGAAGAGCTGCTGCCTGTGGGAAGCCCACGCTGGATCAGTTCATCAAGGACTGCAGCCCGTGGGTGGGACCCCACAGCACAGGGGACGAGAGTGACCGAGAAGGAGCGGCAGAGAAGAAGTGCTGTAGACTGACCATAACCCCCATTCCCCCGTTCCCCTGTGCCACTCGGGGGGAGGAGGTAGAAGAGGGTGGATGGGGGGGAAGGTGCTTTTGGTTACTTTCCTTTGTTTCTCATTTCTCTAGCTTGTTAGTAATAAGCAATAAATCTTACTATCTCCCTATGCCAAGTCTGTTTTGCCCGTTACAATAATTACTGTGTGATCTTCTCGTCCTTATCTCAACCTTTGAGCCCTTTTCATCATATTTTCTCCCCATTCCTCTTTGAGGAGGGGGAGTGAGAGAGAGGCTGTGGTGGAGCTCGGCTGCCCACTCGAGCAGAACCACAACATACTGTTCCACATACTTTGGAGAAAAAGAAATAATTGAACTGAAGGGGCATGGGTGACTTTAGTATTGCCCTTCCATTAGCCACTAGCAATGATTATGGTTTGTGTATGTGAAAAATGATGGACTGTACAACAAACAATATGTTTTTGACATTCTTTAAATAGAGGATCATTTGCTTCACTGGGTCTGTTAAAGTTTGTAAAACTGAATCTCTTGGTTTAGAAGCTGAAAAATTATCTTTTTTTTTTTTTTTTTCTTTCTTTCACATTCTGACTACAATTTCTGGACCACAGTTTGAGCTCATTTATATTAAGTAGAATCTGTTTATATTATAAGCAGCCTCCAGCTCTGAACCTTTTCACTGCTTTGGATCTGTTTGCTATTAGGCTAACATACCACCTCTGACTATAACAGCATTAACATGTTTATGTCTAAAGATGTTTTCCATTAAGTTGTAAGCTCAACAGCAATTTTCAAATAGTCTGAGACATAGACCTTGTTTTAGCAAGGTCTGTATTTTGTTCCAATTTAGATTCCCAGACAAGTTATTTCAAGTAGAAATGAAGTACTGCTATTCTAGAATAAGAATTGTTTTCACATGCATTTGTTCAGGAATAATTATTCTGGAATATCTGTTCATGAATAGCTAATTTAGATTGCCTCCATGTCCTGACTGATGATACATAATAAAAAATAGCAGAATTCAAAGGGAATTTTCATTTATCATTCTCTTGGGGAAAAGGAGCAAAGTGATTTTAAGGACTCTGTAAAAGTACTGATTCTCAAGAAAGTTTTTTTTATCAAAAAGTCTGTTTTATAACTTTAACTGTCTGTGTGAGGTTATTATGGGATTTTTCAACTGCACTAGAAACTTTTAAATCCTTGTTATTTGCTTAAGCATTTAAATCTTATTATCAAGAAAACTAATAAATATGAAAAATGATCAAAATTACCACAGCTAAAGAGAAGGTATTATGCGTAGCAAGTTTAAAGGTAAATGCTACTAGGCACAAAAGTTTTGAATGTGTATATAATGAATGACAGATGGTTTTTGTTTGTTTGTTTATTTTGACATAGCCTTTAAAATAATCCTTGTCCTCTGTGCCCACTTTAAATCTCTCTTCTTTCTGCTTTCCATCTCTTGATTCTTCCAGATTCTTTCTATTCAAGGAAGGATTTGGCATAGCTGAAAAAAACTAATTCCTGCGATCTGCTCCATCTCCTGAATGAACTGAGAAGAGAAGAAGCCCAGAACTTCTGGACTTGTATGCACTTTGTAAACATACATTCAGAAGCCTTGTAAAATGTACCATTTGTACCACTCTGAGCTTCTTAATTAGCTCTCACAAGCATAATTTTATGTGAGTCAGGACCTGACAGATTTTTCTGTGGTAAAGTATCTGAGCTGGTTAAAATGAATATTGCTTCAAGACCTGCACTAATCATTCCAGCTCTTCCAGAATGGTGCTCTCATATGAAGAGTCAGATGTGAGTTCTTAGTTTATATACATTCTATAGCATGTCCCTGTTTGTACACTAAAAATAAAAAAGGGGGTAAAATATAATAAAATAATAATCTGTGTCCAGCTGCATAGATCAATAGAACCATACCGATCTCACTTGAAACTCCAGCCCATTAATTCTATATAAACAGTTCTAAGATAAGTGTGTAGTGCAGCTTGTAGCCAGCATATGAATCTCCCTTTGTTCCTTCTGACTGAAGTATTCATATGTGCTGACAAGTATAAATAACTGAAGAGAAAACAAGTCCAACAGAAATAAGGAAGAAAGTTTGTGGAACCTTTTGTTAAGCTTGTATATTTCTTCCTTCCTTCCTTCCTTCCTTGGTCATTGCTGAAGGCTTGGTCAATTAGTGATAAAAGAACCATCATTTAGAATTGCACCCTTAACATCACTTTCCAGAATATGTAAACTTGCACTCATAATATGAGATACTCTCTCTAAAGTATAAAAAGTTGAAAGCTATTTTAGAAGAGACATAGTCTGGCTATCTGGAAAAAAAAAAAAAAAAAAGATCCAAAAAAAAAGATACATTAAATTATTACCTTTGATATACACTTCACAGATAGATGATTGAGCCAGTTCCTTCATTTTTCTGTTGATTTATGAAGGAATTCAGATAGGAGCTTAGTCCAGGGGCCCAAATTTCAGGTGGCTCAAGTAGGTAAGATGATTGCGACCTCTGAATTCATAGTTCATGCTGGCTTCTCTTTGCAACAGAACTTATGTTTATCTGTTTGGTGTTGTCCACAGTTCCTGAGCAGAGCACTCTAACAGCTTTTAGAGAACTTGTTTGGAGCAGCTGGACAGTCCGCCTATCTCCTTCAGACTCCTTGTAAAGACTGGGGGCAATATATTTTATGAGGTAGCAATTAAACATCAGTTTCACTTCATCCTTGGAGTACCTATCTCCCTAACTATTGATTCTGGGATAGAACACTTGTGCACTCGCCCCCCCCCCCCCCCCCGCCCACGACACCCACCCACCCTGCACTATATAAATAAATAAATAAATAAATAAATAAATAAATAAATAAATAAATAATCCCTTGTTATGAAGCTGGGGGATATTAATAACATGCTGGTTACCAACTGATTGCTGAGGAAAAACACTGGAGAAGGAAAAGCCCGTTCTTCTGGATCCTCATCATGTGAACGCGGTACAGAGGAGGGAAACCTGCCTTGAAGAAAAGCAACTAGAACTAGATCAGTGGAATAGGAGCTGAGGGGAAGGGTTTAGCAAAATGCCAAATAGTCTAAAATAACAGAGAAAAAGAAAAACAAAACAAAACAAACAAACAAACAAAAACAAACAAACAAACAAACAAAAAACACGCAGGAAAACAAATAGGTAGGTATGACAGAAAAGAGAATGGTAGCCAGAATGTTAGAGTTTTGTTTGAGCCTTCAGCGATGTCTGGCAGTGCGGGAAAGATTCAAATTCAGTTATTTCTTTGCTATTTGTGAAGTTGGGACCACATCATTACTGTCTTTACTTGTGTATAATGCTGTCTCCCAAATGCAAATAGTACGCCCACGAGAGTAGTATATTACTGGAATTCATGCCACGAAAGGAAGGGAAGGGAAGGGAAGGGAAGGGAAGGGAAGGGAAGGGAAGGGAAGGGAAGGGAAGGGAAGGGAAGGGAAGGGAAGGGAAGGGAAGGGAAGGGAAGGGAAGGGAAGGGAAGGGAAGGGAAGGGAAGGGAAGGGAAGGGAAGGGAAGGGAAGGGAAGGGAAGGGAAGGGAAGGGAGAGGAAAAATGAAAAAAGAAAAAAGAAAAAAGAAAAAAGAAAAAAGGAAAAAGAAAAAAGAAAAAAAGAAAAAAAAAAGAAAAAAAAAAGAAAAAAGAAAAAAGAAAAAAAGAAAAAGGAAAAAAGAAAAAAGAAAAAAGAAAAAAGAAAAAAGAAAACTTGCTTTGGTTTAGCTAAAAACGATCTAAATAAACCATTTTTACAGTCAGTAATTATTCTTGCTCAACAAATTTTGACTGAAGATTTATTTTTTTAGAACAGTAAATATAACCATTAATATTGAGCCACAGGTTAGTTTGCAGGTATGTTAGAAATACTCCAAAATCTTAAAATTCCTTCAGAGAATTCTGTTATATTCTTAACTATGACTTCCATTCTCAAACTGGTACCAAAGCAGAAAACAACACTTTGAAAACTCTGCATGGAATTGCTCTGTCAACATTAAACAATATGTGATGCCATTTCAGTTTCTGCTTCATGCTATCAGTAAGGAAGAAAAGTTATGTCTCTACCTTATACAACAATTCCAAAATTATTTCCTCAAAAATCCAAGCAAACAAAGCATAAAATAAATGAAAAACAAAAGCAATATTCATTTTGTGAAAATGAACACCAAGTAAAATATAGGCAGAGCATAACACTTGTTTTTCTGTCATTTTTGAAATTAAACAGCTAGAAGAGTGAAGGGTGAACAAAACTGGTGAGGGGTCTGGAACAAAAGTCAGAGGAGTGGCTGAGGGAGCTGGGATTGTTTAGTCTGGAGAAGAGAAGGCTCAGGGGAGACCTCATTGCACTCTACAACTTCCTGAAGGGAAGTTGTGATGAGGTTGGCCTCTTTTCTCAGATAACTAATGATAAGACTCAAGGAAATGTCTACAAATTGCACCTTGGGAGATTTAGATTAGATATCAGGAAAAACTTTTTCTCTCAGAGTGGTCAGGCATTGGAACGGCCTGCCCAGGTAAGTGGTGGAGTCGCCATCTCTTGCAGTGTTCAAGAAGTGCCTGGACATGAAGGTACAAGATATGATTTAGTAGCTTAGTGGGTAATATTGGTGATAGGAAGACAGTTGGACTAGATCTTAGATACTAGATCTTTAGATAAAGGATATTGTAAATTCTTTCCAACCTTGTGTTTCTATGAATCTATGATTCTAAGAGGCTGAGAGAGCTGGGCCTGTTTAGCTTGGAGAAGACTGAGAGGGGATCTGATCAATGTATACAAATATCTGAAGTGAGGGTGTCAAGAGGATGGTTGCTTTACTCTTTCCAGTGGTGCCCAACAACAAGACAAGGCAATGGTCACAAACAAAACACAGGAAGTTCTGGATGAATGAGGAAAAACCTCTTTACTGTGAGGGTGACAGAGCACTGAAACAGGTTGCTCAGAGAGGTTGTGGATTCTCCTTCCTTGGAAATACTCAAAACTTCCCTCGTTGTGAACCTGTGCAACCTGAGCTACGTGACTCTAGTTGGCAGAGGAGTTAGACCAGATGAACTTCAGAGGTTCCTTCCAACCTTAACTGTTCTGTGATCCTGTGACTCTGTGATTCTGTGAATCAAGCCTTCTGAAAATAGTATGGAACAACAGCTGTACAGGCTATGAACTAACAAGGTTTACCATGACAGTTTCCAAACAGTTCCTTTGGAAGCTTCAGGAGGGAAGAATCTATTATGACCTCTACAGAGAAATTATTGCCAAGGTATTTTACTGAGATTTTATGCAAGGGAGAGTTTGTCTCTTTGAAATAAAGTATTCTACTGCTTCTAGCACAGACCCTACACAAACTTCAGCTTGTTTTCCTTTGTTGGAAACATCAGATTCATAACATATTTTGTTCTTATTTACTCAGTAAAGAGTAAAGATCTGTAATTTATTGGAAAAGCATATTTTATTATTTCCTTAAAGAGCAGCCTGAGATACAATTGAAAATTGTTTTTAGAAGGAATGGGCAAGTAGATATTTAAAAAGATCTTCAAGAAGATCACATTATTTAAATATTTCAGACAGCAGTGAATAAGTAGGAAGGTAAGGGAGGTAAACTTGCATAAATATAGAAAAGCATTATCAGTTTTTATATGCACAAATGCAAAAGAAAAGAACACGTTAAGATTTTTGCAAGGTCTTTCAAGTTATTGGTGGGTTTATAACAGAAAGACTGTGTTGGGTTTACGTGGCAGTTTTTTGGTGGTGGGGTGCTGCAGGGTTGGCCTCTGGGAGAAGCCAAATAATGTCCCATGTTAGATAGGGGTCAGTTTCAGCCAGCTCCAAAGAGGCCCACCTCTGACCAGAGCTGAGCAAATAAGCAATGTTGTTTGCATCTCTGTGAGAGCAGATTTAAGAAAGAGAAAAAAAATAAAACGCTGTGCAACAGCAGCTGGAAGAGAGAAGGGTGAGAAACATCCCTTCAGACCCCAAGGTCAGTGCAGAAGGAGGGCAGGAGGTGCTCCAGGCACCACAGCAGAAGTTCCCCAGTGGCATGTGAAGAAGCCCCTGGTGGAGCAGGCTGTCCCCCTGCAGCCCACGGGTCCCACAGGGAGCAGATCTCCATACTGCAGCCCATGGAGGAGCCCCCGGTGGAGCAGGTGGATGTGGCTTGGAGGAGGCTGCGGCCCATGGAGAGCCCCTGCAGGAGCAGGCCCTGGGCTGGAGCTGCAGCCCATGGAGAGGAGCCCACGCAGGAGCAGGGGTCTGGGGAGAGCTGCCGCCTATGGGGGACCTGTGCTGGAGCAGTTTGCTCTTGACAGAGGGACCCCATGGTACGTAACCTGTGGGAAGCCCCCACAGGATCAGTTCAGGAAGGACAGCATCCTGTGGGAGAGACCCCACGTGGAGCAGGGACAGAGAGTGACCATGAAGTGGTATTGGAGATGAAGTTTTAGGACTGACTGCAGCCCCCATTCCCTGTTCCCCTACACCACTCAGGGTCAAAATGGGTGGATAGAGGGAAGGTGTTTTTTAGTTTTATTACTTGTTTCTCACTGCTCTAGCTTGTTAGTAATAGGTAATCAATTTTATTTATCTCCCTACGCTGAGTCTTTTGCCTGTGATGATAATAGTTGCGCGACCTCCCTGTCCTTATCCCAGCCCTCGAGCCCTTTTCTCTCCCTTTCCTTTTGAGGAGGGGGAATGAGGGAATTGTGGGTCACAGCTGACTCACTGAGTAAAAACACCATACTGACACCATACTGATTAAGAACACCTGATGGCTTAATAAATTTATGAACTGACATGGACAGAATTTAACATATTAATAAGAATTATACATTTTCTCCTTGCATTTTTCTCCTTGTACATGTGTACATATGTCCTTGTTGCCTAACCAATTATTGCTGCATATTTTATTTTATTTTATTTTATTTTATTTTATTTTATTTTATTTTATTTTATTTTATTTTATTTTATTTTATTTTATTTTATTTTATTTTATTTTATTTTATTTTATTATTTTATTTTATTTTATTTTATTTTATTTTATTTATTATTATTTATTTATATATATGTATATATATTTGGTGAATCTGAGAATGGGAGTCTTTTCAAAAATATTTTGCAGAAACTTTCAGGGAAAACTTTTCTTTTCCACAAAGTGAATGACATTCTTCACCCCTCTGAACTGCAAATAAATAGTCGAAAATGTGAGTTGGTTAAGGTTAGGACTTTTGGCCCTTAAAAACAAAGACTTCCTTTTTTATTTATTTCTTCATTCATTCACTTTTATTGTTATTTTTAAGGTATTTTGATATCTTTGCTTATTTCATCATATTCTTATGTGAGTGTTGAGCAGCAGTGCTGGACACCCCTACCTCTTGATGCTGTCAGGAAGGCAAGGTAACTATCTGAATCACCTTTTTTTTTTTTTTCTTTTTTTTTTTTTTTTTGTTCTAGGAGTGGGTATACAGTCACAGACAACTAGAGACAGATTGTGCATCTCATTGTCTATTATCTATTGCAAGTCTGCAATAGCAGACTTAGGCTATAGCCTCATCTTCTCTGAAATACAGATTTATACAAACAGGAACAACATAAATGGGAGCAGGCTGCCCAGGAAGATGTTTACTCATAACAGTTAATCCAGTGTGGTAAAACTATGCTTAGACTATTTTTAATCACCTGAACAAGTGACAAATTTCATCCTTCATTTTTTTTTCAGAGTGAAACCAGTAATTAAATGACACTATTATTAAACTATGGTTATTGCCCCCTTGAGTGACTGTGACTAATGTGAATGTTTCTTGGCAGTTATTTGAATATGAAATTTGTTTATTTTTAGTTTATTGAAAAATTCAGATTAAAATATTTTATTTACTTATTTACTGAGAATTACAAATAAATATATGTAACATTGGTGCAGTATACAAATATGTATTAATTGTGCTATGGTAGATTTATAGATTCTAAACAAAAATATTTTAAGAGATGGCTGAACTGTTTGAAATGGAAATCAAAGGTTTTTCTCAATCATATCTGAGGGTTTTTATATTATTTCAAATCAGTGTAATTCTGAAGTGTTAGAATAGGTTGATAAGACATCTGAATCTATCCTGCCATTTCGAAGCATTTAAATAACATCACCATAATTTTCTGATGGTCATTAAAGACAAACTTCCAGATAGCAATTGATCCCCTTATGTACGAGTTCAAAGCTACTTGCACCTGTTATCTCCCAGAGATTTGTAAACTGGTCTTCCCTGCTGCTGCAGAAAACATCAAATGAATTCAAAATACAGACCCTTAAATGGATTAATTAACCTCTTCACCTTATACTTTACAGGCACTACTGTGAATACCAGTAAAGCATCCTATTGATTTTAAGATTTTTGCTTTGCATTTGTAAATCCTTTCACTGGCTTTGTCCACAATATCTGGGAGAATTACAAACAACATATTTCCCTTCCTGCTGTTTGAGTGCTGGCCCAGTAATGGCTCCTTTGATCTTTCTAAACCTGATCTGTATATTACTCCCTTTCACTTAAGATTTTATTCCCTACTATAAACCAATGTCTCTCACTAGCCTTAAAATTAGGTCTAAAATCTGATATGTTACATGTAGACTGCTGGCATTATTCAGCTTCACTAGCCAATGACTGAAGTAGTGTGATAATAATGTAACTTTTTTTTTTTTTTTTTTTTCCTGAGGCAACAAGAACCTTAACACATTTCTTATTTCTTTTGCATGATTTTTATTTATTTATTTTGCAGAATTTTGAGGCACCAGTCAAAAATATTTTACGAAAGGTTTACCGGTTCTCAGAGACAATGTCATGACGTATAAGAGATGAAAATATTTGTGAACACTGAAACTTTAGACATTTGCTTGACAACTATTGCCTTATACAGGGAAATGTAATCAAGGAGGACATAAGTAACAAAAAAAAATTAGTAAGGATACACAGTCCTAAAGTTCAAATTCTTCAATTTTGGTGTGAGAAAGAAATGGAGAAAACAAACACAAATAACTGTTCAGGTTATCCTGTCAGTAATTACATAAACTTTTATCCAAAAGAGACATTTTGCTCTAGACAGTGATAATAATAAAACCTTTTAATTACAGCATAGACAGGGAAAATCTTTCAAGTTATGGTATGATTATAAATCATTAAACTTCACTAAAATATCTTCACCAAAAAACATATTTTGCTGAGACAAAACGGGATGGTTTCACAGAATCATCTAGGTTGGAAATGACCTCCAAGATCACCGAATCCAACCTCTGACCTGACACTAACAACTCCTTCACTAAACCATATGACTAAACTCTAAATCTAATCGTCTTGTAAAGACCTCCAGGGATGGTGACTCCACCACTTCCCTGGGCAGCCTATTCTAATGCCTAACAACCCTCTCAGTACAGAATTTCTTCCTAATATACAACCTAAACCTCCCTGGGCACAACTTTAGCCCCTTCCCCCTTGTCCCCTCACTGGGTATGTGGGAGAATAAACCAATCCCTGCCTCACTACAGTCTCCTTTAAGGTACCTATAGAAAGCAATAAGGTCGCCCCTGAGCCTCCTTTTCTCCAGGCTGAACAAGCCCAGCTCCCTCAGCCGCTCCTCATAGGACTTGTTCTCCAGACCCCTCACCAGCTTTGTGGCCCTTCTCTGGACTCTCTTGAGCACCTCGATGTCCTTCTTGTAGCAAGGGGCCCAAAACTGAACACCATACTTGAGGTGCGGCCCCACCAGAGCCAAATACAGGGGGACAATCACTTCCCTAACCCTGCTGGTCACACTGTTTCTTATACAAGCCAGGATGCTATTGGCCTTCTTGGCCACCTGAGCACACTGCTGGCTCATATTCAGCCAACTATCAAACAACACTCCGAGGTCCTTCTACGCAAGGCAGCTTTCCAACCACTAATCTCACAGCCTGTAGTGCTGCTTGGGGTTGTTGTACCCCAGGTGCAGGACCCGGCACTTGGCCTTGTTGAACTTCATACAGTTGGCCTCAGCCCATGAGCCCAGCCTATCCAGATCCTCCTGCAGAGCCTTCCTACCCTCGAGCAGCTCAACACACACACCTAACTTGGTGTCATCTGCGAACTTACTGAGGGTGCACTCAATGCCCTCATCCAGATCATCGATAAAGATATTAAAGAGAACTGGCCCTAGTACTGAGCCCTGGGAGAGGGACTCCACTAGTGACTGATCTCCAACTGGATTTGACTCCATTCACCACAACTGTTTGGGCCCAGCTACCCAGCCAGTTTCTAACCTAATGAAGTGTACACCAGTCCAAGCCAAGAGTGGCCAATTTCTTGAAGAGAATGTTGTGGGGAACGGTGTCAAAAGCCTTACTAAAGTCAAGGTAGACCACATGCACAGCCTTTCCCTCATCCACCAAGCGCGTCACTTTGTCATAGCAGGAGATCAGGCTCGTCAAGCAGGACCTGCCTTTCATAAAGCCATGCTGACTGGGCCTGATCACCTGGTTGCCCTGCAAGTGCCACGTGATGACTCTCAGGAGGATCTGCTCCATGAGCTTCCCTGGCACTGAGGTCAAACTGACAGGCCTGTAGTTCCCCAGGTCTGCCCTCTGGCCCTTCTTGTAGATGGGCGTCGCGTTTGCTAGCCACCAGTCGACTGGGACCTCCCCTGACAGCCGGGACTGCTAATAAATGATGGAAATTGGCTTGGCCAGCTCTTCCACCAGTTCTCGCAGTACCCTCGGGTGGATCCCACCCCGTCCCATCGACTTGCGTACATCTAAGTGCTGTAGCAAGTCGCCAACCATTTCCTCATGGATAGTGAGGGCCACATCCTGCTCCCCATCCCTTCCACCAGCTCAGGGTACTGGGTATCTAGAGAAAAACTGATCTTGCTGCTAACGACTAAGGCAAAAAAGGCATTAACCACCCCAGCCTTTTCCTCATCTCTCATCACTCAGTTCCCCCCTGCATCCAGTAAAGGATGGACATTCTTCTTAGTCCTCCTTGTGACAGGACTAAATATTTACCTTAAAATCTAAATGAAATTATCATACCCTGTACACAGGAAAGTGCCACGGTTTGTGTCATTAGATCAAAACAACTATTCCAGATGACCTCAGAAACAGACACTTTTTTGAATTCTATTGATGCATTCTGCAACTTTCAATAACACAGACAAGAAAATGGAACTTAATATTAGTTCCTATTTAGGACTGCACTTTAATTTTGCTTTCATCTTTATCAAAGATTTGCTTTCCCAAATTCTATTTTCTTTAGTACTAAACTATATTCGGCTGCAGACTTTGCAACATATAGGCAAAGAAGGAGGTGGAAGACCATAACCCTTCTGGGCTAGCAACTTACCAGCATTTCCTGATCTGCTGTTCTAAAACTATCAAATCACATATTACAAGAAAAGAACAATGATTTGCTATTCTTTATTTATTTTTAATGAGTTTTCAAGTCTAGATGTCACGTTAAGAATTTATAGAAGCTTTAGCAATACAGTTAGGCCAAGTAACTCTTTCCAGTTAACTTTCATTGTCTTTTCACGTGATCCAGCTTGACTGGTTATGCAGTCTCCATTCTTGGAGATACTTAGAATTTGTCTGGATGTGCTTCTGAGCAGCATGCTAAAGGTGCAGCCCTGCTTGAGCAGTGTTCTTGGGCCAGATAACCCTAGAGGTTGCTTACAACCTCAGCCATTCTCCACTTCTGTGGTCTCTGACTCCTAGAATAAATGCTCTTGGAGCTTTAGATGTGCACTTTCTATTAGAGAAAGTTAGGTACCTCATTTACATTAAAATACTGATGAGGTAAACTGTCACATATTAGATCTATATTTAGACACTGGATGCACTACTACCATTGGAGATACTTAAAATGCCTGAGAAGACCCTAAAAAAAACCACATTCCTGAAAGACACAGATATCCTATACATATTCTTTCATATCTATCAACCAAACTAGGATATTTAGGATACTCTAGAGTTTCTCAAGTAGTGCTGCAGGAAGCTGAATGCCATTTCTTAATGCTGAGATGAATACTACACTTAATGAATTTGAAAACTTTGAGGGCAAAACAGTGTTATAAAGCAGGCACCTTGAGATGCTGTCAAACTCAAGAGAGTTAGTGTCCAGTCTTACTCCAAGTATCAGTAAGCTTTTGGGATCAGTGTTCTACAACAGTGAATTTCAAAACTTAACTATATTTTGCTCAGAATAGTGTTTCTTTCCTGCAAAGGTAAGATAGTGTAGTAGTTGGAACACAAAACTTGTCTTGGAAACAGTGCTCTATTTCAGGAACCTCTTCAGACAGGTCATTTATTCAATTTCTGTATGAGTCTCTCCAACAGTAACACATAGCAATGCTTACTCATTTCACAGAATCACTTAATACTTTTTCTGTAAAAATACTTCTGCATGTTCTTACTTTAAATTCCCACAGGGATATCCATGGTCTTAAAGTTAAACATGTTACTAAATCATCATAGACGGACTCTCAATTCACCTTTTTAATAATAATAATAATAATAATAATAATAATAATAATAATAATAATAATAATAATAATAATAATAATAATAATAATAATTTTATGTACGTTAAAAGAAGTTGTAGAAATTTGAAATAGATTTTACAGCGCATATAATTATTATAATATAAATTCAATTAATAGCAAAGACAAGAATAGCCCTTTAGCCTTTTTCAGTCTACCTTGAAAACTTTTGCACTAGTTGTAAAACAGAGGCACTGCCTTCTTTCTTCTGTACAGCACTCCACGCAGTAGCTTGTTATCCCTTAAACTGAAGGCTGTGATGGTTTGCAAATTGTCCAGCATAGGCCATGGACTCTCAGGTTAGCATAAGAAACACTTATGCTTAAAAAAATACCTCACTGTTCATAACCTCATAAGCTGGCAAGAAAAGAGATGACCAAAAAGCCAGGGGAGAGTCACATTTTTAAAAATGTCAGAGAAATATTTTGTATTTTTTACCAGAATAGTAAAGCATTTATAAATAATTCCCTGTAAACTGTTCAGAAATATTCTGTTTAGTTCACATTTTCCTCTAAGATGGATGTGGTCAAGTCCCTTAAAAATCAATCCAGTGCCATAAAACATGATGTTTATATAATAGTTTCAAATTAGAAAATAAACTTTTCTATATGAAATAGCAAATTTATACTTTCAATCAAATAGTAAAGCAATACTGAGGTACAGGAATTTGTAAAGCATAAAGAACAGCCACAAACATATAGAGCGAAGCTATTGAAACTGTTACAAAAAATGTGGATTTACTTTTGAAGTAGCTTAATCAAAACTAGATTATAATTATAATACTTTAAACAAATACAAAACAAACAAACAAAACAAAACAAATTTCTAAATTCAAGCATGTATCTTGGTTATTGTGTACAGTGCTTGCATAACATATTAATAGGAATATTAAATATTCAAATGCTGTGCATACATCTCATGGAGGCCTGAGTTGTTTTCTACTTGTTTGTGATGTGTTGATAGGGTTTTGAAAAGCTATCAGAAAATTATGAGGCAGATTTTATCTTTTTTTAATGTGTTGGATAGAATTACCACACAAGAGCAATTTCAAAGAAGTCACATAGACTGATAGCTTCATATAAAACAACAAACATTGATGCCCCTTGTCTATGTTTTGGTATTCAAGCTTCTGGCAAGAAAATAAAGGAACAGCTTAGAATTTAGAAAGCTACCAGTACTAAAAAGATAAGAAATTATGCATACAGAGAAATATTACTTTATTATTGACATTTGAACCCCCACTGTTAAGAAATGGTAAAGATGTTGGATAGTTTTTAGTGCTTTCAAGGGATGCAAAATAAACAGAGTAAAAATAGAGGACATTAGATAATAAATGTTCTCTGAATTAAATACGTTCTGTCTCTAACCAAACTTCAAAGGGAATGTCTAAAATGTGTAGTAAATTATCTAATGATTTAGAAAAAAAAAAAAAATATGTAGAAGAGCCGGCCATTACTACTAAATGAATTATTTGTGATATTAAAGGGATTGATATACTTACAATTCCGTAACTGACAAATAAATGGTAAAAAAATATCAGTGACTGAATAATATAAATACTTTGTTGTTGTTAAAACCAAGAAAGAACAGAAAGAGAAGCAAAACAGAATCACAAATAAATACTCTTCTCAATAATAGTATGGAAAATTATTAAAAAAATAAATAAATAAAAATAAAAAATCCCCAAAACTTGAATCCTAAGATGATACAAGAAAAGGCTGACAAAGAATGACAAGGAATTAGTTGAGTGTATTGGTATTTGTGGAATCAATAAAGTTATGATTCTGATTCAAAAATTTGTAAGAAAACAAAGCAAAAAAACATGGTGGTTTTCCAACTTCTCATTACATACTGTTGTTATGTTTTGAAGAGGTTGTTTGTGTTATTTAACAGACTATCAATGCTATATTGCTATCATTTACAAGTTAACAAATGCTCTGTAATGTAAACTGGGCACAGCATTCGTCAGCCCACAAGCCAGCTGCATTTTCTTTCCTTAGTTTAGTATCTGTGGAGCACTGAGAAACTGCAACAATATTTGTTCTCATTTTTACTAACAACCTCTCAGTTTCCAATTGGATTAAAGATACAAACAAATATTTGTACATACATTTTAAATATAATCTCTGATCAAGATAAGAAACCATTTAAATCATATCGAGATCTCTGTAGCACAACTGACCCTAAATTTCAGCTGAACGCCAACTTCACCATGTCATCACATCCTGGAGAAGAGGAGGCTCAGGGGCGACCTTATCGCTCTCTATAGGTACCTCAAGGGAGGCTGTAGCGAGGTGGGGGTTGGCCTGTTCTCCCACGTGCCTGGTGACAGGATGAGGGGGAATGGCCTAAAGTTGCGCCAGGGGAGTTTTAGGTTAGATGTTAGGAAGAACTTCTTCACTGAAAGGGTTGTTAGACATTGGAACAGGCTGCCCAGGGAAGTGGTGGAGTCACCATCCCTGGAAGTCTTCAAAAGACGTTTAGATGTAGAGCTTAGGGATATGGTTTAGTGGGGACTGCTAGCGTTAGGTCAGAGGTTGGACTCGATGATCTTGAGGTCTCTTCCAACCTAGAAATTCTGTGTGATCACAACATGAGTTAACTGAACAGCAGTAATGTAAAGGCTGTTTGTGTGTTGCTTACATGTAACTGAGAGAATCTTTAGTGATTTAAAATTCATAGAAATCATATCAATTTCATTACATAAATGATTTCATTGCCTTTTGTGTGCAAAAATAAAATACTAATTAATATGTTATCATCCTTTTTCTTTATTTAATTCTTAGATCAGTATCTGTAAGGCTAAAACATAATATTTTTATTTATCTTGACAAAGTGTAATAAATGGGGTACTTTGAAATATGGGATAGTTCATGTAGGTGGCATCTTATTCTTACACATTATGGAATAATATTGGGGGGATGAAATATTCATTTATGATAATGATGACAAAATATATTACTACAGCCTAAAATGACTCCCCCTCAAAAGATAAATTATGAACTGCTATGTAACTCTGATGCTGATATCTTAAGGAACTGATACTTGTGAGAATTTTAATATAGCATATTTAGCAATGTGCTAAATATGAGGCTGTATATGAGAATGTCCATTTACCCATCCTGAACCCTGATGAGTTCTCTGGGCCTGTATTCAGGCAGCACACATCATATTACTAAATTATTTTGATTTTCTTCCTGAATACAATTAGCAGCATTGTGTCACAACTGCATATTATGTTATAAACAATATAGATTAAATTTTAGATTTGGAGATGAAATAATAAAAGGAAACTGAGACCTTAAGGATGGAACATGATGTCTCTCCACTTGGGACCTATTTGTAATCATTGAAATAATAGCAGTTTGGAAGTAGTACATCTGAGCAATCTTATGATATAAATGAAAATTGTGATTAAATAATACTTACGTGTTTCTAGACCTATATTTTTGTTCGGAGTAAATAGTCTGAAAAACTGTGGAGGAATGGTTAAGTGAAGTAGGTCATGTGAATGTTGAGCAGCTAGGAGGTCGCGAGCTAACAAAGTATCGAACACAGCTCATATGAGCCTGAGAAAGTACGTAAATGCGGCCTGGGAAGGAATGTACGTTCTGGGAGGTTTCAGGGAGGTTTCAGGTACAAGGACATGATATCTGTTGGTGGTCTGGGAAAGTACTAACTGTGTTATTTCGATTGATGGGGGTGGGAAACTAGCTGATAAAATAGAGAAATGCACTAACCAATCATGAGCTTAGCTTTTGCAATATGTATGAGCTAATTATATTGAATTAGATAAAAGACGACTGAGCTATCCAATAAATCGAAGTTCACTGATCACTCATATTGAGCGTCTGTGTCTTCCTTCCGTCGACAACAAATGTCCTCGCAACAAATGGCGCCCGAACAGGGACTAATCTGAACGGGAACAGGGACATGCAATACAGGAACAGGGACTTCGCTGGAGTTGAACCTGCGCTGGAATTGAACCTGCGAGCCACGGTTGGACGGAATACAAGGACCGGTCCTGCAACGCAGCTCAGGAGGTGAAAAGGATTATAAACTGCTGAATCCCTGCACCCGAGGCCTGAAAGGTGAATGGAAAAGAAACCTGGAATACCCGCACCCGCACCCGCAGCTCGGAAAGGGAGTCCTCGCACCCGGGATGAGCCTATAGAGGGTCCCGCCGGAAAGCGTCGCCGAGGTCTTTGCAAAGGCTGCAACGGTACCGACGTATATAAAGGTATGGAGAGACAAGCGGTGTATGATTTGCTCAAATGCTTTTTAGAAAAGCGGAGCACACAGCTTATAGACTGCAAAAAGGATTTACCAGGATTATTAGCATATGGGGTAGCTAAGGGTTGTTTTATCAATCCTGATACAGTTTTTGAACAAACAGAGTGGCGTAAATTTGGGGACAAATTGTTTGATGAAAATAAGACTGCTAAAAAATTATTGAAGCCTTGGAGAGCAGTCACTAACGCCTTAGTTATACATCAGGCTGAGCAGAGAGTTACTGCTACCGCTACAGAGCGACTGGGATTGCCGGGAAGTGCTGGAGCTGGGGATTGCCCACTGCTGCCTTCAGTGAGAACGATAACGCTGCCTCAGGGGGCTACAGGGCAATGGGAGCCTCCCCCCCCTCAGTCACCGCCACGAGCAGCGCTGCACTCGGAGTTCCGCGGAATCGAACGGCAGCCGACCCTCACCGTGTGGCGAGTCGGCACAGAGCAGAGGGACGGACATCAGGACCCTGCAGCCTGTCTGACGTAACCATGGAAGCAGCGGCGGCTGTGCTGCTTCTCTCTGGCATTCTTTTTATAAGAGGTTTACCTTGCAATGAAAAAGGGATACTAACTGGAGTGTTAATAATTGTATGTGTTATTCTTAAATGTCCAGGTATTTTGTGTTGAAAGTATTTGTGTAAGGATAAGGTTTTAAAACAAAGTGTTGCAAGTCACTTCAGGAGGAACACAATGAGAGACAATACTTGTTTGTTTGGTTATGATTCTAAGTTATATTGGCTGCACGTATTGTTTGCTTATCATTCTAAATTATATTCTTGTGGTATGATTGAGGTTGTGGTATGATTGAGAGTGAGATGTGCAAGAGGCCTCTGAGTGTACAGTTGTGCTCTGAGTGTACAATTGTGCTCTGAGTGTGCAAGTGTGCTCTGGGTGTGAGTGTGCTGTGTACTGTGTTAGTGAGAGCGCATTTATTGCCATAGTACAGGCTGAAATCATAGGAAATTAGTACTGGTCAAGCAAAATCATGTTTCACAAGTATGGGGTCATTGTGTGAAGTAGCCACTAGGAGAAACTTAAGGGAACGTACTGTTTAAAACTTTTTGATCAAAAATGTTATAGAGATTTTGAAATGGTGCCAGAAACAGGTACCCAGTGGATCACTGCAAAGTGGACTGAAGCAGCTTTAGAATCTGCACACGCCGAAGACGACCAGGAAGAGGTTCCTGATAATTATTCTGACAACGACGTGGGTTGTGACACCTCGACAACTGTCAAGAACAGCCTTCGATCACCATCAAGTGATTAGGTTTAAGTGTGTTACTATTAAGTTGTGTTACTTACTATTAATTGTGTTACCATTAAGTGCTTACAGTAATTGTAGTGTTATTAGGGTTAAGTTGTATAGTTGTGTTATGTTATGTATCCTTTCAGAACATGCTTGTTTGGGGTCCCAATAGGGGATCCAAAGGAACTGAGTGAAATGTTAGCACCATATTCTGCCAGTATTACTCTACTCAGTAGATCCCTTTCTGCAAACGTCTCGGATGGAGTAGTTGCTGCCCTGCAAGCTCTTAATAACTCACTGCCATGGGACCCTCAAGAACTGGATCTCCTGGGGTCTGTGGTAGTAGGGAATAGCAGTAGTAACTGGACACAAACATGCTTTGTACTCAATGAAGGGAAACAAAATAAAACACACTGGACCAACATAACATCGAGGACCCTTGGATTTGAGGCCAATGGACATTACTGTGGATGGAACAACACCGGGAACATTAGTGTACCATTTGGGGCGTATGGAATAGGTGACACCAATTCGATCTGGTTTCAAAGTCAGGCCAAAGCTTTGCCACCTGGCATGTTTTTAATCTGTGGGGACCGTGCATGGCAAGGAATACCAGCTAGTGCTTTTGGGGGTCCGTGTTACCTAGGACGACTCACACTTTTCGTTCCAGATTTGCACTCGTGGAAGAACTCGACAGGGAGCAGAAGAATTAAACGAGAATTAAAAACTTTGGGTTCTGACTGTAATGATGGTGTAGAATTGTGGGGTCCAGCAGAAAGATTCTTTGCTTCTTTGGTACCTGGTGTGGGAACTGCACATGCTTTGACTAACATTAATAAGCTTGCTTGTTGGGCTGTTAAACAATCAAATGTAACAACACAAGTTCTTTCTGAAATGTCGCAAGATATGGAGAGCATAAGACATGCTGTATTACAAAATAGGGCCGCTATTGATTTCTTGTTATTAGCTCAAGGACATGGGTGTGAAGATGTAGAAGGAATGTGTTGCTTTAATCTCTCTGATCATGGGCAATCAATTCACAATCAATTGAAATGGTTAAGGGATCATACACAAAAAATTACGATACAGAATAATTGGTTTGATGATTGGCTTAAATCTGTCTTTGGAAATGTAGGGGGATGGGTTTTTTACTTAATCAAAGAGGGACTTCGCCTTTTGCTTATAATTGTATTGATTATAATTGCTGCACGCATAGTCTTTAGCTGCTTATCTAGGAAACTAGAACAACTCACAGAGAAGGTGTTTATAGCCCAAAATAAAAACGGGGGAATTGTGGAGGAATGGTTAAGTGAAGTAGGTCATGTGAATGTTGAGCAGCTAGGAGGTCACGAGCTAACAAAGTATCGAACACAGCTCATATGAGCCTGAGAAAGTACGTAAATGCGGCCTGGGAAGGAATGTACGTTCTGGGAGGTTTCAGGGAGGTTTCAGGGAGGTTTCAGGTACAAGGACATGATATCTGTTGGTGGTCTGGGAAAGTACTAACTGTGTTATTTCGATTGATGGGGGTGGGAAACTAGCTGATAAAATAGAGAAATGCACTAACCAATCATGAGCTTAGCTTTTGCAATATGTATGAGCTAATTATATTGAATTAGATAAAAGACGACTGAGCTATCCAATAAATCGAAGTTCACTGATCACTCATATTGAGCGTCTGTGTCTTCCTTCCGTCGACAACAAATGTCCTCGCAACAAAAAACTACATTCAACTTTTGCTTATCTATAGCTATCTGTTAAAATGTGTAAGTATGAAAATAAAGAGACACTTTTTATAGTTATATGTTCGTCATTTAAATTAACTCTAAGTATGGATTGGATTGGGGCGTGAAGGAAAGGGGATCAGGGGTAACAATAGAAAAATCAATTCCTCTGTCATACTTCTTACTCAGTAAACAGAAAAAATGCTATTGCTGCAGCAACCACATTGAACAGCTAATATCAAGAACACTGCCTAACAATTTCATATTATTAGGTGATTGGACAAGGTTTAGTAGATAAATGTTTTATTTGTGTATTCTAGAGCATATATGTTACTTTTATACATTAAAACGAGGAAAAAGATAAATAATAAATGTCTCAGACTAATCACCAAGTTCTTTTATAACTAGAAAGTCTTTTAGTAATATTTATAGTTTAGAAGCTAGAACCTTATAAATACTGAATTGACTTTCATCTGCATATCTTCCAGTTTTTTACAAATAGAGGTATGTCATTAGTCATGCAATATTTCATACAGAGTCCACAAGGTCCATTTCATGCTATGTTGTTGCAAAACATCTAAACACACATTCACATGACAGATTGACCTACTGATCCATGGCAACATATTACATCCTGCATAGTGAACTTTTGAACAGTTCTAATTCATCATGGGGGACACAATGTCTTAACTTCCTGTTTCAGAAAATATAGACCATTAATATACAAGTTCAAAGAGAACACTCAATTTCTAGTGTTTACTCTCTTAGAAGACTGCACTGTAAGACATGCTTATACAAATGACTTTTAAAGTGTTTTTGTTTGTTTGTTTGTTTTTTCTTTCTCAATAACACATTAAGAACTCTCAAATAAATCCTTTTCAACCATTATTATTTATTGGCTATGAAAACTGCACTAGTAAATGTGTAAATCTATGTGATGGATAAGAAGGATGAAAAATGAACTATTAAAGCTTCTGTGGAAATACATTCTAACCTTTACCATTTATCTTGGTCTTTACAAGAACAGAGATGTACATTAGGAGTTGAAACCCTCCAAGAAGTTCTATTTGTTATTGACTATGTATCTGAATTACTTTATCCAGTTAGTATTTCCAGTCTCATATAGTCAAATTAAGTTACAATAAATTACATTGTTTGACTCTTGAAGGAGGGTGATATAAGAAAATTTAAGATAATTTGTAATCTTATAAAGTATTATTAGCAGCTTAATTCTAACTCACACAAAAATTTGACTGTAATGACTGTAACTTAAATGACTGTAATACATTTTTTTAGCATCAAGGTTGCTAACTATGACTTATATCTAGAAAATAACTATACATGTAAATAACTTTACCTTACTGATTTCATGGGGAATAAACGAGAGTAAAGTTATCCACATTAATGATGACTATCCCTTTCCTTTTTATATTATGGGTTCATTTAGTTTAATTTTCAATAGAAAATAAGAGCACTAAACCAGAAGTTTCAAAATATCATTCTAAAAATTGCTTTAAATTATTGGTATTCCTCACACAGAATAAATAGCATCTACTAATTGAAGACAAGGGTAATGTGTAAAGTATGACAGTTTAACTAAGCATATTTCAAGACAGAATGACTACTTTATGGACACATCAAGACAAAATAATGAAATGGTTTTAACTTGAATAATTAAACACACTATTTCCCTTTGAAAATCTCAGGAAACACCTTTCCCCCCATCCTTCTGGCAGTTTTTTTAGGCAACTTTATCATAACAAGTAGAATGTGGCAATAGAGCAAGCAAGAGCTTAAGTGAAAACACTTGATCCTCATCATCACTTTAAAATCCACAATTGTAGCTGATCTCCACAAATTTTTCCCCATTTTCTGATAGAGGCTCCAACAGTTCTATGGCACTATCATCCATGGTCTAGGCTGTCTGAGACAAAATTGTGTGTGTGTATGTGCATGCATGCATGCATTTTTCCCTCCCTAGTGAATATGAAATTTATGAAGGGACAAAGGATATGTTTAGATAAGACTGAATTGAAAGTCATCTTGCTCAATCTAACCAGTCTGGTTTAATATCAAACATAAGAATACAAGAGAATAAACTAAGTTTATCTGTAGAGCTCTTGCAAGTGTAGTTTGTGAAATCCAAAATGAGAGACACTGAAACAATAATAGTCTTGTCAGGAGGCAGAAAGCACAGCTGTATGCAACCCAACCACTTAGTGTGACTTCTCTGATATACCAAGAGAATTTTACTTCTTCTCTATCAAGTTTTGCCTTCCTTGGCTCCCCACACTAACACCCAGCCACTCTTTTCTCATGAAGCTCCAGTGACGATATTTTTTCTACAAAACAAGTGGAAGGAGTACAAGGTGGAATTCAGACAGAGATTATTAGCAGTAAGAATATATGGAAAATGTTCTTTTATTTTGAATGTGTAAATTCTTCATTAGATTTAATGGATCAATTTGCAAAACCTATTTGTTCGTGCATTTCTATCCTTTGTTCGAGAGTTTACTGTACATTCTTCAGTATCCAGCTATTTCTATTCCTACTGTTAATTTAAATATTAAAAAGACATATTCATTTCAACCGCAGAAGCTGCTCAAGTACCTGAGTTAATTACAGAAATTCAGAACTTAGAATGAAGCTCATCATGCTAAGCATATATGACCCCATTTCAAGTATTAAACTGGTCTCAAAACAATGATCTTCCTATGTTGTAATATTGAGATTTAACTAGATGAGATACGGGGCCCAAGTCTGATCCCATTAAAATCAGTGGTATTTCATTCTTAGTAGGATTTGAATATAATTATCATTGTTTTCATTTTTTCATAAAACTTGACTATCTTTTTCTTCAATCCCTTCATGTGGTTATGTCTATTTCAATGATTATGTCTGAGCAATGAATTTCAAAGAATCAAAGAAAAATAGAGAAAAGCCCTGGTCTTGCTCATTTAAGTACTTTTCAAAGTGAAGTGGCTAAATATCTCAGGAGGGATTTCTGGGATATGCTTGGACATGAATTAGCATCGTACATTGCTAGTAGAACCTGAAATAAGACTCCTGAGAACCAGGCAACTTAGACCTAGACCTGCCAAAATTACGTCTCCCATTTAAAAAATCTACTTGCGTGTGCTGCAGTCATAGCCTGGACTTCATTATGTACCAGAAACAGAGGAAAGTATCACCTTTGACAAGCTTATTAATACTCTAAAATATCTTGTTTAAACAATCATTCATTAAGGAAATTTTCTTCTGTTTGAAATCATTTATTTCTTGAAAGTCAGAAGACAAATACTCTGAAAGAGTACTAAGGGCTTAGTTAATAGGCTGTGTTTTTTAAACACGTTCATTGAGATTTATACATCTCTTTCTATATCATTTTAAAGAGTAAAAATTTGTGAAAGGATTGAAATTGTCCTGATTTCAGTGCTATATTCTTAAACTTAAAAATTGCAGCCAATGATATCTATCCCTGTCTTTAGTGAAGTCCTGATCTTTAGTGAAGTTCTGATCTTGTAAACAATTCACTGTAAGCAGAATGCTGGATGACCTGAGTCTCACTGAAAACAATCTTCTGCAGGTGAAGTCTGGGGTCAGCTGAAAGACTGGGATGGCCCACCAAAAAAAAAACACATTGGTAAACACAGTGCTGATAGTGCATACATGGCTTTTACAGAGTGACAAATAGTCATACTGCTTCTGGTGCACATGCAGTACTGTATGTGATAGCAATAGAACAAAAAGCTATTACTATTATTATACAACATTTTAATATATGATAGCATTGTAAGTATAATAATATTATCTTTCATGATTTAGTCATGCAACTCAGTGTCATCCCACATGCATGACATTGATCTTAAGCTTGAAGAAGTTTAAATACATTTGTAAATTCTTCAGATTGAGTTAGATATACTTTTCCTGGAAAACTAGTTTTTCTACTTTAAAATTCCAGTTAAGTTTCATGAATTCCTTAATGATTAATAATTGGAAAGGAAACATGTTTGTATGATGGGAACAAGCTTTTATTCAGAGTACTGAAACAGCTATTTTGGAGATATGGAAGCAAGCAATCATAAAACCTCAAAAATCATACAATTTTAAACCAAGAGATACACCGGCTTTTGTGAACTTTTAACCAGTGACAATCTGCTCCTTATAGGAATACATCTGCTTGTGAATCAGAGGTTCAAAGGCATGTAAAATTTACCAAAGGCTTTTAAAAGATGAGCCACTTGTTAATTTATGATTAAAAATATTTTATTGTCCTGATAAATTGACTTTAACTGTGGTGGTACTGCACATAGCTACACAGGTCAGGACATGTGAAAGATTTTGCTTATATACTAACTCATTATTCATTCATCTTGGAATGGTTACAAAAGGCTGGTCTTTGGCTTTATTACTCATACTTTAGAAGATACTAATTTGTGCAACAGATCATACCAAAGTGAATGAGAAATTCTTCCAGGTATTTATTATTCATGAATTGTAGTAAACAATGTTAATCATATTGGACTTTTTTATTTAGCCCCCTTTTAAAAATCAAAGTTACAGAAAGGGAGACTGAACATGAGACACTGCCAAAGATTTCTTTATTTCTGTGGTCATTCCTGTAGCTCTGATCTACTTTGAGTACAGTATAAACTGAATAGAAAATATTTAACCAGATGAGCTTGTATCCTGCAGCAATCATCAATATATATATATTTCTAATAATATCATTTTAATAACATCACAGACTTGAAAAAAAAAAAAAAGTCCCTAAAAGTTTAAATAGAATTCAAACACTAATAAACTATGAAAATCTGAAATGACTCTAACTCCTTCAGTAGTGAGTCATGGAGTAGTAGTGAGTCAAGGCCCTTACAATGTTATGCAGTATATAGTGGTAAAACATTTTTAGTGATCCTTTTGTACTTTATTCAGATATTAACCCTTTAGGATGACAGATATAGTTACCTTAT
Source organism: Aythya marila (assembly GCF_965140915.1). NCBI lineage: Eukaryota > Metazoa > Chordata > Aves > Anseriformes > Anatidae > Aythya > Aythya marila. The sequence continues at coordinate 33,804,776 of NC_139042.1, read as the reverse complement.
TGAAAATCCTAAGGTCTGGGTCCAGATGGGGTTCTTGAAACCTGTATCTAATTTAAGAGGTTTTATAGACCAAAAAGATGGGGATCTGCAAATAAATAAATAATAATAATAATAATAAAAAGATGTAAAGATGTAAATGATCTCAAATACAAGTGTATCAATATTAGTTGTAGTACCCACAAGGAAAGGTTGAGATAACTAGGTGTATTGGTTCTTAAGAAAAGAAAATTAGGTAAAATCTTATTGCTGATTTGAACTGCTTAGCGGGAGAATATAGAAAAGACAAAAACAAATGCTTCTCATACTTGAATACTGAGAGGGCAGGTGGCAACAAACACAAGATGCGGTAAGGGTGATTCTGAATATATGTTAAGGATTTTATTTTATATTTATTTATTTAAAACAAGATAAGTTCTACATTGAAGCAGATTGAGCTCTCTTGATATTCACTTCTCAGCTGAACAAAGCACTGAGCAACCTCATCTAAGTTGCTTCTGTAGTCTGGACCAGATGACCTTCAGAGGTCCCTTCCAGTGTGTAACATACTAAGATACTAATCTGCTCTGAAGGACTGAATAACCATTTATATCCACTGTGTGGTAGGTGTGCTCCTTGAATACATTTCCTTATTTAGTTTTGTCTGAAAGGAATCCTGTTCATGCATGAAAGACTGCTCCATTGGGCAAACCAAGCAAGAAAAGCAGACATAATTGAAATGATCATTACTGCAACATACCCCTGTTCTGAATTAAAACGCTGATATTTCTGGACCCTGGAGGAAAGTTGGACATGTCCATCATGTAACTAGATCACAAGCCTGTGGCACCTATAAATTTTACATGTATTGGTCATGGTATAATTCATATTAGTATATCTTGGACCTAAATATAAGTGTACTAGAACACTGTAAATAACAGTAGTATATACTGCCCTTGTGCAGCACTCCACTTGGAGTACTGCATCCACTTCTGGGGCCCTCAGTACAAGAAAGATGCAGACTTGTTAGAACACATCCAGAGGAGGGCCACAAAGATGGTCAGAGGGCTGGAGCACCTCACCAGGCTAAAGGCTAAGAGAGATGGGGATGTTCAACATGGAGAAGAGAAGGCTCCAGGAGCAAATTCTTCACTGTAAGGGTAGTGAGGCACTGGAACAGGTTGCCCCAGAGAAGTTGTGGATGACTCATCCCTGGAGGTATTCAAGGTGCCCTTGAATACCTCCAGGGTATGGATGGGGCCTTGGCCAAGCCTAGTGAGCGGCATCCCTGCCTATGGCAAGGGGGTTGGTACTAGATGATCTTTAAGGCCCCTTCCAACCCAAGCCATTCTATGATTCTATGATTGTGTGATTCTATGATTCTATGGTTCTATAACATAACTGTTCTGTAAAACGTGTGAAGCCAGAGTCAGAGAACATATTACCATTTGCCACAACTATCTGAGTAATGGGTCAACTGAAGAAGCAAAGAAATATGTGTATGGTCAAATGAAAGAGTACCAAGTATTAAAACTTTGCCAGACAAAGGACAAGACGAATACAAGGGAATGAAAATGAGCAGGACATCATTTCAAATACACTAGAATATGTATGACTGACAAAACCTCAAACAGGGTATGCAGTATCAGAAGTATATGAGACCTCCCTTTTTGGGGTGGGGCAGGCGTAGCATCAAAAAACAAAACAAAACAAATAAACAAACAAAAACCAGGCAAAAGTAAGGAAAAACAGAGAAGAAAAATGATTCCACTTCAGTTATGACATCTCTCGTCACCAGGTCTGATATCCCTGACCTTGGAGATGAAGGACAACCAAGGACTGCAGCCATCAGCAACAACTATGCAACAACAGCTTTGTCATTGTGTACTCACAGGTAATTTGAGACGTTAAAGGCTAATAATTTCATATACATAGTAATAATTATTAATGGCATAATAATTAATTACTGGTTCAAAGTATGCTGTTAATAGAAAAAAAAAAAAAAAAAGTAAAGTTTAAAATTCGAAAGTTTAAAACTGGCCTGAATTTTCAGTCTTCTGAATATTCATATTACAATGATCCTATTTCCTTAACTTCTATAATACACACACACATTCGGTTACAATGATCAGTAGAATAGAATAACACCTTATAATTAATTTTCCTAGGGTTTCTAATTTCTTGGAAAATATTACAATGACCTTGGAAAATATTACAATAAGCAGCAACCTCCACTACGTGTTATTTGAGATAACAAGTCACAAAAAAAGATTTATGATCCTTTAGACTTAGCTAATTAGTATGACCTGTGCCAAAGCCTGTAATATACCCCTACCTTGTCCATGTATACCATGGAGCACATGAATACCACTGCATTGAATAATAAATAATTTCCTACTGAAATTTTATCCCAGTGTGTGAACTTCTAGTAATGCTCAGAAATTCCTAGCCTTTCATAAAATGTTATTAGATTCTCATAAAATACCATTGACTTTAGCCTGTGTGGGTTTGTCCCTACAATGCGTTTGTCCTCATTAAGAAGGATTTAATATATTTTTAGTCTACTTCAAGCATCAGAACAGAAAGCTTTTCAGAATCTGCATGTAAACCATGGACATATTTTGCAATCTTTACATGATTGAACATCTCATTTCAGACAGAAGAAAAAAAATCACATGCAGACAGCTAAATAAGCTAAACATTTACCTAATCCAGATTTTCAGATGAAAAACTAGGCCTTCTCTTCAATTAAACTGGAAAGCACCAAACAAAGCAGCAAAAATTATCTAAAAATAAATATCTTTAGGGATAATGGATCATATATAATGACCTTCAAAACCTAAGAGATGATTTATGCCTTAAGATATTTTCAGTAATGCTTTGAGCATGATTTGTGCCTTTAGATATACTAACAGTAAGTCATTGAACATGCTCTAGTAAACTTCTGAAGCTACAAATGCTTTGTTGTACTTCAGCATCATATGTAATCATAGCTTACATCAGTTTAACAGAGGGGAGTCATCACTTACAAAAAGGAAACAAGATGACAGTGGGGAGCAAATACTACCTTTTATTTTACAAATCACTAATGACATTGTGGAATTTTTCTTCCAGAGTTGGGGGGGTTAAATCTTATAGACAGCAGACTGAGTAAACAGCATTATCTAATACTGTATTCGTTCATATGTGTGAGAGAACCAGGAAGATCAGAAAAATGGAAGAACAAGTGCACCAGGAGCTTCACCTCCATCTCATTCTTTCATTTACTGAGTTCTCACACTATATTTCAAACCCCTGACAACTATTTTTTTGTAAATGCTATTAGGATGGTGAATATAACACAAATTGAATATAAAAACTTGTTTGAATCTTATCAGTCATGTTTAAATTGATTATTGAGAAAGACATTTTTGGGGAATTATTTATATAAAATGATGCATACATAGCAAAATGTTTGAATAAATGTGTTTTAAAACAGCTTGATAAATAATTGTAGAAGTCTTGCTCTCTGTAATCTGAATCTGTCTGGTCCACATAATTTAGGTATTTTGCTCTTGGTAATTTGAATTTAGGTTAAGTCAAAAAAAAAAAAAAAAAAAAAAAGATGCGTATTTTTGATGCATATTCAAGGTAGACAAGTATTATGTAACATTTTAACTTCGTTTATGTCTCAATTTTGAAAAAAAAAAAACAACAAAACAAAAAAACAAACATTTAAAACCACAGAAATAGGTAACCTGTATGACATCAAATAACCATAGAGGTCAGTACTCTGTGAGAAATATCCCAATAACTTTCTAAGACAGGGTCTCTTGTGAAGCTAATTTATTCACAATAGAAATGGTGGGCATCGTGTATGCAGGAATGTGCAGCAGAAGTGCAGCATAGCCCTATATCCCCTATACCCAATGCTTGATTCCTCACGTTTCCTCACTGTCTGAGTACTGCCTAATTCTTGTTCCTATGCCCTGAACGGACAGAAACTCTAATTTCTCTCTCTCTCTATTTTTTTTATTTTTTTAATTTTTTTTTGTCTTTCGACTGAAGGGACCCATGTTTCCACGATTTTGTAGCTTCTTGTTCTTGCTGATTCCACTCTGCAACTGCTTGTCTTGTTATTCTTAGCCATCCTCCTTATTTTGGGACAGTGAAACCTTCCACTGGCCCCTTATCTGCTTAACATACCTCCCACTGTTATGCCTGTGCAAGGATAGTGGAATTTTCCACTGTGAAAACACAACTTTAATTCTTACAGTAACAGAATTTAAACATTTGGAAAAAAAGAACGCAAGAACATCAGAGAAAAGTGCAAGAGTAGGGAAAATGTTGGGAGATATCTTCTCAGAACACCATTCCAGTCTTCAGCAGTTTAGTATCTTTATGTTTAAAGGCTCTTGCTTTTGTTCAATCATTTTGCCCAATTACTTTCTGAATCCACTTACATTTTAGCATCTACAGCTCTGAGCTCTTTACACATTGCACAAGTGCCCATTTCTGAAACTCTTGAACCTATCACCCGTCTTTTTCATTTGATATCTACTACTTTTTTAAATGAATTGAGCAATTTATCTCTACACACTTTTTCCATGACATTCATAACTTTATTCCCTCATAGTCTTCTTTTTCCATGCTCAAAACTCTTAGTCTACTAAATTATTCCTTCTGCAGAAGCTATTACACATAATGATCATTTTTGTTAACTTTTTTATACTTCTGATAAATCATTTTTGGCATGTAAGATCAGAATTGAACCATCCAAGACAATACTGAGAGTTTTTGAGGGCATACATCTATGTTTAGGGCTGCATATATGTATATATGTATATATATGTATATATATTGCCTAAATGGGTAAGGATGAACCACATTAAATAAAAAGACCTGTTGAGGACCAGAAGAACAATGGTTGCCACAGGAAATGAAGAAACCTAATCTGTGAAGAACAGAGTACACTGACTCCTTCTGGGCCCTTGTCTACAAGTCTGTGACAGAAGGAACCCCTATTATGGGACTGGATACTTCAATAGTTGGCCAAATTAGCTACCTCAGCTACCTAATACATATGTATTTCATAGAATCATAGAATATCCTGAGTTGAAACCCATGACCCATAAGGATCATCAAGTCCAACTCTTGGCACCACACAGGTCTACCCAAAATTTTAGACCATGTGACTAAGTGCACAGTCCAATCGCTACTTAAATTCAGACTGGCTTGGTGCAGTGACTACTTCACTGGGGAGCCTGTTCCAGTGTGCGACCACCCTCTCACTCATGTGAGACCCCATTTGAGTAGGTTGATATAAACACACAGGCACCTCTCTAGCTCTAAACATACATGCTTGTATTTAGGGGTACCTCTGTGTGTGTGTCTGTGCATGCATACATGCTCACATAATGCACATAGCAAGAAAAACAGTTTGGAAAATAAATTAATTATAAAAGAATAATATCAAGGAATTTTAAAATATGTGGCATAAAACCTTCTGTAAAATACAAAATAGCTAACTGAATTTTCAGTGCAGTAAAATAAGTATCTATAAATGTTAGGTGGCTTCAGTTGCTTTTAGAAGCTGCAAATGTTTTTTTTTATCACCACTGTGTTCTACCAAACAGTATTTTATATGCTTCACAGTGGTCAGCAGTGGACAGGAATCAGTATCATTCTAAAGCAGGAATTGAAACAGACAATTTTTTTTTTCCCCTTTGTCTCATGACCCTAACTTACTGCCTTTTCTCCCTCTGGTTTTATGAATACTACAGTCTTGGCTGAACAGAGACATAACTTCAGCGGGAAAATATTTCTTTCCAATATGTACTATGGCATGGTGGATATTGTGTATTCACTTTTCTAACTGATGGGCAAATGCTTTAATCATGAGCATATTATGCAAAAAAGTGGCCATCTCTACTTTTTAATGAGTTTCAATGCAATCATATTTGTGTTCATCATTCTTAGAGTAAGACTAGTGATTCAGGCTATGCTGGAAATGTAATCAATGTCTAAGAAAGTCTCTGACTAAATTTAGATTGTAATCGAGCTCAAGAGCAAATAGGTTCCTCGGGGGGGAAAAAAAAAAAAAAGAAAAAAAAAAAAAAGAGAAAAAAAGGAAGCAATAATATGCATCTTTAGTGGTACTGAAGAACGCTTTCACTTACCAAAGGAAAGGTCTCTTGATTTTTGAATGCCTTTTTTTGTTTATCTGGAAGACTGAATTTCTGCCAGAGCCCTTGGGATCTCAGTTCTGCCTACATTCCAAAATGAGAGAAATACAGGACATTTGGATTTATCCCTCTTATTTAAATGTAAATTCTCAGACTAAAATTTGATATTTTTAATACTCCTTTGATACATGAACTTCAAGCTTTATGCTAATTAAATTCACCTTTGTCATTTTAATTAAATGTTATTAAAGGTTTTTTAAATCCCTGCAAACTTCAATAGAAAAGAGTAAAATGACAATGTGCAATCTAAAATAATCAGTGGATTATTTGGAATGATGCAGGAATAAGAAAGAAATTCAAATATATTTTTTCAAAGTGAAAAAAACTGCCAATAATATAGTAAAATTTTCAGTGCCTTGAAAGATTTTGTTTATCTAAGAGCTGACTCTTCATCTGTGAAGTACTCATACTGAAAGTAACATCAGGAAATAGTTAAAAGAAGAAATTTTAAAAGAATATATATATATTAATCAGATGCAAAATGCCTTGCTTTTAAAACATGTATTTGCTAGTTTCCCATATGCAGAAGGTCTATTGAGACTGCAAACTTTCTAAAGGATTGATTATTCTTGTGCATTCCTATAGTTCCTAGGAAGACAAAGAAGGACTTTCCTCTTGGTAGGAGGTTCTAAGGGATTCCTTAGCAAAACAGAGGACATACAGTAAAAAATAGATAAATTCAAAAGGAAATACATCTAATAATTTAACCATTATATATAACTTGCACTTCTAATTTAATTCTTGTTATAAACAGTTAAAGTGGTATCAGCTTGCAAAAAAGATTTCCACATGAAGGCTTAGAACCTTCTCAGAAGAATTATAGTACTCTCTCCATTAAGCCAAAATCATATCTGATTTGCATTCTGCACATACTGTTAAAGAAGACAAGATTAACAGAGCTATATATGAAGAGTAAATGCGTATTAAATTTGCCCTATTGTTTAATATTCAATGTGAAAAGGTAAGAAGGTTGAGTATTTAAATAAATTGGTTTCATTATATCTTTGCACAAAATGAATGATCTTAATGAATCTACCAGTGGTCATTCTTACTCGCTTGCCTTCAGATGATAATGAAAAGTATTCATGTATCCAGACTTACCTATCAAGAGCTGCAACATAAGAGTGAATTTGGCCTCTGAGGAAAGTCATATCATATCATATCATATCATATCAATTTAATATCTAGTTTTGATTCTAGAGAACAAGTTTCCAGAATTCCAGTAGCTGTCCTTACAGGGACCTAATGACTTTAGACTATCCTTCTTCATCTTCTCTTAGAATCAGAAAGTAATTATCACATGCCCATTTATCTTTCTTGCTGTTAATATCATTTCTTTTTCATTCCTGTTTCTGCTCACCTCTTTCATCCCTTTCTCCAAGTCTGTTTTTCCTCTAAAGCAGTACTCATTATCTCCTCTTAAATGAATTTAGTGTCTCACTGTTTCTTTTTTACTGTCATCTGTGCCTTCCAGTTTTCCATTTTCTATAATAACGTCAAATACCACAAAATACAGCAAAAAGACATTAAATCATCAGATCCTTTTTTTTTTTTTTTTCTTCTCATGGATGCTTTCAACAATGTGAACTCAAAGTTTAGGTGGAGAAAGGCTCTATTACAAAGAAAGTAACTCTTAAACCTTTGTTTGAAAAAATGGGTTAACCACTATCCTGGTGTTGAAAATAAACTTCACCATGAATACATCACTGCATTGTAGAACCACATCATTTCTACATCATCTTTATTTCTACATGGAAAGGACAACCTCTGTTTCTTCTGGCACAGCAATAAGCTAGTGATACTGTGAAATAAACAAATCTAACTCTGTCTTCAGTTGACTTTTGTATGTCTTAAAGCAAATATATATATATAAAATACAATTTGGTAAGTCTAAAGAAAAAAATAAAAAATAAACAAAAAAGCTTGTTCAAATGGTAGAAAAGATCCTCAAACACATTGTTACATAATCTGGCTGATGAGCAGCAAGTCTGGAGGTGATGAAAATAGAAGTGCCTGATAATGCCAGTGGTTGTGGTGTCATCTGTAGCAGAGCCTCAGCAGACTAGATAAATAGTCTGACAGGAACCTCATGGAGGTTAATAAGGGGAAGTGAAAATCCTGTACCTGTCTAGGGAAGGAGAACTCCAGGTACTAACATTTTCCTAGGTGACAAGTGACAGGATGTGAGGAAACAGCCTCAGCTTGAGTCAGGGGAGGGTTAGATTAAATGTTGGGAAGAACTTATTCACAGAAAGAGTGGTTAGGGATTAGAACGGGGAAGTGTTAGAGTCCAGGGAAGTTGTAGAGTCACCATCCTTGGAAGTATTTAAAAGATGTGTGAATGTGGTGCTTAGGGACATTGTTTAGTGGTGAACTTTTAGTGTTACACGATCGTTGGACTTAATGATTTTACAGGTCATTTCCAACCTATATGATTCTATGCACCACATTGATGCCACTCAATTGGAAAGAATCTTTGCAGAAAAAGAACTGCAGGTCCTGGTGGACACCAAGTTGAACAGAAATCAGCAATGTGCCCTTACTGCAAAGAAGGGTAACAGTACTCCTGGATGCATTAAGCAAAGTACTGCCAGCAGGTTGATGGAAGGTGATCCTCTATGCAGTGCTGTTGAGGCCATACCTAGAGTGCTGTGTCCCATTCCAGGCTCCCCAGTACAGGAGACATGAACATACTACAGATAGTCCACCTAAACGCCACTAAGATGTCCAAGTGATTGAAACACTTCTATGAGGAGACACTGAGAAAGTTAAGACTGTTTAGCCTGCAGGAGGCTCAGAGAGGATCTTATCAATGTCTGTAAATATCTGAAAGGAGGACACAATGTAGATGGAGCCAGTCTCTTTTCAGAGGTGACAATGCTGGGACAAGAGGCAATGGGTACAAACTTGAACATGGGAAGTTCTAAACATCAGGAAACAGTGTTTTACCATGTGAGTGACTGAGCACTGGCACATGTTGTCCATAAAGATCACATAGCCTCCTTCACTCCTTGGAGACACTCATAAGCCATGAGAACTTGGTCCTGGAAAAGTAGCTTAATGTATCCCTGCTTGAGCAGGAGATTGGACCAGACGACCTCCACGGGTCCTTTCCAACCTCAGCCATTCTGTGATACTATGAGCCCCTCACAGCAAGTACAAACGTAAGGAGTACTATGTACTCTGGTGTCATAATGCAGTATCTTTTTCTATCTTTAAACTTTACACACATATTTTCACATTATATTTGCTATGTTTACAACTTTACTGTTGGTTTCATTAAAATAAAATAAAACCTTTATTTTCACAGAATACCACTTTGAGAACATACCTTAAGATACCAGACCATAAGAAATACACCAATACACTCAGAGTCACTGTGGTGATCTGCTCTGGTGCTGACACAGCCCACAGCAGAGCGGTTGATCACATCAGTCATGGGGGTTTCTCCTGCAGTGCAGACCTCAGGAGACAGCAGGAAGTGCTTATACCTTACTCTTGCAAACAGGCAGAAGGTCTGTCTGCAAAAGGTGTACCCAGGTGAAGGACCTCTGACACCAGGTGGATGAGCTGCAGGAGGCAGTGAGAAGGCTGCACAACATCAGGAAGGCTGAGAAGGAATTAGATAGCTGGTTGCAAGTGCAGTCTATAGTGGATCCACAGCCAAACAGCCAAAAACGTTGAACGCAGAAGTGAGGGATGTCAATAACGAAGAAGAATGAAAGCTTGCAACAGCAAGGACCAGCAGAAGGAAGAGACTTCTCATGAAGCCTGAGGTGCCCTTGCAGAACTGCTTCATTGCTCTGCAGGTTGAAGAGGTCCATTATGTTAGTGTAGCCTCTGGCCTCAACTAAGCCACGCTGATCTGCATCTCATGTAACAACTAGTTGTGGTGGTTTTGCTCAGCTGTGCAGCTGATATCCACCATAACTCCTCTCTCACTTCCCCTCCTCAAATGGAAAGGGGGGGAAAATACAACAGAAAGGGCTCAAGGGTTGAGATAAGTTAGGGGGATCCTCACAGGCAAAACAGACTCAGAACAGGGAGATTAATAAAATCGATTGCCTATTAACTAACAAGCTAGAGCAGTGAGAAACAAACAAGCAAAAATACTTAAAAAACACCTTCCCCCTATCCACCCTCTTCAACCTCCTCCCCCAAGAGGTGCAGGGGAATGGTGAATGGGGTCTACAGTCAGTCCCTAAAACTTCATCTCTGCCACCCCTTCTTGGTCACTCTCTGCCCCTGCTCCACATGGGGTCCCTCCCACGGGCTGCCGTCCTTCCTGAACTGATCCTGCAGGGGCTGCCCACAGGCAGCAGCTCTTCAAGAACTCCCACAGGGCTCTGTACCATGGGGTCCATCTGTCAGGAGCAAACTGCTCCAGCACAGGTCTCCCATAGGTGGCAGCTCCCCCAAGACCACCTGCTCCTGCATGGGCTCCTCTCCACGGGCTGCAGCTCCAGCCTGGGGCCTGCTCCTACGGGGGCTCTCCATGGGCCGCAGCCTCCTCCAGGCCACATCCACCTGCTCCACCAGGGGCTCCTCCATGGGCTGCAGTGTGGAGATCTGCTCCCTGTGGGACCATGAGCTGCAGGGGGACAGCCTGCTCCACTAAGGGCCTCTCCACAGGCTGCAGGGGAACTTCTGCTGTGGTGCCTGGAGTACCTCCTGCCCTCCTTCTGTACTGACCTTGGGATCTCCAAGGTTGTTTCTCACTCTTCTCTCTTCCAGCTGCTGTTGCAGAGCAGTTCCTTCCTTCCTTCCTTGCTTGCTTGCTTCCTTCCTTTCTCCCTCCCTTCCCTCCCCCCCACCCCCCTTTATTAAATCTGGTCTCACAGAGGCACAAAAAACATCACTTATATTTGCTCAGCCCTGGCCAGAGGCAGGCCTCTTTGGAGTCAGCTGAAACTGGACCTTATCTAAAATGGGAAAGCTTCTGGACTCTTCTCACAGAGGCCACCACTGCAGCCCCCTGCTACCAAAACTTTGCCACATAAACCGAATACACTGGTGCAAACAAGGAAAGGCAACAGATGACAGTTGTAGACAACTCTTTTCTGAGAGGTAGAGTTACCCATTTGCCAACCTGACCCACTCTAACAAGAGGTGTGTTGCCTACTGGGGGGTTGTATTAGGGATGTTATCAAAAGACTACCAAGGCTTGTACAGCCCACTGCTGTTATTTCATGTGGGCACCAATGACAGTGTAAAGAACAGGCCAAGGCATATCATGAACCTCTACAGCTCTACTGGCCCTTGGATCAGTTCTAAAAGGCTCTGGAACACAATTGGTCTTCCCTTTGATCCTACTGGTCTAAAGTAATAATAATAATAAAAAGAGTAATTGAAAAAAACCAGTGAAATACAACAGATCAATACGTGGTTGCAGTACTAGTATCACAGCTAGGGATTTGGCTTTTTATACTGTGGAACTCTCTTTGACAAACCAGGTCTACTGATAGAGTCCATCTGCCAGAAGAGGGGAAAAGCATCTTCAGCTACAGACTCCTTTTTTCTACTTGAGTTTGGCCAGGAAAAACTTGTTTATTCATGCAGGCCTTCTGGCATTTTTTCCTGACTTCCTCTTTGTTGGGATGCATTACTCATGAGCTTGTATATTAACCAGCTTTTTTTGGACCCTCTTCCCTCCACAGCTTTATCACACAGCACTCTACCAAGCAGATCCCTGAAGACACAAAAATGTTCACTCCTGAATTCCAGGATAGTGAGCTTGCTTCCTCCTCACTGCTCTAAGGATACCAAGCTGCACCATTTCATGGTCACTGCAGCCAAGGCTGCCCTTAAGATTCAAATTCCCCACCAGCTCTTCCTTGGTAGTGAGAATGAGGTCCAGCACAGCATTTCTCCTTGTTGGCTCCTCTGTCTTTTGGAGAAGGAAGTTATCGTCAATGCATTCTAGGAACCTCCTGGATTGCCTATGCCCTGTTCTGCTGTCCTTCCAACAGATATTGGGTTGACCAGTATCGGACCACCATGAGAAGCAGTCATTGTGAATGTAAGGTTGCTTCCATCTATCTAAAAACGGGACTCACCTGCTTGATCTTCTTGATCAGGTGGCCTGTAACAGACTCCCACTATAAGTCACCTGTCCCTTCCTTCCCTTTAATGCTGATCCATTATCACTCTGTCAGCTCCTCAATTATAATTGTCAGCTCCTCCTGTCAATTATAAATACCGAAGTACATGATTTGACTGCCTTTGTTCATTCATGAGAGATTTCTAAAGAGGAAGCAAGCTTAAAACAAATAAACAACAACAACACTTTTTGTTTGTTTGGCTTTAATTATTTTTTTAATTTAGTTTTAATTTGTTTTTAATTACTTTTGCTGTTATAGCAAAATAAAATTCTATCTGTAACATTCTGGTAATAATTATATATTCCAAATATATGCTGCATATACATACACACACACACACATCACATACATTCATGAAATGTCCAGTGAATTTTCAATTAAACAAACACTTTCTTGTTTAAAATATATAGTAAAAAAAAAAAAAAAAAGAATAATAATAATAAAAAGAAAATAGCATAAAACAGCTTATCTGTGGTATTAGGAATACAATCCTTTTTTTTATATCTTACTGTCTCTTTTCCACAATTTCAAAGAGACTAATTAAGTGGGTTTCTAATATTTGATAACAGCTGCACATTTATCACAGGCATACAAAATAAAACTTAGCGTATAGCAAATTTAAACCACAAATTAGGAAACATTACATCATGTTTATAATGAAACTTACAAACTAGTCTGTCTCTCTTTGCAACTAATCTCTTTGAAGATGATGTCAGGTTATTTTAATATACATACTTATTTGTTACTTACTTGCAGACCTATAAAGATAGGAGTAAGGAGCATTATTCTCCCGGGTGCTTTTCTTTTGTCTGACTGTCACTGAATCCAGTTTAAGCTACATCACCTGAAAGTGGAACAAGCAATGACTGGAAAACAAATAGTTATTTGGAGGGAGGAAGAGGGGTATGGGGAGGGATTAAATTCTTCCTGCAGTTCTGTGAGCAACAAATACACTAATATACTTTAGGATGGAAGTATAAGAAAAGTAAAAGAAAACCTCCCCCACACACCCTTTTCTTTTTCTCTGAAAAATGTAGATTTTGGAAAAAAAAAAAAAAAAAAAAAAAAACAACTCATAAAATGCACATAGATTTATTTATAACAGGAAAACAGAAGGCATTTTTGTTTTATTTTTATTTATTTATTTATTTATTTTTGTGAATGTGCATTATTTTGATCTTGTTTATTTTCAAAAACATGTAAATGGTGAAGATCAAGAGAAAATTTTTTCCTTTGATGCCGGAAAAAAAAATACCTAAAGCATTTTTATCTTGTCTTTTCACTGAAATTTTGATTAATTTTTGCTTAGAATTGGCTTGAAATACTTTTGAATATGCAATAAATATATTAAAAACAAAACAAAACAAAACAAAAAAACAGTTCTTCCCTCAGCTTTGAGACTAATTTTGTTGGAGGCAGTGAGAGTAGCCAAGCTCTCACTTCCCCAAATGAGCTTCTGACTGTTGTCATAGTTACAGAGATATCTGCACCTGTGAACTTTCTCCTCTCTCTGAATGAAACCTCTCAAGCAGCAGGTCTCATCCCTTACTTACCTTACCCAGAGAGGTTAGCATTTGTTTCAAAATTTCAGCTATGCTGGCCAGGTATTTTGGGGTTTAATGTTTGGATTTGACTTTTATTTCTTTTAGCATCCTGTAAGTTCTTATATTTAAACTAATAGTCTTTACAAATCTGGTACTTTTACCAAATGTATCCTTTTCTTTAAAAAAAAAATAATAATAACAATAATAAAAAAAAAAAAAAAAAGAAGAAGAAAAATAAGGATATAGGTGTTCTGTTATGGAAAGTTTGATCTGTCCACTGTCTTCGGCAGCGTGTCCCCTTGTCTGCATCAGGGTGGGAGCATTGCAGACCCCTCAACTGGAGAAGCAAGATAGGCACATTTTAGTGTGTTTAATAAAACAGTTTCATTTTTCTGCTCCAAACTGCTCTTATTAGGGGCAGGTCTGCCTGGTGGGAGGATCAGTGAATAGTTCCAATTACATAGTTTGCATTATATTTTCCTCCCCTGCTCCCCTTCCTACAGCAACAATTTATCTGCATTTTAATCTTTCTCTGTGGACCTCGATTTTTTGGGTATCATAGCCTTATGTAGTAATGTTGGTTTTACACACCCCTGTGAACCTGCACCCTCTCTTGTTATTGCTTGAAATTCTTTGACCAAAGGGAGTTTCCAGTTGTTCTCTTTCACAAGTTTTGTTTTATAGTATTTCCGGACTAAGTGAATAATTCTCCTATCAGTTTAGGTTGATGTTGATCTGCTAGTTTTCCCCTTCCAGCGACTGAGAAACCCATCAATTTCTCCACTTGAATTTATTAGGTTAACTTCAGCCCAGGGATGGCCATCTGCCAGCATACCTCAAGATATACCTCAATATACATACACTATGTATATTGTTATATAATTTTATTTTGTGTAATCTGTATTTCAGTTAGAACAGTAACAAATAAAAATAAAAAATCCCAGGTTATTAATGTTTTTAGAACAAAACCCTCTAAGAGCCAACATGTTTCTGAAGGGTTTATCTTCAGTAATCTCCTATTAGCTGTCACAGACAGGAAGGAAAATGGGTGAAATTCAGTCCCATTCTGTAGTCAGTTTTAGTTTTCTACTTGTAACATATAGACTTGGATCAGCTGTCTGAACCTGAGGTGCCCCTCCTGACCTTTGGATGCCACTGGGTCTTCTGGAGGATTTTTCATGATCTGATAGCAACATGAAAAAGACATGGATACTGCCTCAAATCCAAAAAGAGAATAAATATCTCATTTTAGTTAGTACATCAGGACCAGCATAGTATACAAGGGCCAAAAATGTGTGTCCAGTCAACACCGTTTGGTATACAGTTGGGCACTACTTTATCCCCTGCCCTTCGTGTTTCAAGTCTCACCCAATAACTCTTCAAACTTTTGTTGTAAGTATAAATATGAGAAAGGTTAAAATATTAGATTCTGTTTAAGTTCAGTTATATTAAATGCTGACACTTTGTCCCTGGGGCTGGTGTCTATAGTAATTGGTATTCCTAGTTCCTAGTCATACTTCTGACAGATCTGCAGACTCGTAGCTCATTAATATATGTAATCTGTTTTCTTTATATTAATTTTGAATAACTCTGGTGAGAAAGAGTTCCATAAACAGTTAAGGTTAAGTAGTCTCTCATCAAATAAAAGCTTAATCACTATGAATCTAAAACTTGTATTTCTAGCTGTGTTCGGGGTTTGTGATAATGAAGGTATTAATATTTTTCAGCTTAAAGCTATATAATTTCATTTCTAACATGGTTAGTTTTTATCGAAATAATTTCTAACTTTCTATCCCTAAATAAAATCAACATTTATAAAGTCAAATATTCCATAGTGGAATATTGCTTGTCAGAGTTCATCCTTTGACTGTTTTCTCTATTGCAGGAATCAGTTCCAAGAAGTGTTGTCTTGGCAATGTGCATCTCAAAAATCCATCTTTATTTTCTTTCATTTTACCTTAAATTTCACTTTCCCTTCCATTTCTCTTTTCCCAATATGTGTGGTTTCTTTTAGTGATTTAATAGTATCCTGGCAGGGAAGGCTGTTGGTAAGAGCACGTTTCATAAAGTGTAAGAGAAGGACCCAACTGAGTAGTCAGTTAAAACATTTCATTAGCTCAGTTCTGCATTCTGTGCTTTCATACAATGCTTTGTAAAGTAAGAACAAATCCAAGGTTTGAGTCTGGGAACATTTTCCTTTGTCCCCCTTTCAAAAAATGATGAAAAAAAATAAAATTGTTTATTGTTGTATGTGCCTGAATATTTCTTTTGCATTTTTACAACTGTCAAAATTTTCTTTATACAGTTTTGGCCTTCAAGAAATTTCCAAAGCTGTTCTCCTTTCCAGTTACACATTACCATTACTATGTCTTTTCCTGATATAAATTACTTATACACTAATGGATCATAATATTCTATAACATGACATAAAGCAATAATAATATGTAATGTAATCCTTGTTATATCTTTAATAATGGAACAAACCAAAATTACAGCATTTGATGTTGCTGACTTAATTTCAGATGCTCATCTTTTACAGGAAACCTAATCTAAGCCAGAAATGTTCACTGAGGTTCATCAGCAGTGCAAGTAAAATAAAGAAAATAGAGTTCAATTACATCTTATCATTAAAATTGAATTTAAGGATTGTAAACTGATTTATACAGAATATTGTTATTTTCCACCTTGCTAGTTTAAATATGCTAGCACAATCTTTAATGGATTCTCCCATAGCAGAATATTTTTGTACAATTCACGTTTTAGAATCTCATAGGCCAATTTTAGATATTATAAGATTAAAAATAGCATCACAGGGCATTATATTTGTTTTTGTCTCTTTACACTCCTCATTTGTTATTATTTATTTGTTTATTCTATTACAGAAATTTATTCAGACTCCGGTAATGAAAGGGATTTATTGTGCAAATGCTGTCTGTACAAATAAATACTTAGGAACAGCCACCACTTAAAAGAGTTTACAGCAGTTAATGCCAAATAACTGTGCTAGCAGTTATTAAATTTTATTGACATTTCCCCTGTAAAACACTGTCACATGTGTTTAATTTATTCATATTGTTCCACTTTGCCTGAAATCCTGATTTATTTTTATTTATTTATTTATTTTTAGAAAGCTTTCTTACAGGTAGCTCTGGAACTAACATGGAAGAGAAAAGGTTCTGGTTTTCAAATAATAATAATAATAATAATAAAGCAAACAAACAAAACCAATCAGAAATCTTAGGCACTTTAAAAACTCTAAGTCTTTAGATAGATACTTGAATTCTTCTTTGGAAAATTGTATGCCATTTCTAATTGCTGTATTGGCAAAAATGGCCCCTAGGGGAACCCTTTGAGAAAATCAATGCGCATGGCATGTATACACGGTAGAGTTTTTCAAACTTTAGTAGTGAAAAAACATCTTTCAGAGCATGTTTCCAAACTTCAAGATTCTTTCGCTAGTTGGATTGGGTTTCTGGGTTTCAGCCAGGGATCAGGTCAGGAAAGCTAAAGCCTGTGTAGAATTAAATTTGGCAAGGGATGTCAAGAGCAACAAGAAAGGTACATCAGTGATAAAAGGAAGACTAGGGAAACTGTGGGCCATTTCCAGAAGGAAAAGATGGCTGAGGTACTTAATGACTATTTTGTCTCAGTCTTCCCAGACGAGCTCAAGCCACATAGCCCAAGCCCCAGAAGGCGAAGAAGAGACTGGAAGAATGAAGAACTGCACAGTGTAGAAGATCAAGTTCAAGACCATCTAAGTAATCTAAAGGTGCACAAATCCATGGGACCTGATGAGATGTATCTGCAGGTCCTGAGGGAACTGTTGGATGTAGTTGCTAAGCCACTTTCCATCATATTTGAGAAGTCATGGCAGCCCAGTGAAATTGCCACTGACTAGAGGAGAGAAAACATAACCCCTGTATTTGAACAGGGAGAAAAAAAAAAAAAAAAAAAAGACCTGGGAAACTACAGGCCAGTCAGTCACACTTCTGTGCCTTGCAAGATCATGGAGCAGATCCTCCTGGAAACTAGGCTGAGGAATGTGGAAAATAAGGAGGTGACTGGTGACAGCCAAAAGGACTTCACTAAGGGCAGATCTGTGTAAAAGGTCTATGGTTTTACCTGAGTAAAACCACCACAAGATCGTGCCTGACAAATCTGGTGGCCTTCTACAACAGGGTTACAGCAATGGAGGACAAGGGAATAGCAACTGATATCATCTACCTGGGCTTGTGCAAAACATTTGACACTGTCCACTGTGCCATCCTTGTCTCTAAATTGGAGAGACGTGGATGTGATGGATGGACCGCCTGGTGAGTAGGGAATTGGTGGGATGGTCTCACTCAAAGAGTTGTGGTGAGTGGCTCAATGTCCAATCAGAGATCAGGAATGAGTGGTGTTCCTCAGGGATCAGTACTGGGACCAGTGCTGTTCAACATCTTTGTTGGTGAAATGGACAGTGAGATTGAGTGCACCCCCAGCAAGTTTGCCAATGACACCAAGCTTTGTGGTGCAGTTGACATTGGAGGGAAGGGATGCCATCCACAAGGACCTCAACGGACTTGAGAGGTGTGCATGTGCAAACCTCATGAAATTCACCCAGGCCAAGTGCAAATTCTTGGCAGGTGGCTTGGACAGCTGACGCTGACTCTTTGACCTGGAAATCCTTTCTATGTGATTGCACTTAACAGTCTATTTTGCATTTCTCTTCATTCCTGACAAAATTATTTGCAATATAGTTTCTAAATTGCTATTTGTTTTTGTGTATCTTGTTCATGTACACTTTAACGAAGACTGAAGGAATCCATACTTGTCTTCAGTCTCTTAACACTGTTTATTCTTTTGCTGCAGGAGTTTCCATGCTGAAAGATAAAGGAGGTTGATCTTTGTTTTATTTTTAAAGGGGAAAAGCTCCAAAAAGATATTTAAGATACTAAAGGCACATTTTTCAACAAGATATTCCAGCTCCCAGAAGTACACAATGCCAATAAATGTTGTTTTATACACTTGTGTGTTTTAGATGTTCTTTTAATTTGATTGTCAATCCTATTAAAGAAACAGTGTACAAAATACTCACAAGAAACTATTTTCTGTACAATTGTTATTCCTTACATACTCCTAAAAGCTCTTTTCAATCACCATTTATCAACTTGATATCTATCATATTCAACAATTGCTGGTACCTCTTTTCCACCTGTGGAAACGGAACGGTTCCAGTGGATTGTGTAGTTTTCCAATAACTTTGCTCTTCAACTTCCTACTCTGATTTCTTCCATTCTTCTGTCTTTGAAAGGATGTCGATTGGTGCCAATGGGATATAGTCCTAAAGATCCATTTGATTACAGCAAGACCTATTTTGGACCATAAAACTTTTCTGTCTTGCCTTGCTGCTCTAAAAACTAAGAAAGAAACCACTGAATTCCAGTCCAAATTTATTTCCTTCTGATAATCCATTCAAAATATGTCTCATACAAGTAATAGCATCTATTCACACTTATATTTACATTTTATCACTGTAGAATCAGTTAGCTGTATTTCAGTCATCACATATGGAGAAACAAGATAGCAAGCTTCCAATACAGAAAAATGTGTATGCTTTTTCCAGAAAAATGGAGGTGACACCAATTAAGAACTGACAGAGTGGACAGAACTTAGAACGCAGCATAGAAGACCATTCTTTGATGTCCTATCAATCAGCTATCTGAAAGTGCTAGGCAAACACAGTCTGTTTATGTTTCCAGCATAAGAAGAAGTAAGAAGTTGTAAATTTATAAGAAGTTAATTTTAATTTTTCTCTCTCTCTTTTATTTTTTTTCCCTTTCTCTAGTTATAACATGAAGATTTGTTTGCTTGTTTATGTTTTGTTTTGTTTTCCTTCTTTTCTTTGATTAACAACTTTGAATTTACTTTTGTGGTGGTTTTACTCAGGTGGGCAGCCGAGCTCCACCACAGCTGCTCTCTCACTCCCCCTCCTCAAAGAGGAACAGGGAGAAAATATGATGAAAAGGGCTCAAGGGTTGAGATAAGGATGAGGAGTACACACAGTCATTATCATGACAGGCAAAACAGACTCAGCATAGGGAGACAGTAGGACTATTACCTATTAGTAAAACACTAGAGAAGCGAGAAACAAAGGAAAGAAACCAAAAATGTCTTCCCCCCCATTGACCCTTTTCCACCTTTTCCCCCTGAGCGGTGCAGGGGAACAGGGGAAAGAGGGTTATAGTTAACCTATAGTGCTTCTTCTCTGACACTCCTTCATGGTCACTCTCTGCCCCTGCTCCACATGGGGTCCCTTCCAGGGGATGCAGTCCTCGCTGAACTGATCTGGTGTGGGCTTCCTGCAGGCAGCAGCTCTTCCAGAACTGCTCCAGATATGGATCTGTACCACGGGGTCCATCCCTCAGGAGCAAACTACTCCAACCTGGGTCCCCTACGGGCAGCAGCTCCTGGCAGGTCAACTGCTCCTGCATGGTCTCCTCTCCACGGGCTACAGGTCTGGCCCAGAATCTGCTCCAGCAGGGGTCTTCCACAGGCGGCAGCGTGGAACCCTGCTCCACCGTGGTACTCCATGGGCTGCAGGGGGACAGCCTGCTTCACCGTGGTCCTGACCATAGACCACACTGGACTTCTGCTTCAGCACCTGAAGTACATTGCTGTAGCGAGGTGGGGGTTGGCCTGTTCTCCCACGTGCCTGGTGACAGGACGAGGGGGAATGGGCTTAAGTTGAGCCAGGGGAGTTTTAGGTTAGATGTTAGGAAGAACTTCTTCACTGAAAGCGTTAGGTTGGAGGTTGGACTCGATGACCTTGAGGTCTCTTCCAACCTAGAAAATTCTGTGATTCTGTACCTCTCCTCCTCCTTCTTCATTGACCTTGGTGCCTGCAAGGCTATTTCTCACTCACTCTCCCAGCTGCTGTGTGGTGCAGCGTTTTTTATTTTATTTATTTTTTATTTTTATTTATTTTTTTTCCCTGTCTTAAATATGCTCTCACAGAGGTGCAAACAACCTCACTTATTGGCTCGGCTCTGGTCAGCAGTGAGGCCCTTACCTAACATGGGGCAGCTTCTAGATTCTTCTCACAGAAGCCACCCCAATGGCCCCCTGCTACCAAAACCTTGCCACATAAACCCACTGCAACTTTCAGTGATGTTCCCATCCATTTTTAGAGACTATATCTACTTCCTTTTAGTGGCTAATGGGCTTTTTTCTGAACTGTACATTGTACAGGTGTGTATGTAGGAGAATGCTTCTTTAAGGATATCTGGTCAAAGAAGTCATAAAGAAGATCATAAAGGCACAAATTTGACTATCACATAATAAGGTAGGTCCTGATAAGAACCAAACTGGTCTTTTGCGCTAATTGGTAAGGATACATGGAGTATGAGGAAGTTTATTTTTTCAGTTAGGAGGAAAAAGAAAATGATGGTGAAAACACCACAGAGCCATAAAAGCTGACCAGCTAGCATTAACAAAGACAATAACCAGAAACAAAACTGGTCAGTCACACAAACTGATGGGATATCATGAAACTGCAGGGAAAACAGGACTTGAAAACTGATGAGGATTAAAACATGAGGATCCCAGATTTTTGGTGGGACCGTGCCAGCTGAAGAAGCAATGTGCAGAGGATGGGGAAGTGGAGAGGAACAAAGGGGGTAGACAGACAGAGGCATAGAAGGGGTGTCAGTCATGTAAAATGGGGCAGTCCATATGGTTGTCTGGCTGAGCCCTGCACCTGATCACCACTGTATGTCCTGTTTTCTTAAATCTCATTAAATCATTCTTAACTCTCTGTAATATCATTCTATCCTGTGTGTGTGACTGTTGCAGGTGCTTAGTGAAAGCTTCTGGTGGGACCTGTGTGTGTGAGAGAAGGCTGTCTGCTGCTGGAGTCAGGCTGGTGTGCCTGGCCTCTGGTGACAGCTGCTTCAGCCAGTGGGGTCTCAGCATCAGCTCCTGGACCAGGTAAGGATATTCAGCCTTCAGCCCCTAGGACAGGAGCAGTGTGTGTCCCCAAACCTGCTGATCGGGTATAGTGCTTGGGGTGTGCATGTGCGTTTACTGGCAAACCCTATGCTGTAGCAGCCAGCACGTAGGGGACCCATGTGGTGCGTGAGAGAAGACAGGATGTGGGCATGGGTGCTTGGCAGATAGGCCATATACTAGTGCATGCTAGTGGGAGGATATAAAGTGAACAAAATAGAATAAGAATAAATGTTGGAGTTGGCTAAACCTATCACATTCAACAGAACTTAGAAAAGCAGTTATTAGCTCTATATTGTGGATACTTTAGAAACACTTAAGTTTTTCTACAGTTTGGCAACAGAATATTTTACTAGAAAGCACCCAAGGTAGCAGACTGTGGAAGGAGCGTTTCATAGAATGGTTTGGGTTGGAAGAGACCTTAAATATCAGCTGGTCAAATCCCCAAATTGACCTGATGAGAAAAAAACGACTATCCAATTAATGAACTGCTACCAGCTGGAACACCTCCACCCTGCTGTCCCTGTCAGACTGGTTAATAGGAGGACCTCAGAACAGTGGTCAATTCAGGAGAAAGGCAGATATTCCTACCTGCCTCCTGTGCCAGATACTGACTTGCTGTACTGTGTGAATAGTGTCTGCTGGGGCTCACTTTGAGGAAGGAAGAGTTTGATGTGAATGCATAATTACTGTTAGCCAAAACTTGCATGTGGTTGCTGATGAATAATATGGCTATCATGTGCTTTTGGGACCTTGTCTATTTTTATTCTTATATTTTCATCATCTAAATGGAAATCAGGGGAAGGGTAATACTCGTGAAGTTAAAATGCCT
Source organism: Aythya marila (assembly GCF_965140915.1). NCBI lineage: Eukaryota > Metazoa > Chordata > Aves > Anseriformes > Anatidae > Aythya > Aythya marila. The sequence goes on along the minus strand of NC_139042.1, from coordinate 33,782,113 downwards.
TGTGTTCTGTGTTGGATCTATCCTGCAAAAAGGTGGAAGAGAGGAGAGGGAGGGAAAGGGGAAGAGGAAGGGAAAGGAAATGGAAAAGGAGGAGTAAGGAAAGGAAAAGGGAAAGGAAAAAAGAAGGGAAAACTTTATATTATTCAGGATCCTGTTCATTTTTAAAAGTGATTTCAGTGGCCAACCTTATGTCAGACAACAGAACAGAGAGCCACATATCCACTTATCATCTCCCTAATTAGCTTTGGTGTTGTGCTGTGACAAAGAAGAGCTATGCTCAGGGCTTTGCATTTCACTAACGTTCTCTGAGCTGACAACTGTTGTAGAAGTAACAGAGATTATATATATATATGTATATATATATATATATATTTTTTTTTATTTTTTTTTTGGTCTTAGTTATTTCTTCTGAAGTGTGAGACTGCTTTGAAGAGTTTCTTGTGCCCATTGGGTGACAAATATAATTACGACTGAGTATCATGCAGATGAAGGTAACACTATCATTTCTTCTTTTGAGTGGAGTTAAGTTTGTATAAGTTTTCATAACACACTTTCAATTACTGTATTTTCAGAAGTATTCAAGAAGAGTCAGAGATACTGCTGATTGCCTCAGGCACTATATGTTTTGCCTTTAGCTGCCCCCCACACACATCAAGCTTTACTGCTTAAAGCTTCTGGGTTGCACAGAGAAGGATTTTGTTCAGACCTACTGTGACATGGAAAACTCTATCAGATTGCTTATTTCTAAAATATTCTTTGTTTATGCTACATTTTGTGACTGCTTTTTAACTTTTGACAGTGTAAGATTTTTGATATATAAAAGGAGTTGATAGTTTTCTTATCCAAATTGTATTGTATGCTGTAGGCCATCATTCCAAAACTTTAGGGTTTAACAGTTACATTAGTAATATATCATTTACCACAGAAATACTGTAGCCATAAAACTCATTTCCTGTTCCTATGCTAATTGTTGTTGGTTAAGACAAAACCAAGAAAAAAGAGCCTTCCTGTAACTCTTATAAAAAAAAAAAAAAATCTATCTTCAGGACTTTGAAAAAAACAGAAATGTTCTACCAACAGGATAGAGCTGTGCATCTCAAACCATTTCAGCTTTCATGTCCATTAACTCTCTAGCTGTCCTGCTGAGGCAGTCATCAAGATTGCCAATTGTAATGGTGTTTATGCTGAGAGTGTTTGTCCACAAGAAAACTAAAAACATTAACTAACTTAAGGCCCATGATTTCGAAACAGCAGTCCTCAGACTTGTGAGAAATATGCTCTGAGACAATTTCTATGCTTTGCAGTAGAAACAGAGGGAAGATATAAAAGACACCCTTTAAATATACTCTGATTAAAATCTCAGTGTTTTGTAATTCACTTTAATTTTAAGCAGCAGTTTGAAAGATTTCCAAAATTCAGAGCATTTTGGAGTGAAATATGTATTTCATTTATCACTGTTAACATTATATGGAGCATATTGCTTCCTGTTCTACATAAGCTAAGTAAATTTGGAAACTATTAGTTCTCAAATGCAAATTTCAAGAACAGTAGACAGAATGTCAGCCTAAAACAGTCTGGGGGTTAGCACATCTATCAAGTGTGTTGCAGACTCCAGTTCACATGTCTTTTGTGACAACCCTGCTCATTCTATGGGGGAGGCAGAATTAGGAATCAATATGGTACAATGTAGGCCTACAAATTTGTCTTTCAAAGTAATGTAATTTAGATGAATGATTAAAAGTATACGTCGAAAAATGAATAGGAAAGAGTCCTTAAATAAATGAGTAGGTGAATTTCCTACTCTCTTCTTGGCACTGATTTTTGAATCTGAACTGAAATTCTTCATCTGAGAAAAATCCTCATAAAAGGAGTATTTCTCAAAAAGGTTTTTCAATAAATATATAAATTAATATTTCATTTTAATATTTATAGTACCCCAAATAAATAGAGAGATAGACACTAGGATAAAAGAAAGATACAGCTAAAATTCTGATGGAAGATGGAGAACACTGATAACAACTGAAGTACTCATTACTATTGATTGGGAAAAAATATAAAAACAGTTCAGTTTTTAGAATATAATATTTAATAAAGAGCTGCATTTCTTTACTTAAGCACTATCTGTATCTCCAGATAGTCTTCCAAAGGGACTTAGTAGAAAAACAATCAAAAAACCCTACCAACTGAAAAAAAAATTATATAGTTTTTTATGTTTTTTGTTGTTGTTGTTGTTCTTGTTTGTTTGTTTTAGTATGTAATATTGGTTGCAACAAGAGATCAGAAATTTGTTTCTTAGAAACATCAAAAGAAAAAACATAATAATATCTTGCTGCAAAAACTCTTATTCTAGACTATATATATGTCGTCTGGATGCACATAAATATTATCCTGATTATTGAGAACATCCTACTGGAAGATGAAAGTCATATAATAACAATATATAAAACCTTATATAGCCTGTTGAGGGATATTTGTATTTCCCTGAAAAATTGTGATTCTATACTTCCCAGTACATTGTAAGTATCTACACTTTTATCACATCTCATGGCTTTACTGTTTAATAAATTTATAAATAGCCTGTTGATACCACTGAGTATGTGTCAGAATTATCCCCTGATGGGAGCTAACTTCAACCTTTTCTTGCCAGGATCCAAATAGAATGTTTTAATTATATGAAATGGAAGGATTTACATTTACTTTGTGCAGGTCTGGAACAAGAAAACTATTAAAAAAAACTTCTTCTCCAGCAATGTATATGTACATATACATATGTATGTATACATACATATACATTCTCTTACATGTACATACTCTTACAAATGTACCTTAAAAGGCACATTTAAATGTAACTACTACTGTTAGTAAGCAATTTTAGTAAAGATCCATGGTTTAGATTAAAAAAAAAAAAAGTATAAATTAGTTACCTCCTTGACACCAAAGTTCAACAAGTGTCTAGTCTCTGCAGTCTGGGATGTTGGATTCTACCAGGAAAAAACAAACAAACAATCCAAACCAACCAAAACAAAACACCACTACCACCACCACCATCAACAAATACAACAGAAAGTTGGTCCAGCAGTATAGTTTTTGTTTCTATTGAATACCCGTAAACAAACTAAGATAATTAGCCATCACTTACATAAGTGACCAAATTAACTAATTAGATTTTGCTAAAAGACAACTATTCATAGAATTATATTAAATACATTTTTACTCATCAGTCTTCCAATGAGAGAGGATCTACTTATTCTTATCCACGCAGTAGCTGATCTTTTAAGTGCCTCTGTGTTTTACAGCAATGGTAGACATCCATCTTGCTTCAGGAAATGCTAGTTCAGGTCCCTTGATAACTTGAAAGACTACAAGCATAGGAATGAGTATGCAAGAAACTTGCATAATTAAACAAAAATAATTAGGTTAACAAAATGCGTAGGATGCATTTACTCAGGCTATTTACTTACTGATTTTTAATTTTAATTTGAAAAGAAACTGGAAAATGTGATCAAAGCCAAAAATGTCCTTCTTGAATCACATTTTTATAAAGTAGAACAATGCAATGTTACTAATAGAAGTAGATTTTTAGACAAGCAGTCTTGTAATATGTTAGAGTTAAGTTCCATAGCAGATATTAAAACAATATCAACAAAACAGGGGGAATTAATTTACCCATCTCTGATAGCTGGTTTGTCACAATACAACAATTTTGCAAACGTAGTGCATTTAGATCTTCAGTCTGTGGGATACAAATCACTTCAAATTAAATGCATGGATGGGAGCATAAATCTAGGAATGGGAGTCAGAGAAATGTATTAAACCCACAGTACTTTCTGAATAGAATCTAATAGGAAACAAATAATACTTTGTTAGGAAAAGCACCACACCTCCACTAACATGCACATAAAGTTTAATAGAGAAATTTACACAGTGAGGTTTATATTAAGCACTATACAAGACTAATGTTTTGCATTAATAGTAAACTGTCTATGTTTTGAGGCTAAGATTTTCTAGTCCAAACGGTGGCATGAGGCAGTATTTTTACCTAGATGCTGCTATCAAATATGCTTTCTGGAGATCATCAAGCTTATATCTTTCAAATTTTAAAAAGCCACCTGCCTATAAATATATGTATTTGAATGTATTTTCTTTACTGTTGTATTTATCAACAAGCTGAAATCACACTACAATAATAAATATTCCATGAAAAAGGTAATGAAATAAAACCAAGAAACCAAAACATGTATGTGTGTATATATATATATGTATGTATGTGTATATATATATATATATGTACTTCTGTTTGGGTTCTGATTCCATGAGTTCTTAAGGACTTCAAGCTAAACTAGCCTTATGTTTGATTAACTTTTAGACAACACTCTTCTAGAAACAGGGAGTTTGGTTAACTTTCACCAGTACTTGTATAAGATGGAAAAAGATATTAGTAGAAATAAATAAATACTCAAGAAACTGGATTGACTTCTCCCAGTTTTGGAAGATCTGCTATCAAATTGAGTATTCCACCTGCATAACTGCCTGCTTTCACACTCTAAAGCAAAAAAAATATCTACAGAAAGTATCCCAGAAAGAAGAAGGAGAAATATATAAAAACCTGGCAATGCATAATTTTGGGGTTTTGTTTTCATTTTCTAGCTCTGGGTCAGATCAAAGTCAGAAGAGCCCTTTGATTTCTTCAATATTATCCCTATGGATGACATTATCAAGGGACAGCTAGAATACATTCTTCTATGCTGTCGACTGCAGCAAAGCAGTTGAAGAGGGACTTCTGGGAAATCTATAACAAAAGATGTGAACCTATTATTCCTTCAGAACAGTACAAACAGGACCAGGAATTGAATCATGTGTAACTTTGTAGTCTGAGTGTCACATTCCCTTTTTGATGAAAGCTGAAAGCTGAAGCACAGCCATGAGATGAAACACTGAATGGCTGGAAGATCTATTTCTCCTGTATTAACATTTAATAATCTCAAAATCAGACTTTGAATTTTTGGATTATCCAAATACGGAAAGGCTTTGTTATAGCTCTTTTCTTGTTGCTTTCCTATGATAGCTATATAGCTGCAGGGTTCTGTAGATCTGTTTAATCTTCTGTGAATTGCTAATCTGTGATGGTAAACCAGGTTTTTTGCTTTCTGTGTATCACACTAAGACTTGAAGGTGCCCTACATAACGAGAAATGAAGGGAAAAAAAGGCATTATTAGTGATCTGTTAGTTAATGAGCCTTGAGCTGAAGTTGTACAAACATGAACTCTGAAGTGCCTATTCCATTTGTTGTAGAGAAGGAAGTTAATTAATTTAAAAAAAAAAAAAAAAAAAAAAAGCACTCTAGTGAAGTAGTAATGAATCAAGAATTTAAGAATAAATAATTGGCCAAATCCTACTTAGCAGGCCAGTCCTACTGGAGACCTAACAATTTTTATTTTTTTATTTTTAAAAAAAAAAGAAAGCAAAGCAACAACAAAACAAACAAACAGGAAATGTTGTCTGTAATTTCACAAACATCTTTCTTTTCAGTATACAAAACTACAGACAAGGATATGTGAAATATGCCTCTTTCAGGCAAGCAAAGGTTATTCTTTTGCTCAGATTTTAGTTTTAGGCTTCTCCTGTAATCTCTTCCTTTCTGATCTGATGCCCATAACAGGTAAACATAAAATATTACTATATTACCTAAATGCCATACTGACTTCAAAGTACATATAGTGAAAAAATGCATGTCAGAAGGCTTTTTGTTGTTGTCATTACTGTTCCAAAGCTGCAAAGCTTTATCAGAACTTGTAGGTAGCTACCAGGTACTTCATTGTAGTTGAAATAAAAATAAGTAAGTAAATAAGTAAGTAAGTAAGTAAATAAATAAACAAATAAGAGAGGTTTTGGATACATCACAACAAAATAAGATTCAGAATCAATTTTACCACATTGGGATTTTCCACTTGAGTTCCAGCTATTCTTCCTCCACTGTCCTTCCCCTCCCTCCACCTTCAACTTTCTAATTTCTTTTGAAAAGTAAAGCTGCAATAGGATAAACTAAAGGCAAACTTTGTGAGTTAAAGGAGAAGTATCTGCGGCTTTCACGTCTCTATAGAATTGTGTCAACTAATGTGCAGCACTTGCTCTGAAATGAAGATTAATGGTTAGGTAAGATGTTTGAGTTGCATAAGCTTTTGTTAGCCATCTGTTTAAACATGGAAACAACATGTCCGAGCTTAGGAGCAGAAAAGAGAAAGGCAGAAAAAGATGAAAATTGAACAAAACAACAACAAAAATTGCTTTTCTATTTAACAAACTGTTTTGTTATAAGTAATTATTATTTTCAGAAATGTTTATTCTGAGACTTGGTTAAATTACCAGCATTCTGCTCCCATCCAATTTATTTGCAGAGCAGTATGTACAAGACTGTATCTGATCTGGGATTATGCTGCTTTTTTTTTTTTCAGAACTTGGCAAGATATTTCAGAAATTTTAGAGATCCCAAGATAGCAACTTTGAAGTTGGATGAACCATAATCCTTGAATAAAATCAATATAAGGCCTAAGGTTTTGGTACAAATCATACACAATATATTTCAAAATATACCAAAGAGAGAAAGAATACACAGTTAATCGAAAAACCTAAGGGTTCTGAGAACAGCTGTTTTATTCTTTAGGGCAAGCATGAAACCCTAAGTCAAGCTATACAGCTCTTCCATATAAGCATGCTTATAAACATGTACTACTGTCGTGGTTCCGCTCGAGTGGGCAGCCGAGCTCCACCACAGCCACTCTCTCACTCCCCCTCCTCAAAGAGGAATGGGGAGAAAATATGTGAAAAGGGCTCAAGGATTGAGATAAGGACAAGAAAATCACGCAATAATTATTGTAATGGGCAAAACAGACTCGGCATGAGGAGATAGTAAGATTTATTGCCTACAACTAACAAGCGAGAGAAGTGAGAAAACAAAGGAAAAAAAAAAAAAAAACAAAAGCACCTTCCCCCCCATCCACCCTCTTCCACCTCCTCCCCCCGAGCGGCGCAGGGGAATGGGGGAATGGGGGTTATGGTCAGTCTACAGCACTTCTTCTCTGCCGCTCCTTCTCGGTCACTCTCGTCTCCTGTGCTGTGGGGTCCCACCCACAGGATGCAGTCCTTGATGAACTGATCCGGCGTGGGCTTCCCACAGGCAGCAGCTCTTCCAGAACTGCTCCAGATATGGGTCCATACCACGGGGTCCATCCCTCAGGAGAAAACTGCTCCAACCTGGGTCCCCCACGGGCAGCAGCTCCTGCCAGGTCACCTGCTCCTGCGTGGGCTCCTCTCCACAGGCTACAAGTCCGGCCCGGAATCTGCTCCGGCAGGGGTCTTCCACAGGCGGCAGCCTCCATTGGTGCAGGGCCACCTGCTCCACCGTGGTCTCCTCCACGGGCTGCAGCGTGGAACCCTGCTCCAGCGTGGTACTCCATGGGCTGCAGGGGGACATCCTGCTTCACCATGGTCCTCACCACAGGCCGCAGGGGACTTCTGCTCCAGTGCCTGGAGCACCTCTCCCCCTCCTTCTACACTGACCTTGGCACCTGCAGGCTGTTTCTCACTCCCGGCTGCTGTGTGGCGCAGCGTTTTTTCCCTGTCTTAAATATGCTCTCACAGAGGCGCAAAACAACATCGCTTATTGGCTCAGATCTGGAAAACAATGGGGCCCTTCCCAAACATGGGGCAGCTTCTAGATCTTTCTCACAGAAACCACCCCTATGGCTCCCTGCTACCAAAACCTTGCCACGTAAACCCACTACAACTACATAGAATTTCACTAGTTCATGACAAATACATATACTTTACTATACCATACTATACTATGCACATTCATGTATTTAACAAATTTTCCTTATAAAAATGTATGTGGTTAACTTGGACAGATGAAAAATATAACAATAAGTACTCTAAGTTAAATTATATTGTCTTCTGAATTAGTATGGGAATTTTATTTTACATCCACTTGCTTACATACTAAATAATTTCAGTTTGGAAATCAATTGCCAATTGAGGTAAAAACATATTATCTGAGAAATAACACACACTTTCTACTATTTTAATGTATTATTTTCTTTCTGTTCTTATTTCTTATTCTTTTATTTCTGTTCTTCTATTTCATTTGCATTCTATTCTGTCTTTGGATCGTATATGGACAGTTGCATTCTGAGTCTTGAACCTGTTGCACTGTCTTCACATTCAGCTTCAGTCAAGCAAATTCCAGTAACTGAGTTATAAGGTAGTAAACACATAACTTAAAGTGGCCAGAATCAATTTGGAAAAAAAAAAAAAAATACATTTTTTTGGTAACATAAAGTATTTTTGGTAACCTGAAAATCAGGCATGTTCACAAACATAAACAAGCTTAAAGAGGTGTAAAGATGAGTCAAAAAATATGTTTCCATACTATTTTGATGAATGTGGTCTATACATCCTTATAGAAAGTTGAAACCAATCTTTCTGTAAAACTATTAAACTATTTCAGAATCATTTTATTTTTCTGACTGCCACTTCATCCTTTTGGAGATATTCATTAGGTAGCATTGCCTTGTTATAAGGTGACATGTCATGACCATATTTTTCTTATCTGAAGCTGGCAGAGAATAGCTGGGTGGACATAGACAAATGCTGTACTTTATATAAATACTGAGCAGAGTACCCTCCATCTCTTGCCTTTAATGGATGATTTGGCATAAAATGGAAGATATGGACTGGTCACTTGTCTGTGTCTGTTGCTGGCTAGCTTCTGGATTAATAGCATGCCACAGCCTCCTCTGAGGAGCCTGTGTAGGTCTATTCCAGACATGGGGACTTTGTCCATACTCGTACTGTAGTTTTGATCATGGCAAAAGCCATCTTTGAATGCCTTCTCTGCTTAACTGCAAAACAAATCCTCATCTATAACTGAAATGTTCATCTATCTGCATTGTATTATATTTATATAATTGCATGTGTCAGTCATAAATACCTAAATAAAGGCAATTGATATTAGTAAGTAGTTCTAAAAGTACTGCTTCTATAATTCTGAACCAGTTCACTTATTTAATCACTTTTAAATATCAAAACTTACGCATCGTGAGCAAAGGCATTAGTGTCAAAAAATGTTTATTTCATATATGATAAGGGGGAAAGGCATGGGTTTCTCCAGTGTTAAAGATCTGTCTTGAGGAAAGGGCTATCCGATGGAATTATATCTAAATCAAAATCTAACTACAGACTTAGCAAGATTTCTTGATGGACATTTGGGCAGACTCAGTGTACCTGAGGTTTTTTTTTAACTTTATGCCTGTCACATAGAATAATTTTTAATGTATATGGCAGACACTCAATCTTCTCTGCATAAGCCCAGTAAATCTAAGACTTCTCTAAAACAAGGGTAACACAATGTCAAAACTTATGAATATTTTAACATGTGCATATTTCCAATAATATGAAATCATTATAAGAATATTTATTATAGAATTTTACTATATTTTATGTATGAAATGTTGACATTTTATTACATTTCTAATAGTCAGATCATTGCTCCCACTTATTGATAACTGCAATGAATACCTTTTGTTTTATAATTAATAAAGTTTTCCATGACCCTGGACTCACTTGCAATAGTGCTCCATCCCTTATTATTATTATTATTATTATTATTATTATTATTATTATTATTATTATCATTATCATTATCATTATCATTATCATTATCATTATCATTATTATTAATATTAATATTTTACATGCAGCAAATTTTGTGTTTCAAAGGTCCTGATAGTTATATTTCATTAACAAAGTAATAAATATTGTAGACCAAGATAAAAATATTAACCTCTTTAATGCTGAATTATGCCCTTAGAATCCTTGAATATTCTTGCACTTGGTTAATTCCCTGTGTTCACAAATACCAATAATATATTCCCTTATGTGACATTTTCACACAGATGGACTACTGAGGTCCACTACACCACTCTCTCATTTGCCCTCCTCAAAAGGACAGGTGTAGAACATTCAATGAAAAAAAAGTCAGGGGGGCTGAGGGATGGACAGGGAGACCACTCACCAATTACTGTCACTGGAAAAACAGACTCAGCGTAAATGAGATTAATGTAATTTATTGCCAGCCACTAACAGACTGGAGCAGTGAGAACTAAAAGGCAAACTAAAATCTTCCTCCCCATATCACCCTCCTCTACGTCCCCCCTAAGTGGTGTATGCGAACAGTGAATGGGAGTCCGTAAAATGTAATATCTGCCACTCCTTCACAGTCACTCTCCGCCCCTGCTCCACGTGGGGTCCCTCCCACAGGATACAGTTCTTCCTAAACTGTTCCTGCATGGGTTTTCCACAGGCAGCAGCCCATCAAGATCTGCTCCCATTCTGGGTCTGTACCACGGGGTCCATCTGTCAGAAGCAAACTGCTCCAGCATAGGTCCCCCATGGGCGGCAGCTCCCCCCAGGTCCCCTGCTCCTGTGTAGGCTCCTCTCCACAGGCTGCAGCTTCAACCCAGGGCCTGCTCGTGCAGGCGCTCTCCATGGGCCGCAGCCTCCTCCAGGCCACATCCACCTGCTCCACCGGGGGCTCCTCCACGGGCTGCAGTATGGAGATCTGCTCCATGTGGGACCCATGGGCTGCAGGGGGACAGCCTGCTCCACCAGGGGCCTCTCCACAGGCCACAGGGGAACTTCTGCTGTGGTGCCTGGAGTAGCTCCTGCCGTCCTTCTGCCCTGACCTTGAGCTCTGCAGGGCTGTAACATTTTCTCACTTCTAACCCTTCTATTGTGCAGTGTTTTTTCCCTTTCTTAAATCTGCTCTCACAGAGGCACAACCAACATGGCTTGGCTCTGGCCAGTGGTGGGTCCCTTTTTGGAGCTGTCTGGAGCTTGCTCTAATTTGACGTGGGACAGTTGTTTCGCTCTGCTAACAGATACCACCCCTGCAGCCCCAACACTACCAAAACTTGCCACATAAGCCCAATATACCTTATATAATTACCGAGAGTAATTGAGTATTTTTTTTTAAATGAAGGGTTTTGAGTCATCTTTGAAATAGGCAATCCTTTCTTTGAATATTTTGAGTATTACCATTAGTACATTAAAAATATACAATTAAAACAGATCAGCACATCACTGAGATTTTTGGCAGAGAAAATTGGCCACATATAGTCCAGTTTTCTGTAAGATAATTTCTAATCTGTGGCAAGCTTTTGACTCATTTAACTTTCTTAACAGCCTGTTTTAAAAGGCTTTGTTCAAGACTGCATGAAAATTGAAATATATTGTATTGCTTCTTTCTCTCTCTCTCTCCTTTTTTTTTTTTTTTTTTTTTCTGACAATAAAAAGCTATTGTCCAGTCTTAGACAAGCCAGTGATAAGGTTTTGTAAACACTTTTGAGAACTTTTTTTTTTTTTTTTTTCTTTTAATGCTAGCATGTGTTATCATATTGTGTTTTGTTTCTTTGTTTGTTTTAATGTTTCACACATCTTTACTCTTCCCCTCCTCTTGCCTCAGAAGATAACTTACAGGTATCAAGTCTGTAAGTCTTCATCTATTAGCATATGGTATTACTAAAATATTGGTAATTGTGTACTAATTTACACTATATTGTCACCTGAATGTTATTTTATTCTTACACTTGTTGTATTCTATGTTTTTGGTGGTTTTTTTTTTTTTTTTTAATTACATTTTTCTCACTCTGTATATGTGTGTGTTGAAGATATAAAAGAAAGGATTCAAAAAACTCAAAATGTTTTGACTTTTTTATTGTCAGTGTAATCATCTGTCCCAGCAGCTACCAGCTGGAAATGTAGTTCTCTAACTACACTACATGTAGCTACATGACACTGTAATCACAATGTAATGTAATGTCCCTGTGGGGAAGTTATTTGTTATTGCATCTTTAAAATAAATAAATAAATAAATTCGTTATAGTTAAGTCAGAAGTCTGTCTTGCAGTTTGGTCTCCTACAAAGGCCACGATAGTGTTTTAAGATCCCATTGTGATGTTTGTCTCTTTGACAATCATTAACTTTCACTACATTCACAATTTTGTTGTTTGTTAGCAATGCACTTATAGATTTCTGGCAACAATAAGATAGAAGTCTTACCAGTGTAGCATTATGAAATTGCGATTTATCTGACTGATACAAGTAACTTGCTCCCAATGAAACAGAAGAACAGAATCACAGAATCATCTAGGTTGGAAGAGACCTCCAAGATCACCTAGTCCAACCTCTGACCTAACACTAACAAGTCCTCCACTAAACCACATCACTAAGCTCTACATCTAAACATTTTTTAAAGACCTTCAGGGATGGTGACTCAACCACTTCCCTGGGCAGCCCATTCCAATGCCTAACAACCCTTTCAGTAAAGAAGTTCTTCCTAATACCCAACCTGTGGGTGGTTAGGGTCTGGCGGCCAGAAGATATCGCACTGTACGGAAAGATGGAGCCCCTCCCTTGATGGGCAGTAGCGCGTGGTCTGTGATGTAAGCAAGCAGAAGTGACATTGTGGGCCTAGGCTATATAACACCATGTGACTCGACAATAAACGCCATTTGCCATCCACCATATTGGTGTCTGTGAGCCGATGGACCGAGCGGCCTGGGGTTGGTCGCTGTGCTGTTCCTGAACCAGGTCGCCATTGCCCCCTGAAGGCAACACCAACCTAAACTTCCCCTGGCACAAGATTAGCCCATTCCCCCTCATCCTGTCACCAGACACGTGGGAGAATAGACCAACCCCCACCTCGCTACAGCCTCCTTTAAGGTAATTGTAAAGTTCAATATGGTCGCCCCTGAGCCTCCACTTTTCCAGACTGAACGATCTCAGCTGCCTCTGCTGCTCCTTGTAAGACTTGTTCTCCAGACCCTTCACCAGCTTTGTTGCCCTTCTCTGGACTTGCTCAAGCACCTTGATGTCCTCCGTGTAGTGAGGAACCCAAAACTGAACACCGTACTCAAGGTGCGGCCTCACTAGAGACAAGGGCAAGTTAGTTAACAATAGTTAACGTCAAAGAAATAATTTGGGAGTGGGAAGACCTGACTGGTCTTTTACCACTGGACCTTTACCCAGTCTTTGGACTTTGCAAACTTAACTCTTTTTCCTTGTAAATCTGACATATCTAGGAATGCTGAGGCAACTTGTATCAGTGCATCTCTGACTTTTGACAGCAGGAATTGTATCATACTCCTATGGATATACTCTGTAAGATTGACTAAAGAATTCCTTGTCACACACTATTTGATTTTTTTTTTTTTTGGTAGCTTTCTTTAACTAAAATTTAGTAACTTTACCTGCACCTTCAGTTTTTCCATTAGCCTAGAGTGTTAGATGGTGATGTAAGATAACTGAACTTGGCCTGATAAGTTTGAGAAACTTGGCATAAATAACCTGAAATAAGTCAATTTATACTTCATTTTGGATGCCATGTCCAATTAAATGGTTGTCTGCAGTGAAAATTTCTGACTAATCACCCATTTCTCATGAACCTGAGGAGCAGTCCACATGAAAAGTTGGCTTTGTCAGTTTAAGTGAAAGGCTCTGTTCCTATTTTGTTCCAAAAGTGGTTCCCTCCATTTCCCTTTCTGTTTTCTACTTGTAAATTCTCAAGTATTCCACAACTTCTCATGAGTGTTGCTGCCTTACAGTATTGCTACTACACAGAAGTTTCTTTTCTAGACTCATTATTGTGGTAGTTTTACTCAGGTGTGCGGCCAAGCTCCACCACAATTGCCTTCTCATTCCCCTCCTCAAAGAGGAATAGGGAAAAAATACGATGAAAAGGACTCAAGGGTTGAGATAAAGACAAGGAGATCACACAGTAATTATCGTGACGGGCAAAACAGACTCAGCATAGGGAGACAGTAAGATTTATTACCTATTACTAACAAACTAGAGATGTGAGAAACTGTCATAGTTTAACCCGGCCAGCAGCTAAACACCACACAGCTGTTCACTCACCCTCCCCCCTCCCTCTCTGGGATGGGGAAGAGAAATGGGAAAATGAAGCTCGTGAGTTGAGGTAAAGACAGTTTATTAAGACAGGAAAATAATAATAACAGTAATAATAATATTAATGATGATAATAGTACTACTACTAATAATGTGTACAAAACAAGTGATGTACAATGCAATTGCTCACCACCCGCTGATCGCTGCCCAGCCTTACCCCGAGCAGTCCGGCCCCCCTCCCCCGGCTGGCCACCCCTATATATTGTTTTGCATGACGTCAGATGGTATGGAATACCCCTTTGGCTAGTTTGGGTCAGCTGTCCTGGGTCTGTCCCCTCCCAGCTCTTGCTGCACCCCCAGCCTGTCCGTTGGCAGGAGAGAACAAGAAGCTGAGATGTCCTTGGATTAGTGTAAGCACTGCTCTGCAACAATTAAAACGTCAGTGTGTTATCAGCATTCTTCTCATCCTAAGTGAAAACATAGCATTCTACCAGCTACTAGGAAGAAAATTAACTCTGTCCTAACTGAAACCAGAACAGAAACAAATGAAAGAAACGAAAATCACTTTCCCCCTCAACCACCCTCTTCCATCTGCTCCCCTCGAGTAGTGCAGGGGAATGTGGCAACAGTAGTCGTGGTCAGTCTATAGCGCTTCTTCTCCTCCACTCCTTCTCGGTTACTCTAGTCCCCTGTGCTGTGGGGCCCCTCCCATGGGATGCAGTCCTTGCTGAACTAATCTAGCATGGGCTTCTCATAGGCAGCAACTCTTCAAGAACTACTCCAGATATGGGTCCGTACTATGGGGTCCCTCCCTCAGGAGCAAATTACTCCAATCTGGGTCCCCCACGGGCTGCAGCATGGAACCCTGCTTCACTGTGGTACTCCATGGGCTGCAGGGGGACAGCCTTCCTCACCAGGGTCCTCACCACAGGCCACACTGGACTTCTGCTCTGGCACCTGGAGCACCTCTCCCCCTCCTTCTTCACTGATCTTGGTGCCTAAAAGGCTGTTTCTCACTCCTCTCACTCTCCCAGCTGCTGTGTGGCACAACATTTTTTTTCCCCATCTTAAATATGCTCTCACAGAGGCGCAAAACAACACCACTTGTGGCTCAGCTGTGGTCAGCAGTGGGGTTCTTACCAAACATGGGGCAGCTTCTAGATCCTTCTCACAGAAGCCACCCCTACAGACCCCTGCAACCAAAACCCTGCCACATAAACCCACTACAATTATAAACAGTGCAGTATAGTCAGTGACATATATATGTATCACAGTCTTGATTCATATGAATTTTACAATTCTGAGATAGATTCAGGTCATTTTTTTTATTTTTATTTTTTTGCCTAAAGAAAGCAACATGACATCTCTGGGAAATGCTGATGCTTCATTGTTTTCAGCTTTGTCAACAGACATTACAGAGAAGACAGAATCAGAATCTTCTCAGAAGTGCACAGTGACCATAGGAAACACAATGGATTTAAGCTGGAACAAGGGAAATTCCAGTTACGTAGTAGGAGGAAAAATCACAATGCATGCAGTGAAAATAAACCTGTTGCTCAGACAGGCTATGAAATCTCCCTGTGAATTCTTTTTTTTTGGAGGTACTCAGACTGGAAAACAAACTGGGTAACATGATCAAAGTTGTCCCTAACTTAAGTATAGAACTGTATTTGATAGCCTCCAGATGGGTTTCAACTGGGGAACACTTAAATGGATCAAAGAAATTCACAAAGAATTTTGCACATACCTACTACACTCTTGCTAAAATAAATACAGAATATTTGAATAGTCTCAGGTTTGTTTGTTTCTCTATTGGAATTTAATTATTTAAAAATATATATTTGATGATACATTGGTTAGCTTTCCTTAAGTATCACTGTTTAATGGCATATTAAAATTTTGACAAGTTTTTCTGGCTGAAAATACTCTTGGATTAATTGTAAAGATTTTGTATGGACTGACCAGACCAGAATGTCCTGAGAGAGCATTTAATTACTATTCTTTAATCAAAGAGTTGTGGGTTGTCTCTTTCCTTTTATTTATTATTATTTTTTTAAATTTCCATCCATTTCATAATATTCACTTGGTGAGAAAAATGTTATTTCCAAATCAATATCATGAGTAGTTTGAGTGAAAGGAAGAGAGAAAGAGAAAAATAAACATATATATTTAAAAGCAGGTTGCTATCATTGTTTTTTAAAAACTTTGTAGTTTGGATACAGTACTTACAGTACTGTACCATACATGGTACCTAGCATGGTATGATCTCATCTTATTTAAACAGAAAGGTCTTTTTATCCTGCTTTTCAACACTTTTTTTTTTTTTTTTTTCCCCTTGGTTCACAGTATATTTCAGTGAAGAAAAATAATTAAAAAACTGCTTTTATTAAAATGAATTTGCTGTTTCGTCAAAGTTTTCTGTGTTTCATCTTAATTTGGAAATACTGTGCTACTTTACTTGTATAAGTAAGGTAAATTATTTTTAATTGTTTTTCCTTTGTTGTACAGTATTGAGATTTTCTCACAGGCAACTGGCTTCTTACTACTTATTAAAAGAGCATATCTGTCTTTTTTCAAACGTTTTTGTGAGCTTTTTTTTTTTTTTTTAACCCACACATGTTACAGACGACTGTATATGTCATTTTCTAGAGAGCAACATAAATTTATTGAATATGCTATCAAGCAGTAGGTGTGAATTTAGCACACAATCTTTTAGATAAACTGCATGACAGTCTTCAACAAAAATCTTGATATTTGGCTGCCATTTGTAAGCATGTTTTATAAAATGAAATCTAAAGTAAGCCATTGCATATAAAATTATTTTGTTTTATTGTGTTTTATTTATTTGGTTGGTTTTGCTTTTTTGTTTGCTTCATTTTGTTTTGGTGTTTACAATTCATATGACATTTGTTTGTTACTCTTATATATCAAATCGTAATAAATGAAGTCACAGTCATAAGTTGCTAAATATAAAAATTTATAAAACAGGTAAATTTTTTTCCTGAACTAGTTTTTCTTATCTGATTATTGCAAGTCAGATTATTTATTTCTTTAGTTAGTTAGTTAGCTTTTGTCTCCCCTGCCTTCAACTTTGCATCATTCAATTACTACTGTTTTTTATAAAAGCTCTAAGGAAATGGAATATACTGATTTTTATTTTTTTTCTTGAGATCTAAGATACTATGTAATTGATCTCTGGGTCTTTAATAAGCACAAGTCAATTTATTACCAGTCACTTTATTATTTGCTATAAATATTATGCTATTAGTTTACGTGATAATATTCATAACAATTACTACAGAAGTATGTTTTGAAGTATACAAGAGCCAATGCAGAGCAGAACTGAGATCATCTGGGTACATAAAGGAATCATACAGACCCTGGGAAGGCATTTGAAGGAAATTGCTGTGACTTGTAGTGCTCAGAATTAAGTTCTTCTTTCAGTGCAATTTAATGGGAAGTGAATCCCATTTTAAAGGGAATCCATATCCCTAAAACTTAGGTAAATTTAATCATGTTACAGTCTTCTGAATGTCAAACTATTGTTTTTGTTTTTAATTATTTTGACTTGATTGAAAAGTAAGTAGATCTGGGTGAAAAAGAGCTGAGTGAAATATTCATTGTTTCCTGTTTTTGACTTAGCAATTGAAGTGGAACATTAAAAAATATTGAAGATGAAATGTCTTCTTGACATTTTAGCATGAATGTTTACCATGGTGTGGATGTTTGAGAAAAACATGACTTCCCACTAACTCACACTGTCACATTCTTTTAAAGAAAAAACTGCAGGAAAAAGCTTTTAGCTGTTCATCACACTAAAATATGAGTTTAACCAAGGACTAAAACAATGATTACTTTTTACTCCATGAAATATGTTAATACATGTGTATCTTTTTCTCCAAAGCCTGACTAAAGAATGGATAATGATTTCCCTAGAGGAAAAATAAATAAATGGTCCCAAAGACTGCATCCCTTTTTAAATACAGAAAGGTTGTTTCTGTGTGCTCTTTCAGTGCCATGTTATGTCTGGGGCTGGAAGCAGAGGTGCCAAAATATTGTGAAATGCTGTTCTTGTGGCATTTTCTTCTAAGCCTGAGACTGCTAAGAAATCTGACAAGAAAGCCTCTTTTCAGATTTCTGCCCCAATTGTGCAGACTTGAGGGGTTCATGTAGTTCTAATAAGCTTCAGCTAAGTCTGTGAATTGAGATGCTCATCTCAATCACGTATGAATTCCAAACTTTCTAAGTCCCACCCATCACTAATCTACATCTGAAAGTTACAGTTCTACCTCCAGCAATAGTTTTCAAATAAATGTCCATGCATTTGAAGGAAATGTCAAAGTACACCAGGTATGTCAGGCTGTACTAGAGAAGTACATTTCATTGATGCATTGTATATGGCACATCATTCAGCACTCAAGAGATTAATCATCAAGTCTCTACGTTCTTTTCACTTTCCAAAGTTTGCCAGCTATGCTATCTTGCATAGCTATAGAGTATGTAAAAGGTTGCTTGCTTTCCTGTGAGCCCAGCTATTTTTGTCCCTTTCAGACAAGAAGAAAAGCAAATAAAATTTGTCTTACTTTATAAAAAGTGGCATTCTGTTTGTTGCTATAAGTGAACATGTTGGCTTTCTTCCTCATTTGTAACAACCTTTTTGTTTTCTTCTTTAATTTATACCAAAGTTATCATAGACTCATTACAACTTCAGTGAAATAAAACATGAAAGAAGAAAAAGTCTTTATGAACTCCAAAATAGAAATATAATATACAATGTTTCATAAAGAAACAATACTAATACAGCTGTACAGAATGCGAGTAAAATTATCCTTGTAGCAAATTGGTGGAATGCATGTTTTTTTATAAACTAGCAAGTTCAAGTTTTGGTTTATTTCTGCATTCTATTCTCTTGTAGTAAGCCTTTTCCTAGAAGCCAATAGAATCGTATCAGCATTAATGTAAGTACTAGCCCAGTGGAACTAAAACCAAATATTTTCTGTAACATAAGTACACCAAAAAATTGTTTTTCTTTTTGTTTGTTTCTCTGAGCACACAAACTATCCATATCAAGAGAGAGAGAGAGAGCTGCATTGTAACAGTAAACTGGACAATCCATCAATTAGCCACAATTTTGTGATAACATTATGTCACAATTCTGAAATACATATATTCTCTCTATATATATTTAATAGTTATATATACATACAATATAGAAGAAAAAATAACACCCTATAAAATAGAAGAAAATATATTTCTTTAGCATGATCAGTGACCATGTTAAGTTCACCATTACCTTCACAAAAGCAGAGATTTTATCTTTATGTCACCTTCCTTTTCTATGTCACTTCAACTATTTTCACCCAAACAGATGCCATAAAGAGGGTAAAACTATAAGTTGGTAAAACTGTACAGTGTTTCTTTATTAGCTAATATACATATGGGAGAAACAGGACTAAAAAGCCATTAGGTTAAATGTTAAGATTTATATTGCTCTGCAATGATATTGCAGTCTTTTTTAATCATGAAGCCAACGAAGTGGGTCAAATAGGCTGATCCATTTTGCCATTGAGGATCTGACTCTTATTCTGACTCTATTCTGACTCCAGAATTTTAATATTTTTCATGCCAGTATTGATTTTTGAATCACTGAGTTGCTAATCATTACTAGAATTTAAATATTTATTATTACTTACCATCTAAATTATCTCATCTCTACTGCATTTTTACTTCTGTTATTTTGCACAGTTCTAGTTTGTGTACTTTCTCTCTGATTTTTCTCATCTTAGTCTTTTCAGAAGTCTAAGCTAAGGTTACAATGCTGTGCTGTGTCCAAACTACATTTTGGATCACAGACAGCTGAAGCCCTGGGAAGAGGATTACAGGATCAACAAATTTGCTTCAGGTGATGAAGAACTGTTGGCAACAATCACAGCTTCACCTGTGGTAGTTCATAGTTTGATTACAATGACTCTCTTCGAAAAGAAATCCCCGTCTTCCTTGAGTTGTTATTATTTCTGTAGAAATACCAGTCACTGGTTAAGGTCATTTCTTTTTGGCACATATTTCATGGTGTGAAATAATAAAATAATTATTCAAGGATCCAGATCTTGTTGCAATGACTCCACAGATGTTTGTCACCACTCTTACCATGAGTCATCACAGAGGAAAGAGTATGAACAGATCTATAATGAATAGGTATGATTAAATAGGGCTTGTACAAAAGTGTGAAATAGTGAAATTAAAATGATACAATAGCTAAAATGATACATCTCAGTACTCTTCAGTAGTCTATTGTCATGATTTTGGCTGGGACAGAGTTGATTTATTTCATAGAGGCTCACACAATACTTTGTTTTAGATTTTTGATGAAAATAGTAGTAATCATATGCTGACGGTTTTAGTTGTTGCTGAGCAGTGTTTGCACAGAGTCAAGGACTTTTCTGCTTCTTGTGCTGCCCTACCAGTAAGCAGGCTGGGGATGCACCAGAAGCTGGGAGGGGACAAAACCAGGACAGCTGACCCAGACTGACAAAAGGGCTGTTCCATACCATTTGATGTCACGCTGAACAATTAATATGGGCGGGAGGGTGGGAGGGGTAGGGCTGGCTGGGAGCTGCTTCGTGATGGTCTGGGCAACAGTCAGTGAGCGGGAAATAATTGCACAGGGTATCGCTTGCTTTATGTATTCTTTTACTATTATTATTTTCCCTTCCTTTTCTGTCCTATTAATCTGTCTTTATCTCAACCCATGAGATTTTACTTTTTTTTCCCTTCAATTCTCTCTCCCCCATCCTAGTGGATTTTTATTTTTTATTATTTTTAACTGTAATAATACAAGATCCACTAATCCAGACAACAGGAGCAATAATGAGTAACAGCTGATATTCAGCTAATATTGTACTTACTAGCAGCACCTGGCATCCTGTTAGGAAACTGCTCCAAAAATAAGTTTCTCTTTAATTTTCTTTTTAAGTTTCTCTTATATGATAACCATTTGCTGAAAAACACAATAATCTGATGAATATGATTCATTTTTGTTAGAACTGTCTGTGTTTTTCTTTTGTGTTTTCAAGTTTCAGACAGATAATGTACAGTTACTGTAACAGAAAAACAAAACAAAGCAAAAACCAAACCAAAAAAAAAAAAAAAAAAGCTTTGCTATTATTCATTCATAAAAACAGAGCTACCATTTTGTTAGGTAACTGTTGTAGGTAAATTTCCTTTTTCTTTTTTTCTTTTTCTTTTTTCCTTTTTCTTTCTAAAAATATTTTCTTAAATGGTACCAGTCTATGAAGTTAAAATTAATTCAAAAATTAATTCAAAATTGTATTTAGAACATGTTAATTCAGAACTCAATGTTCTTTGTTCTTTTACTTATTTTAACTCACTGCTATTCACATATAATATATTTTCTGAAATAAAATGTTTTGCCATGATGCTGTCTCATATTCCAATGAAATGTGTGTTATGATATACTCCAGTGAAAATCACTGGTCTCAATGTCCCTCACTCAAAGACAGAAGAATATTCGAGACTGCAGGATTAGAAAGTACTTTTGACAACAACAGTTAGAATTCTATCAAAAGCTCTTCCACAAAATACATTATAGAAAGTCTTTCAGTTTTATTTTTATTGAAAAATTTAACCAGAATAACTTAAATATTTCAATCTTACAGACTATGTTGGTAGTATCATAACACTGAAATAACAGTAAGTAAGCAAAAAGAAGGCCAGGACAAGTGAGTACAAACTAACAATGGAAGGACTTTAAGGAAATTAGGTGAACATAAAACAGAACACCTTTCTTAGCTTTGGTGTCATGTTTTGATCTCTTGGTGAATAAATATATATTTAATGAACATTATCTGCTCTATTTATGTCCTGGTTTCAGTTAGAACAGAATTAATTTTCTTCCTAGTAGCTGGTGGAATGCTGTGTTTTGGCTTAGGATGAGAAGAGTGCTGATAACACCCCGATGTTTTAATTGTTGCAGAGCAGTGCTTATACCAAGCCAAGGACATCTCAGCCTTTTGCTCTGTCCTGCCAACAGGCAGGCTGGGGGTGCAGTAAGAGCTGGGAGGGGACAGACCCAGGACAGCTGACCCAAACTAGCCAAAGGGGTATTCCATACCATCTGACGTCATGCTAAACAATATATAGGGGTGGCTAGCCGGGGGGAGGGGGCCGGACTGCTCGGGGTTAGGCTGGGCATCGGTCAGCAGGTGGTGAGCAATTGCATTGTGCATCACTTGTTTGTACATATTATTATTACTTTCCTATTATCACCATTGTAACATTATTGTTATTATTGTTATTATTATTTTGTTATTATTATTTTCCTGTCTTATTAAACTGTCTTTATCTCAACTCACGGGCTTCACTTTCCATTTCTCTCCCCCGTCCCAGAGAGGGAGGGGGGAGGGTGAGCGAACGGCTGCGTGGTGTTTAGCTGCCAGCCGGGTTAAACCACGACAGTCTTTTTGGCACCCAACGTGGGGCTCGAAAGGTTGAGATAACGACAGATCTGACCACAGTGTGTTAAACTAAAATTGGTGTAAGTATTAGACCTGCTTAATAGTCACTTGTCATAATGCTGATTGCTTTAATCTCAACTCTGCTGTGCCTGTTTTCCAAATTGAGTATTATAGTACATTATTTTCCGTATTTGCTCTCTGTCATGTTGTTTATCCTCTCCGGGCCCTGGTTTCAGATCATTATGGTACTGAGTGTTGTAGCAATGGCTTATGAGACGATGAGATATCTGGTCATGACTCTAACTTGGTATTTGTACTCAGTAACATCGTCGACTCTGTATTTTGGAAACTGTATCTTGGAAACTATTAGCAATTATACCTATTGTTTTTTTCCATTAGGGAGTCAATCTGTGGAGGGGAAAGGGGAAGATATTTTCTCTTACTTGATTACTCTCCCTTTCTCCTTCACCACCCCTGTATCCTCCTGGATCACTATGCCTTCCTCCTTCACCACCCTCTTACCCTCCGAGCTTGCTACAATAGCTCTCCAAGATATTGAATATCCTTGGGATACTCAGACCAGCATAGTCTTGTTGTTCTGCCTCCTGAATGCGCTTCAGGTTCTGCTTAAAGTTAAACAACTACTTAGGAAGCTCATCCGGAGATCTGCCCGGAGGCAGTATAGTTGTGGGTGGCAGGGAGTATGGGAGGATATGGGCAGGCATCTGGAGCAGTTGGCACCCCCAGTGTTTTGGAAATTCACCCCTGAACAACTGCAAAATCCTCAAAAACTGGCAGAATGCTTGAGAAAAAGGTGTCATGATTCTGGCAGTTCCAAAGTAACACAAATCATTGTAACATGCTGGGGCCTGGCTCATGCCTATCGAGCTGCCATTGATACTGCTATCAACTTAGTGACAGACCCTGCGGCCACTCCAAGCCCTGTGACAGATCCAACGGCCACTGTGACCCCTACGGTGGACTCTGCAGCCGCTCCAGTCCCAGCTTCTGCAGATGCTCCAATCCCAGCTCCTGCAGCCACTCCAGTTCCAGCTCCTGCAGCCACTCCAGTTCCAGCTCCTGCAGCCGCTCCAGTTCCAGCTCCTGCTGCTACTCCAGTCCCAGCTCCTGCAACTGCTCCAACTCCAGTTCCTGCAGCCACTCCAGTTCCAGCTCCTGCAGCCGCTCCAGTCCCAGCTCCTGCTGCTACTCCAGTCCCAGCTCCTGCAACTGCTCCAACTCCAGTTCCTGCAGCCACTCCAGCTCCGGTTCCTGCAGCTGCTCCAGCTCCCGCAGCCGCTCCAGCTCCTGTGGCTGGGTCAGAGAAAAGAGCTGTAGCAGTGCAAGTTGACCCTGCAGAGGGTATTCCAACCCCTGTGGCAGACCCTGTAACGGGGTCAGAGAAACGAGCTGTAGCAGTGCAAGTTGACCCTGCAGAGGGTATTCCAACCTCTGTGGCAGACCCTGTAACAAGGTCAGAGAAACGAGCTGTAGCAGTGCAAGTCGACCCTGCAGAGGGTATTCCAACCTCTGTGGCAGACCCTGTAACAAGGTCGGAGAAACGAGCAGTAGCAGTGCAAGCTGCCCCTGTAGAGAAGGTGAAAAAATGGTATAGAGATTCAGGTCGTTTAGAACGCAGAAAGTCTTCTGCCAAATCTAGGTATAGAGACGACGGAGACGACGACGACGCTGGGCCATCAAGGGTTCAGGAGGAGGAAGATGAGGATGCTGAAAAATCAACAGTAACTACCCGAAGCCTAAACGAGCGTGAGTTACGAGATGTGCGAAAAGATTTTGGTCGCTGTATAGGTGAGCAGCTTGTCACCTGGCTGCTCCGATGCTGGGACACTGGAGCTAATTGTGTGGAATTAGACGGCAGGGAAGCCAAGCGACTGGGATCCCTTGCTAGAGACGCAGGCATTGACAAAGCAATTGCAGATGGAGCACAATCTCACAGCCTCTGGAGGCGTCTCCTCTCAGCTGTGAGGGAAAGGTATCCCTTCAAGGAAGAACTTTTATGTCTACCAGGCAAGTGGACCACTATGGAGAAGGGAATCCAGTACCTGAGGGAATTAGCCGTACGGGAAGTGATTTATGAGGATCCAGACCTCAGACAAACATCCAAAGATCCAGATGAAGTCAGGTGTACACGACCTATGTGGCGGAAGTTTGTACGGAGTGCACCATCATCATATGCCAGCTCATTGGCAATAATGGCCTGGAAAGAGGATGAGGAACCCACAGTGGATGAAGTGGCTAAACAACTCCGGCAGTACGAAGAAAGTCTCTCCTCTTCCTTACAGGCCTGCGTCTCAGCTGTGGAGAAACTTTCTGAAAAGGTTCACCAACTTGAAGAGAATCTATCATCCTCCCCACCTGAACCAACCAGTGTCCACCGACCAAAAGAGAACACTGTGGAGAAACTTTCTGAAAAGGTTCACCAACTTGAAGAGAGATTATTCTCCTCCATACCTGTACAGAGCAGTGTCTCAGCTATCAGGGGTAGGCGTTCATCCACACAAGGAAGACGATATGGTGGGTACTCACCCCGTGCCACCCTGTGGTTTTACTTACGAGACCATGGAGAGGACATGAGAAAATGGGATGGAAAATCTACTGCGACCCTAGAGGCACGTGTACGTGAGTTGCAAAAGAAAACAATCAAGAAAAAGGGATTCTCTGAAAAGTTTGCTGCTCCAACTTCCAGCAGACAGTCCTTCAAACACAGAAATGAAGAAGATTCTGACCAGGATTAGGGGAGCCCTGCCTCCAGCCAGGGGGAGGAAAGGGACAATCGAGTTTATTGGACTGTGTGGATTCGATGGCCTGGCACGTCAGACGCACAGAAGTATAAGGCTTTAGTAGATACCGGTGCACAATGTACTATAATGCCATCGAGATATAAAGGACCAGAGCCCATCTATATTTGTGGAGTGACAGGCGGATCTCAGCAGTTGACTGTATTGGAGGCTGAAGTGAGTCTGACTGGGAATGAGTGGGAAAAGCACCGCATTGTAACTGGCCCGGATGCTCCATGTATCCTTGGCATAGACTATCTTAGAAGAGGGTATTGCAAGGACCCAAAAGGGTTCCGGTGGGCTTTTGGTATAGCTGCCTTAGAGACAGAAGGCATTAAACAATTATCTACCTTGCCTGGTCTCTCAGAGGACCCCTCTGTTGTGGGGTTGCTGAGGGTCGAAGAACAGCAAGTGCCAATCGCTACCGCAACTGTGCACCGGCGGCAATATCGCACTAACCGAGACTCCCTGATTCCCATACATAAGCTAATTCGTCAGTTGGAGAGCCAAGGAGTGATCAGCAAGACTCATTCACCTTTCAATAGTCCCATATGGCCAGTGCGAAAGTCTAGTGGCGAGTGGAGACTAACAGTGGACTATCGTGGCTTGAACGAAGTGACGCCACCACTGAGTGCTGCAGTGCCGGACATGCTGGAACTTCAGTACGAACTTGAATCGAAGGCAGCGAAGTGGTACGCCACAATTGATATCGCTAATGCATTTTTCTCCATCCCTCTAGCAGCAGAGTGCAGGCCACAATTTGCCTTCACTTGGAGGGGAGTTCAATATACTTGGAATCGGCTGCCCCAGGGGTGGAAACACAGCCCTACCATTTGCCATGGGCTGATCCAGTCTGCACTAGAGCAGGGGGAAGCTCCTGAACACCTGCAGTACATCGATGACATTATTGTGTGGGGTGACACAGCAGAGGAAGTTTTTGAGAAAGGGAAGAAAATAGTCCAAATCCTTCTGAAAGCCGGTTTTGCCATAAAACAAAATAAAGTCAAAGGACCTGCACGAGAGATCCAGTTTTTAGGAATAAAATGGCAAGATGGGCGTCGTCAAATCCCAATGGATGTGATCAACAAAATATCAGCTATGTCTCCACCAACTAACAAAAAAGAAACACAGACTTTCCTAGGTGTTGTGGGGTTTTGGAGAATGCACATCCCAAATTACAGTCTGATTGTAAACCCGCTCTACCAAGTAACCCGTAAGAAGAATGAGTTTGAATGGGGCCCTGAACAACGACAAGCGTTTGAACAAATCAAGCAGGAAATAGTCCATGCAGTAGCCCTTGGGCCAGTTCGAACAGGACCAGATGTAAAGAATGTGCTCTACACTGCAGCCGGGGAGAACGGCCCCACCTGGAGCCTCTGGCAGAAAGAACCTGGGGAAACTCGAGGTCGGCCCCTGGGGTTTTGGAGTCGGGGATACAGAGGATCTGAGGCCCGCTATACTCCAACTGAAAAGGAGATATTGGCAGCATATGAAGGAGTTCGATCTGCTTCGGAGGTGGTCGGTACTGAAGCGCAGCTCCTCCTAGCACCCCGATTGCCAGTACTAGGCTGGATGTTCAAGGGAAGGGTCCCTTCTACGCATCATGCA
Organism: Aythya marila; assembly: GCF_965140915.1. NCBI lineage: Eukaryota > Metazoa > Chordata > Aves > Anseriformes > Anatidae > Aythya > Aythya marila. The sequence continues at coordinate 33,755,270 of NC_139042.1, read as the reverse complement.
ACTGATGCTACGTGGAGCAAGTGGGTTGCACTGATTACTCAGCGGGCTCGAATAGGAAACCCCAGTCGCCCAGGAATATTGGAAGTGATTATGGACTGGCCAGAAGGCAAATACTTTGGGATATCATCCGAGGAGGAGGTGGGTCGTGCTGAAGAAGCCCCACTGTACAACCAGTTACCAGAGAATGAAAAGAAATATGCCCTGTTCACTGATGGGTCCTGTCGTATTGTGGGGAAGCATCGGAGATGGAAGGCTGCTGTATGGAGCCCTACACGACGAGTTGCAGAAGCTGCTGAGGGAGAAGGTGAATCGAGTCAGTTTGCAGAAGTGAAAGCCATTCAGCTGGCTTTAGACATTGCTGAACGAGAAAAATGGCCAGTTCTCTATCTCTACACCGATTCATGGATGGTAGAAAATGCCCTGTGGGGATGGTTACAGCAATGGAAGCAAAACAACTGGCAGCGTAGGGGCAAACCCATCTGGGCTGCTGCTTTGTGGCAAGACATTGCTGCTCGGGTAGAGAACCTGGCTGTGAAAGTACGTCACGTAGATGCTCATGTGCCCAAGAATCGGGCTACTGAAGAACATCAAAACAACCAGCAGGTGGATCAGGCTGCTAAGATTGAAGTAGCTCAGGTGGACCTGGATTGGCAGCATAAAGGTGAATTATTTATAGCCCGATGGGCCCATGACACCTCAGGCCATCAAGGTAGAGATGCAACATACAGATGGGCTCGTGATCGAGGGGTGGACCTGACCATGGACGCTATAGCACAGGTTATTCATGACTGTGAAACATGTGCTGCAATCAAGCAAGCCAAACGGTCAAAGCCTCTTTGGTATGGAGGACGATGGCTGAAATATAAATATGGAGAGGCCTGGCAGATTGATTACATCACACTCCCTCAAACTCGCAATGGCAAGCGCCACGTACTTACAATGGTGGAAGCAACCACCGGATGGCTGGAAACATATCCTGTGCCTCATGCCACCGCCCGGAACACTATCCTGGGCCTTGAAAAGCAAGTCCTATGGCGACATGGTACCCCAGAAAGAATAGAGTCAGACAATGGAACTCATTTCCGAAACAACCTTATAGACACTTGGGCCAAAGAACATGGTATTGAGTGGGTGTATCACATCCCCTATCATGCACCAGCCTCCAGGAAAGTTGAACGATACAACGGACTGTTAAAGACTACATTAAAAGCAATGGGCGCTGGAACATTCAAAAATTGGGATACGCATTTGGCAAAGGCCACCTGGTTAGTCAATACTAGGGGATCTGCCAACCGAGCTGGACCTGCCCAATCAAACCTGTTACGTACTGTAGATGGGGATAAAGTTCCTGTAGTGCATGTAAGAAATATGCTGGGTAAAACAGTCTGGGCTACTCCTGCCTCAGGAAAAGGCAAACCTATTCGTGGAATTGTTTTTGCTCAGGGACCTGGATACACTTGGTGGGTGATGCAAAAGAACGGAGAGGTCCGGTGTGTACCTCAAGGAGATTTAATAATGGGTGAGAATAGCCCATGAACTGAATTGTACCTTGTTAATTACTATATAATACTGTATGTTATCACTATTATGACTACTGTAGGTGACTAATTAGAATGTCTGGAAAAGAGTGTAACCTGAGCATGACATAAATGGTATGGAATAAGGGGTGGATAGATGTCCTGGTTTCAGTTAGAACAGAATTAATTTTCTTCCTAGTAGCTGGTGGAATGCTGTGTTTTGGCTTAGGATGAGAAGAGTGCTGATAACACCCCGATGTTTTAATTGTTGCAGAGCAGTGCTTATACCAAGCCAAGGACATCTCAGCCTTTTGCTCTGTCCTGCCAACAGGCAGGCTGGGGGTGCAGTAAGAGCTGGGAGGGGACAGACCCAGGACAGCTGACCCAAACTAGCCAAAGGGGTATTCCATACCATCTGACGTCATGCTAAACAATATATAGGGGTGGCTAGCCGGGGGGAGGGGGCCGGACTGCTCGGGGTTAAGCTGGGCATCGGTCAGCGGGTGGTGAGCAATTGCATTGTGCATCACTTGTTTGTACATATTATTATTACTTTCCTATTATCACCATTGTAACATTATTGTTATTATTGTTATTATTATTTTGTTATTATTATTTTCCTGTCTTATTAAACTGTCTTTATCTCAACTCACGGGCTTCACTTTCCATTTCTCTCCCCCGTCCCAGAGAGGGAGGGGGGAGGGTGAGCGAACGGCTGCGTGGTGTTTAGCTGCCACCCGGGTTAAACCACGACAATTTATTACCTAGTTCTCCAAGTTGTCACGTTAAGGGGTGTAGCTGATTAACCGTTACGGGCCCGGTCAGATTCAGGGTACTGAACCAGTCGGACATTCACCAAAAACACATTAACCATCTGGGCGTCCAGTCAGACATTCACCATCAACGCATTAACAGCCTGGGGGTCCGTTCAGACATTCACCAAAAACGCATTAACCTTCTGGGGGTCTGTTCAGACATTCACCAAAAACACATTAACCATCTGGGGGTCCGTTCGGACATTCACCAAAAATGCATTAACCGCCTGGGGGTCTGGTTAGATTCAGAACACTGAACTATCACGGATAACCACCCTCACCCTTGTTGCACTTAATGAGAGTTATCACAATGCAATCAAGTATGGTTTATTACAGCAACAGATAATCAGGTTCTTTTGGATTGTCGGCGATAGTGACTGTCTGCAAAAGCAAGCTAGTATGCATAAAATACACAGGTATTATAGGTGTTACAGATGTTACAGGTGTTATAGGTGTTGTAGGTGTTACAGGTGTTATAGATGTTATAGATGTTACAGGTGTTTATAGATGTTACAGATGTTACAGGTGTTTATAGATGTTACAGGTGTTTACAGGTGTCACAGGTGTGCAGCCTAGAAATAAACGCGTTAAAAGGATCAAAGACTCTATAGAGATTTATAAGCAAGTATTCAGATCTCACCCAAAGGCGTCCCAATGGGGGGGGGAGAGAGGCTCAGCCCGTCGACTGATCCCAGGAGTCAGGAGGTCCTAAGGATGTTGTATTTCCTCGGGATGGTATCTCCCCTGACGGTGGTATCTTCCCTAACATCCCCTCTCTCTTGGGCCAATTTATATTATTTTCTATCTTTTAGGTGGAGCTTGAGTGGCTCTAGTCAACCATATCTTAGTTATGATTGGTGTAAAGTTTTCCCGTCTCCGTTTAAAGTAATAGGCTTCGAGAAATTCAGAGCGCATGCTCAGTGAGGGGTGGTCGCACCTTGGAGGCGGGTAGCTTTTGGGATGGAGGTGTGTTTTGGTATTATAATGATATTATAATGAGCAAAAAGTACACTAGGGTACAGCATTTGTCAAAACATGACAGGTCTTTGGCTTAGGGTGGCAAAAAGTGCAGCTTTGTGCACAAGAACAATTGAGGCCCCACCTGATTACAGAACCTAGCCGTGGTGTCTCCACTCCACTCTACGCTCCGTGCTGTTCCTTAGAGCTAGCACACCAAGTTTCCCCAGCGCAATAGCATCTAATGTTGGGAGCCTGGGAAATGCTCAGGTAATGCAGTTATGCTCTACCCTGAAAGCCTCTTCAATGCTGTACCTTTTCCTTAAAATGTGAATGTTAGTTTTATTTTCCTAGTTACTTCAGGCATTTACACCACACAAGTCAATATTGTTGTTCACAGAAGCTTCTCACTTGAAGCTCACAGAAGCTTCTCACTTGAATGATACCTTTTTATTATTGTTAAATACTAGCATTTCACATAGCATTTATATGAGGATAGTGTTCTATTATTGCAAGATTTTGGAATTAGAACAGGAAAGAATGATGCTGAATTCTTTGTACACCTACTGATTTTCAGAGGCCACTTCTAACAGAAAGGTTCAGCAACTTGGGATACCAAGTATCTGAACGATCAGAACAATCAGTCATTAAATTCCTCATAGTAAAAGTTATTCCTCCTCTTCTGTATCCCTTAAGGAAGCATGGGAGAATGTGTAAAACAATTGGTACAAAGCTACGGAGAAACATACAATGTATTTGGATCAGCTTGTAATCTATGGACAAATGCAATTGAAATACAAACTTCACATTCAGTCAGGATGCTATTATTATTTGTGCATTATTCAAAGTATTTTTTAAACCTGTTACATATTAATAAACTAATTGCTGAAGAAACTATAGCTGTCTACTCTCATATCAATTGAAAATAATAATAATCATAAAAAAATCTCAGTAGCCAATCATTGTCACTATGTCAAAATATCAGCAAAACTAATTATCTCAGAATTTCAATATTTTATACCAAGTTACTCAAATCTACTTAGTCAACATACTGAGTTAGAATCTCATGTGGACAGCCATCTCTCAACAGTTTTTTTTATTTTGTTTGGTTTTTTAATTTAGATTTTAGATGGATATACAATCCCATGAGAAATAGTACTGTTTCTCTGATATTTTCTACTTAATAATAATAATAATAATAATAAAGTTGAGTCTCTAATGAACATGAACAATATTTAAGAGAAAGAGATCATTTCACCTTCCTAAAATAATTTTGAAAACCATTTAATTTGTAATAGGGACGCTGCTTATAGATAAATATTTACATACAGATAAAAACAAATCTGGAATATAATTTCACAAAGTTAAATTGCAGGAGTTGCTATCATTCACTAACTGTCTAAAGCCCCATGGTGTAGTGCAGTGGTCTGCTGAACCATTCAATAACTGAGAGCTTAGCTTCCAAGTACTGTCTAAGAGTGAGCTATTTTGTAGCAGGCTTATGTTTTGTTACCCATGAAGGTTTATGGAAATTGGCCCCAGCTGAGATAAGTGAAAAGAGGAAGACACCAAAGAAGCTAATTTCTACCAGGCACCTGTCGAACATCAAACAAAGTAATGGGAAAATATTTGATTTTCTGTTGCCAGTTGTCAGAGGTCAAAACAAAAAATGAGTTTAAAAACTCATTACAAAATCTGAAGGAGTATAATTTCATTAAGGCTATTAATGAATAGCATCTATGAATTTTTTCAAGATCTTCCTTAGAATTACATTTAGTAGCTACTGGGGGAAGTTGTATTCTGTTTGTTTTTAAGCTCATTTTACTCTCTAGTAAAATAAATTATTAGAAATAAAATGTGGAAGAGATATATAAATATATATATAGCATACAAGTATCTATTCTGTGAAAATGTTAAAATGAGTTTTATTCTGTCTCTTAAAGCCAGCATGAGATAAACCCTCCTAACAAAATTCACATATAGTGACTGTTCCTCTGTAGTTCCTTCAAGTAGTAACAGTGTGATTTTTATCAGTCAGACATGACATTACAGAGATTTGTCTTTTAATTTTATCACACAATTTATAGGAATTTCTCAATTTATTACTTAATATCATATTTGAGTAGTATTTAACCTACCTTAGCAAGTAGCCCTACCCGTGGGCACTTCTGACTGTGCTGTGAAAGAAAATGGGGGGAAAAAAATAAATCTGATTATGAGTAAAACTGATGACAGACTAAAAATACTTAAAATCAGAATCCTGCTTGACATCTATGATATCTGAATTTATTGCTGTTTACTTTTATTTTGAAAGTGACTAGCAATTAATAGTGTTATTAGCTTTTCTTTAGAACTCTGTACTGAAAAGAATCTTGTGATAAGAAAAAAAGGGATTATAACACAAGCTACATGGATCAAACATATTTCTTCAGAACTGGATTACTGTATTTCCTTGGATGAAGGAAGATGCACCATCATCTGAAAGAGCCTTTCAAATTAAACTGTATTTTCACTATGTCTATGGGCAGAATAGAAAAGATGATAACCAATTCTTTGGAGATGGCTAATAAATTACTTTAAGTGGTACAGTCCAGTGCCTTCAGCTCCAACTGACATAATCAATTGGAAGAAATGCCACTGTATTTCCTCCTATTTATTTTTAAGTCCAGGTTTATTTTAAGGCTGAGATAAACAGCTCATCCTACCCTAGAATTTTATCCTTCAAAATACGGTAAAAGTCTGAAGGGTGTGATCAGGCTGCCCTTTTAAGAGTGATTTTGCCTCATATGTCTGCTTAATACATTGCTTATAGCTGATTGCTACACATCAAGAAGAGGATCCTATTCAACCTTAAAAGTGGAATATTAACTGTACACCCTAGGTATGTACATTTTTCTGAGCTGATAAATAGTTCTCTCTTTTTTTTTTTTTTTTTCTTTTTTCTTTGTATGTGTGTGTAGATTCCACAATGTCCACATATCAGACTGCCTAGTAGAAGAAAGAGTAACAAGGCAAATGAAAAGCCAGCTTAGCTAAGAGGAATCACTAAGAGAAAGATGAATTTTATTTTCTTGTTTTTTCTCCTTAGAACTAATTCGTTATTTTGTAGAAAAAAAAAGTTTGCTGTCTAACAGTTTTCATTTCTGAAATATAATCTGACGCTTGTGAATATTATAGCCACAAAAGCACATATTTATTTTATGTATTTTTTCCCTTTATTTTGCATTTTCTAAGACAAATGTAAAGTTAAGTCAAAACACACTCCGACAGTTTAGAAGATTTCAAGCATATGTGCTATCTGTTAAATGAAACTAGAGAGAAAAGGTGAAGAGATGCTCTCCAAGAGTGATATTCTCTTCAAGATCTTACTGACACCAAAGGTTAGTCTTACCATAAAAGACTTTTTGTTTGTTTGCTTATTCCTTTTTGCAGAAGGAGTAGTAAGTTGCATTTGTCCAGCAGTGGAGCCAGCATGTTGATTTAGACAAGAAGAGAAGGAAATAAAAGAGAAAAAAAAAAAAAAAAAAAAAAAAAAAAAGCCCTGGGGCAAGTTTTAATATACAAAAGTAAAGACTTGCAGCCATCTGGCATTTTGACAGAATGCATCAGCTACCCTCCTGTAGCTCCTTCTTTTTAATCTGCAAGGTTAACTTCTAGCCTGCCTTGCAGGTATTTATACTGGAAACACAGGTTTCTGTCCTCTAAGAATGCTGTATGTTTACTCCACTTAAAACAAAAATCTTGAACAGCTTTGCTGTTTGTTTAGATCACTGTATATTACGAGGGTTGGTCCAAGCTTGCAGTCTTCTCTCATACAAAACTCCCATTGAATTTAAAGGGGTTTTGTGTAAGAACAGTGGGATCAGCCTTTATACTTGCATTCTGTCTTTACACGATAAGAAGTGTTTGTAAACTCTTTTAATAGGAAAATTTAAACTACTGCTACGTGAATGCATAGGCTTTCTTTTGCAAGGCAGAAGGATTATTTATCTCTGGCTAAAGCAAATTCTACAGACATTTTGTTTACATGTACCATGCTGACTAGGAGTCAGTATTTTGTTTATGTTATAATGCATGATTTCTACTCCAAAAACAAAGAAACAAAACATACACACACACACAAAGCCACTACCAAAACAAAAAGAGACTATGTTTTCAGGTAGCTCATTTTCGTTACACACAGAAAAGTAGTATGTATGTAACAGAACTTGTTTCCTGCAGGTCATTTAGCTTTCAGTGCCCACACAGTTCCCTTAGGCTCCCTCTTGGTATGCGAATACTTGAAAAACACAACCACAAAATTCTTCATGCCACGAACCCTTTCAGCAGCATGCAATACGTCTCCCCTTGTGCACAATCTGTTATCTATAGAAAGATTTTACATTTACCTGTAAAACACAACCAGTTTGTTCATAAGAGACCAAAGTATACAAGCTCTGTTAGATGTTTTAGGGCTCAGAAGTAGATTTACTCTGAGTTAGTTTTAGAATGGCAGCAAGATTTCCAAATTTCATTTACATTAAGTGTATCTAATGCAGTATCAAAAGGATTTGTATTATGGCTACACACACATAAATAAATATTTATTACTGTTTTAAACATCCTTAAAACTATTTGAGCACTCAAAAAAAGATGTTAGTATAAACTAATATGTTCCCCACAGTCTCCAAAGGTTAGCATTTATTGGGTTTTCAAAGTGGTTTTCTAGAAACCATCTAAAGAAAGTGTTTTGTTGTTGTTATGCTTGTTGTTTCAAATTTATTGACAACATTTTTCAATTGACACCTGTTTTCCCAAAGAATGCATTAAAAGGTGGTTTTGAATTGTCACAGGCACTTATAAAATAATACATATCCCAGAATCACAGAATTGTAGAGGTTGGAAGGGACCTCGAAAGATCATTGGGTCCAACCTTCCTGACAAAGCAGGTTCCTTAGAGCAGACTGCCTAGGTAGGCGTTCAGACGGGTCTTATATATTTCCAGAGAAGGAGACTCCACAACCTCCTTGGGCAGCCTGTTCAGCGCTCCGTCACCCTCACTGTGAAGAAGTTCTTTTCAATGTTGGTATGGAACTTCCTGTGCTCTATCTTGTGGACATTGCCCCTCGTCCTGTCCCCACAAACCACTGAAAAGAGGTTGGCTCAGGTATTTATACACATTGATGAGATCCCCTCTCAGTCTTCTTTTCTCCAGGCTGAACAGACCCAGGTCTCTCAGCCTTTCCTCATAAGGAAGATGCTCCAGGCCCCATATCATCTTTGTGGCCCTCTGCTGGACTCTTTCCAGGAGATCACTGTCTTTTTTGTACCAGGGAGCCCAAAACTGGACACAGTACTCCAGGTGAGGCCTGACCAGGGCAGAGTAGAGGGGGAGGATCACTTCCCTTGACCTGGCATGCTTCTTTTAATGCATGCCAGGATCCCATTAGCCCTCTTGCCCACCAGGGCACAGTGCTGGTTCATGGTCAACCTGTTATCCACCAGGACCCCCAGGTCCTTCTCCTCAGAGCTCTTCTCCAGCAGATCGTCCCTCAGCCCTCAGCCTGTACTGATACTTTGGGTTGTTCCTTCCCAGGTGCACGACTCTACACTTGCTCATGTTAAACCTCATTTGGTTTCTTCCTACCCATCTCTCTAGCCCGTCCAGGTCTCTCTGAATGGCAGCACAGCCTTCTGGAGTGTCAGCCACCCATCCCAGCTTTGTGTTGTTGGCGTACTTGCTGAGGGCAGACACTATTCCTTCATCAAGGTCGTTGATGAAGATGTTGAACAAGACCGGACCCAGCACCAACCCCTAGGGAACACTGCTAGTCACAGGCCTCCAGCCAGACTCTGCTCTGCCGATCACCATCCTCTGAGCTTGGCCAGTCAGCCAGTTCTCAACCCACGGTACTGTCCACTCCTCTATCCCACACTTTCTCAGCTTTGCTATCAGGATGTCATGGGAGACAGTATTGAAAGCCTTGCTAAAGTCAAGGTAGATGACGTCCACTGCTCTCCCCTCATCTACCCAGCTGGTGATGCCATCACAGAAAGCAACAAGGTTGGTTGAGCATGACTTCCCCTTGGTGAATTCATGCTGTCTACTCCTCATAACCTTCTTCTTTTCCAATTGCTTGGAGATGGCATCCAGAACAAGCTGTTCCAACACCTTTCCAGGGAAAATACATATGGGAGTGTAAGTGGTAAAACTCACATATTTGTTCTGATCTGAAAAATATAGGATGGAAAAAAAAAAAAAAAAGCATATTCTTTTAGTGGAATTGCAGCTGAAATGGAAAATGTCAAAGTATCCCCACTTAAATGGACAGATACAATAATCAAGATATTAGAACAATCAGAAAACCTGCAGGAACATGAAATTACATCTAATAAATAGTGCAAACAGGATACCAATTAAATATAATGGCACGAGGAAGAAAGGTAAACTATGATGGAAAAAATCATTCAGGTCCATTAAGGTCTTCAGCCTCCAATAAGGGAAAATTTTTATAATTATGGAAGCTAAGGTTATTTTTTATTACTATTTTTGGTAATGTTTTGTATGTAATGTGCTACTTAGACATAATGTTTTGGTGTTAAATAATAATTAAAAAAAAAAAGCCTTCCTTTGTTATTTTAGTATTCATTTAACTCAGAAGCTGGAGAAGCTGGAGAAGTAATTTGAAGTAACATCCACATTCTCTGCTTTTGAAATGTGCAGTCACATCTTCAGGAGTTTTGCAGCAGACTGTAATAAGAACAGACATTCCAACCTGAATGCCAGAGGGTAAAAATCACAAATTCTGCTGAAGAGTATGCAAAGTACTCCTCTCTCCCTCCCCCCTCCAAATCTTTCCCTGGACACTGAGCCACAGTTCTGTCAGTGACCACAATATGAAACAAAGATTCAGTTCTATCTAAGGAACTCAGTTCAGATTTTGTTTGTTGTTACTGCTGTTTTAAAGGTATCTTTGCACTCCTTTGTTTTAGGATTCATGTAGGAAAAAATAATATATATATATAATAAATAAATAAATAAATGCACAGAAGAGAACCAGAATGGCACTTCAGGACATATAAATTAAGGGTTAAATGCTGCAAAATTTCATGTTTGTTAATTTTGATTTATCCTATATGTACTTCAAATTCTGATTACTTGAAAAATAAATTAAAAGTCAAATGGATCTGTTGTTTTTCATTCTCAGACCTTGCACAACATTTTTGAGACTTCATGCATTTGAGCCTATGGATTTAGATCTACTAGGGCGTGGCCCTCACATTCTGGATCAGCCTTTTATTGTTGGGCTGTTCTTTGATTCAGCGGAAGAGGAAATTTACCATACATCTCTGATTCAAAAGTATTTGGAAAATAATTGTCTCTTCTCTATGTCCACATATACCATATACATATCTGTGTATATATATATATATATATGTATGTGCATCATATTTGCCCTTTTCTTTGTCAAAGGACACTGCTAGGATAATAGGATAATGGAGGAAATTGAGCTAAGCATTATTATTTTGTCTTTTTATTTTATTATCAAGATTGTTGTCAGAGTTGAACTGGGAATATAAAACAATTATTTAGGGCAAAAAAATGTTCTAGGTAATAAATGTTTCTTAAAAAAAAAAAAAAAAAAGTAGCGTTGTGTAACTTCAGAGAATAGTGGATTTTATACAAAAGTAGAACTGTCTGGAGTTTTTGACTGAATACATATTTTATCAGAAAATTCAAATTATTTGAAAGAAAACTTTTCCAATAAAATTTAAGCAAGGGTTAAATTGATATTTGAAAGGTTCATAAGATTTGGAATTGCTTTTCTGGGTGAGAAAAGAACCCCACTGTAGCAAAGCAATAAGATCAGTAAATAATGAAGTAATATATGAAAAAAAAGAGTTCAGGTTCTTATTCTGTCTGCCTGATTGGAACTGTCCTGCACATTTTCCTTTGCAGTTCAGGAATTTGTTTTAGCAAAAAATAATAAATTAATAAATTAATAAATAAATAACGTACTGGCCATGCCAAATGTGTGGCTTGTTTTCACTTTGACCCCCCAAGGTTTCCTTCTTCTACCTGAAAAAGCCACTCCAGCAAGCTCTATTGCAATCAGTCAGTTCTCTGCTTGATTTTGAGTAAGGATATGTAACTAAATTTTCTGCCAGTTATATTCCTTGTGCGTAAGATATAATTCTTGTTTTTCAGCCATTGTTCCAGCTGTAAATCATTGATATATGACTTAAATAGTTTTCTCTTTTGACTTCCTGAATTTTTGTAATCTGAGTTCCCTGAAACAGTTCTTGTTTCTTTAGCAGTCCACTTCACTGGGTCTTTCCCTTTCCCTTCTGTTCTGTGACATGACATTGATCAGCACACATGGGAAACTTGGGGAAGTTACAATTACTCACTCTTGCCAGATGTCAGATGCTAGGTTTTGGACTACAAAAAAAAATAATATAGAATTAAAAAATAATAAAATAAAATAAAATAAAATAAAATAAAATAAAATAAAATAAAATAAAATAAAATAAAATAAAATAAAATAAAATAAAATAAAATAAAATAAAATAAAATAAAATAAAATAAAATAAAATATTCTCTTGCATGAAGGTATTATGATAACATTATTATGAGGTCTAAAATTATTTCGTAACTAACTGCATGTTTTTTTGATACTTAGGTTTTCCAATAGTTCTGTACCTGACAGCTGACATACAACTCTACCCTATGATCTTATTCTTTGAAATTGGGAAAGGACTGATCTTTTCCTGTAATGTTAAATTACAGGAATCCTGCTAAAAATGACTGCTAAGTATTTTGACATCCATAATACAGACTTGCTGTTTTATTGGGAGCAGAAAACATAATTTCGTTAAATTTTGGGTTAAATTCAGTCATGACTAAAGAAACAAGCCGCATTTCTGGGCTGAAATAGTATGTAGATATTATAGCGCACCCAACCCAAACAAGCAGCATTTCAAAACACTAGATGGTTTCTTTCTTTACACACATTGTGTGTACATGTGTGTCCTTTCCCATCTACCCTCACACAGAATTTTTTTGAGTGGTCAAGATGAGGGATATGAATGTTTTAACTTGAACACACCATTTCATCCTTTAATTAGTGTCAGGAAATCTAACAGGGAAATTCACAAAATATGTGTATTAATTGTGGACAAATTCAAAAAAAATCACTATTCTAGTATGCTTGTCCTCCTTCTTGGGCATAATGAAAGGATTATATACAACTGAAAGCAGAGTATTTTAATGTAAGAACAACTTGGCTTGAATAACTAGTAGAAATGGATAAGTTTGTCCTTCAAGTGATAGAGGAGACAACAAGGAGAGGTGCTATGCTGGATCTCATTCTCATCAACAAAGAGGAGCTGATGGGGAATGTGAAAATCAAGGGTAGCCTTGGCTGCAGTTACCATGAAATGGTGCAATTTGGGATCCTTAGGGCAGCAAGGAGGAATCACAGAAAGCTCTCTATCCTAGACTTCAGGAGAGCAGACTTTTTCCTCTTCAGTGATCTGCTTGGTAGAATATCATGGGACAAAGCCACGGAGGGAAGAAGGATCCAAGAAATCTGGTTAATATTCATGGGTCACCTCCTTCAAACCCAGGAGTGAAGAGAAATTCAAGCAAAATGTCAGGATACCTGAACAATGAGCTCCTGAGCAAGCTTAAACAGAAAAAGAAGGCATATAGAGAATGTAAGGACAGGTATCCTGGGAGGGATACAGAGACATTTTCCAAGCAGCCAGTGATCAGCTTAGGAAAGCCAAAGCCCATTTAGAATTAAGTTTGGCCAGAAACATCACAGGCAAAAAGAAAAGGCTCTATAAGTATTTTGGCGATAAAAGAAAGACAGGGGAAACTGTGGGTCCTCTCTGGAAGGAAAGGGGAGACTTGGGCACCCAGGATATGGGGAAGGCTGAGGTACTTAATGATTACTTTGTCTCAGTCTTCCCAGAACACACATATAGCCACATGGCCCAGGCCCAAGAAGGCAAAGGTAAAGAGTGGGAGAATGAAGAACTGACCAATGTAGGAGAAGATCAAGTTCAAGACTGTCTAAGGAGCCTGAAGGTACATAAGTCCATGGGACCTGATGAAATGCATCTACAGATCCTGAGGAAACTGTTGGATGTAGTTGCTAAGCTACCTTCCCTCATATTTAAGAAGTCATGACAGTACAGTGAAGTTCCCACTCATTGGAAGAGGGGAAGACCCCCATTTTTCAAAAGGCAAAGAAAGACCTGGGAAAATACAGGCCAGTCAGTCTCACCTCTGTGCCTGACAGGATCATAGAATCATAGAATCGTAGAATATCCTGAGTTGAAATGGACCCATGAGTATCACTGAGTCCAGCTCATGGCACCACACAGGTTTACCCCAAAGTTCAGACCATATGACTAAGGGCACAGTCCAAAGTCATCTTAAACTCTGACAGACTAGGTGCTGTGAGTACATCCCTGGGGAACTTGTTCCAGTGCGTGACAATCTTTTTGATGAAGAGCCTTTTCCTGGTATCGAGCCTGAACCTCCTTTGTTGCAACTTCAAGCCATTCCCTCAGGTCCTATCACTGGTCACTAAAGAGAATAGATCAGTGCCTGCCCCTCCACTTCCCCTCATGAGGAAGTTGTAGACCATGATGAGGTCTCCTCTCACTTTCTTGTACTCCAGGCTGAACAAGCCAAGTGACTTCAGCTGCTCCTCATACATCTTCCCTTCTAGACCCTTTACCATCTTTGTTGCCCTTCTTTGGACACTCTCTAATAGTTTGATGTCCTTTTTATATTTTGGTGCCCAAAACTGCACACAGTACTCAAGGTGAGGCTGCACCAGTACAGAATAGAGTGGGACAATAACTTCCTGTGACTGGCCAGCAATGCTGTTCTTGATGCACCCCAGGATATGGTTGGCCCATTTGGCTTCCAGGACATGCTGCTGGCTCACATCCAGCTTGCTGTTGAGCAAAACCCCCAGATCCCTTTCTGTGGGGCTGCTTTCCAGCATCTCATCCCCCCATCTGTGCGTATAACCAGGGTTTCTCCTTCCCAGGTGCAAAATCTGGCACTTGCTCTTGTTAAACTTCATGTTGATCATTGTCCAGATCTCTAATTAGTCCAGATCTCTTTGCAAGGTCTCACCAACCTCAACAGAAGTCAACAGCTCCACACAATTTGGTATCATCTGAGAACTTGCTCAAAAAACTTCAAGTCGTTCATCCAAATAGTCTATGAAAACATTGAAGAGGACTGGTCCTAAAATGGAGCCCTGGGGAACTCCACTAGTGACAGGTCACCAGCCTGATGTAACCCCATTTACCATAACCCTCTGGGCCCTACCATCAGCCAACTGGACACACAACGTATTATTCTTTTATCTAACTATATTCTGGTCATTTTGTCCAGAAGGATACTGTGAGATGAATCCCATCTGGTCCCATACACTTGTATGCATCCAGGTGGAGCAGCAAATCCTGCACAAGTTCAGGGTAATTTGAGAGTTTATTGTTCCTAAAGTCACAGTCCTCCAGCTCTGGACAGCTGGGGTCCCAGGGCCAATCACTGGTGTTGAAGACAGAGACAAAAAATGTATTAAACATCTCTGGTTTGTCTATGTCTTTTTTTGTGAGGTGACCATCCTCATCAAGTATCGGACCTATGTTTGCTCTGGTCCTCCTTTTCCTATTAACATACTTTTAAGAGCCATTTTATTGTCTCTCACACTACTGGACATCTCCAACTCTAACGAAGCCTTGGCTTCTCAAATTCTCTTCCTGCAAAGGCAAGCAGCATCTCTGTAGTCCTCCCATGTCATCTGACATTGCCTCCAGAGCCCATACACTTTCTTTTTCCACCTAAGCTCAGAGAAGATCCCTGCTCAGCCAGGCCAGCCTTCTGCCCCTCTTGATTGACTTGTGACATTTTATAATTGCAGTTCATGCTCTCTGTGGAGGTGGTATTTAAAAACCAACCAGCACCATTGGACCCCTGCTGCCTGCCCTGCCTGTCCCTTCTGAAGAGCCTGTAACTGTACCTTGTGACGCTCCAGTCATAGACCTCTTCCCACCAGGTTTCACTTGTGCCAATGATGTCATAGCTCTGGGACTGGGCCAAGGCTTCTAGCTCCTTTCGGTTATTTTTCATGCTTCATGCATTTGTGTAGAAACATGTCAGATGTGCTTCATTGAACCTAGCCCATTATGGGGCAGACTGAAGGGTCTTGCTAGCACACAGTCACCAGTCCCTCAATTTTTGGCATGCAGTTCTATAGATTATTGCTGGCGTGACCAGTTTTGTCCCTTTCCCCCTTTGAATCTAGTTTAAAGCTCTGTCAATTAGCCTTGCTAATTTCTGGGCAAAAATCCTTTCCCCCTTCAAGAAAGATGCTTCCCATCAGGAGCCAGTAGACCTGGTGTCATGTAGACATTCCCATGATCAAGAAATCCAAAGTTACATTGATGGCACCAGCCTCAGAGCCACATATTGATCTTGGTCTGCCTGTGTTTTTTTTTTTTTTGTTTGTTTTGTTTTGTTTTGTTTTGTTTTGTTTTGTTTATTTTCAGTATTGATCCCCACTCACTACTGGAAGAATTGAGGAACACACTACCTGTGTAGTTTTATGATGGAGTGTAGTGATAGGACAAAGAATAATGGCTTTAAACTAAAAGAGGGTAGGTTTAGATTAGATATAAGGAAGAAATTCTTTACTATGAGGGTGGTAAGGAAATGGAACAGGTTGTCTAGCAAAGCTGTGGATGTCCCATCCCTGGAAGTGTTTAAAACCAAGTTGGATGAAGCTTTGAAGCAACCTGGTGTAGTGTGAGGTGTCCCTGCCCATGTCAGGGGGTTGAAATTAGATAATCTTTAAGGCCCTTCCAACCCAAACCATTCTATGACTCTATGATTCTTATGATTCTATGATAAACAAAGTTTTGCTATTCAAAAAACTTTTTACCTCCTGCACTATTAAGGTGACCAAAATGAAACTTTGCTTTAATGTTTTATATATTACATTAAAATTTGATCTGTGAATTCACACCTGACTAGTGATGGACACAAAGACATTTTCATTTAAGCATGGCCATTTTCTTAGTCATTTACTTCTTGCTCAACAGGCTGTTCATGGGTGAAGCTCACTGGTCAATTCTACACTTTATGGAAAATGAAGATGCAGCTGGCAGTCCTTTCAAGGGAGAAGGGCAGACTTGGCACCATTGCTTTGCTCATCCTCCAGTTAACTTCTACCTGTAATCCTATTTCATGATTATCAATGAATCATATTTCCAAACCAACGGAGTTACAGAAGGTAAATTTTGTGCAGACTTTGATGTTGAAAAAGGTAGTTAAGAGCTTTCATAAAACATAAATCAAGGGGAAAAAAAATGGGATATTTACAAAGCTAGATCTTGAAGTGTAAGAGTTTGGAAACTGAACTAACTACCACTTCTGCTTATTTCATCTTATTTCAGCTTATTTTGTGTTGCAAACACAAAAGTAAAACATAATGGTAAAGTGTCAGTGGCATGATGACTTTTTGGACAAAAAACATCAAATATTTGCAACAACATAGAAAGTTGGATTTATCTGAGTAAATAGATTATGCAGAATTTGTGCAGTATGACTGAGAATAACTTGATTGTTTGGGTTACTTAATATCTTGTATGATAATGAACTAGTGTTTACAGAATGGCTAATAACTTGAAAGAAAGTAATGGAACAAGATGACAGAATGCTAACACTTCTCCCATACTGTGAAGTGGCTGGAATTATTGCTTGGTTCCTCTCATATTATAGCCAGAAACCATTTTAATATCTGAAATAACATTCTTACTATCCTCCTACACCTGCTTTCTGAAAGAACACCAGCTGAACTGAGAGAACTGATCTGCTTGCTGGTATTCAGAAATAAAAGGTACCATTTAATCAAAGGTGGTGGTCTTTATAATAACAGGGAACATTTAAAAAATGACTTTCTGCTCTTTGGAAATATTACAGAAAACCAACCCCCTTTGGGTGTGTGTGAGTGTGTTATGATCCTATTATAATAATATGACTGTTGCCTCACTGAAGGTCAGAAGTGACTACAGCTGTATCAGTCTATATTTATGACTTTTTACATAGTGCTTCTTCCAGTATTTCAGTAACTCTTTCCCTTTGTAGGCTAACATCATCTTGTTTCAGTACATTTCCTTTTTACCTTAACTTTAAGCCACTAACACAGTAGGTGGCCAAGCCAACTGAAACAGAGCTGTGTGTGTTCTCTCATGAACTTATGTGGACATTTAACATTGTCCTCAGATCTTACGGTTCAGCTGTGACACTCATTTTTTTCCCTTGGTTATGCTATGTAAAAAAATAATTAACCAAACCAAACTAACCAAACAAACAAAAACAAAAGAAACAAACAAACAAACAAAAAGCAACAAACAACAAAAACAGCCAACTAATACTGTTCTAACTTTCTCAATAGCTGTAATGAACAAGTACCATCATTTTCTTATTGGCTATGGCTGTTTACATCTTTGTGTTATGTAGTTCTTGTAAGTCCATACTTAAGGAACTTTCTCTCAGGTATTGTGACTAAGAAATTTTGAAAACAAGCTTAAATTAAATATATATATATATTATTAGTTATGTATTAAAAAAAAATGTTACAACATAGAGCAGATAAAATGGATAAAAGATTTCATAAATCAGTGGTAATGAGGATATTTTCCACAGCATGTTATTAGATGCTAGATATTTTTTTTCATCTTGATCATCCCAATAATGAATAAGGCTTTCTAGAAACCTAAACAGATTTGCATTCAAACACCTAACACTTCATGTAACAATGTTCTGTATGGTGATTATGATACGTGTCCCCATGGGAATAAAGTAGAACAATTTACATATTTAAGGACAAGCATACAGCAAGAAATGCAGTCAATAAAATTATTTAGGGATGCAAAATTTTCTACTTTTCTATGTCCTTATTCAAAGGACCCTTGAAATGACATAAAGAACCTCCCCCCCTCCCAAAAAAAAAAAAAAAAAAAAAAAAAAAAAAAAAAAAAGTGGATATTTACTGTCCTACATCTTGACTTTGGAATTTAGATTTTATTTTTTTCCCCTCATCTGCACTTACCTAGGTGAAAACAGCATCATTATTTATATTTATATTTATATTTATATTTATATTTATATTTATATTTATATTTATATTTATATTTATATTTATGTCCCTATTTGTCTCCCAGTCTGGCTTATTTAAAAATAATAATAGATGTAAATAAATAAGTAGAGAAATCTACATCTCAAGATATAGCATATTATTTGGCTTGAAGCATATGCTGTAGAAATCCCAGAAGGAGAAGCACAACTATTGCAAGGCAGGGAAAGCAAGGAATGCTTCTCTCTTGAACACTTATTTTGGTCATTCTTCTTTCTCTTGACCTAGATGTGACTAATGATTTTATAAGCTATCATTAGGCCTAACCTGTAATAAGACCTAACTAAATAAAAGCTTTAGTGAGTTACATACTATGTCTCATCTATAAAATGTGTATAAAAAAGCACATTTATTTTACCTTCATTATATACATACTAAAGACTTATTATCAACAGACGGAAGTTAAATGGCAGCTGAAAGCTGCTGCTTTTTTTTTTTTTTTTTTTTTTTTTTTTTTTTTTTTTCCTGGAAGGATTGTACTTTCCTTTTTACTATGTACTGGAGAGCTATATACAGAAGAAAGACTCTGGCTTCTGCTTTCAGCCACTTGTCCTCAGCAGTCCAAAATCAGAACACTGAGCTATTCAGCTGTTGCTGCAATATGCCCAGAAAAGATGCAAAATGTGAGACTTTTCCAATATCCTCATACATTCAGAACACCATCCTGGCTTGAACTTTAATAGCTACAGTCTATGTCTATATTTTAACTCAGGCCTCCTACAGATTTATTAAATTTACCTGAAAAAAAAAAAAAAATAAATAAATCTTAATAACATAGTTAAATAATACAGATTAGTTTTGTTTATTTGTTTTCAAATGTTTTTAGTTAGTTAGTTCTGTTTGTTTGTTCATTTTAAAGGCTCAGCAATACAGTGGTACACAATTTTTTTGTCCAAGGTGATGTCCTGGACATGAGAAAGCCAAATGCCTCACCGGCACAAAACAAAACTACTTTATTCACTGCAATCTGGGAAAGAGGAAAGGTCTAATTCCTACTTTAATTAACTATTAGATGAAATTCAGAATTCTGGATAAAAAAATCACACTGCAATGACAGCTGGTGGACTGCTGCTAGGGTGTATCTATTATCATTTTTTCTCCATAATACTTTGCTTTTTTTTTAATAATAGTTAAAATAAAACATAGTAGAAAAAGGAATCACCAGCTGTTCATATCACAGCACAAATATAAGTGAAATAGGTGAAATAGATGATGAAAAGTTTAAATGAAGTTGGTAGTGGAGAAATGACAGGGGAAGCTCCAAATTTGTCATTTTTCTCCACCTCTTCAATGGGACAATTTGAAATCATGTGTTTCTATGGCACCTAGCCCTTTTATCAATTTGCAAGAAAATTACAGCTTTGAACAAATTTTGGCTGTGGATAAGGAAAAGGAAAAGGGAGATGAAGAGAGAAAGAGAGACTTAAAGAGGGAGATCGAAACAGAGATGAAGAGGGGAAGGAAGACAGAAGCACAGGGAGATATGGAGAGAGAGGTGAAGGAGGTAGAGAGGGAGACAGAGATGGATAGAGAGAAGTTTGCCATGGGAACACAGATCTAAAGAATTAAAGTGCTTTGTCCTTTAAGAGCATGATATTCCAGTTGGAGAACCAAGGACCAAGTTTATTATTTGATGGCTGACTGACTGAAGTGAGACAGCAAATCCAAAGCTTAAAGAAAAAAGTCATTTAGATACATGTACACTTTCATATGAACTTAAGATAAGATATACATATCTTAAGATATACATAGGAGATTTTAAAACAAGACAAGGTCATACAGGATTGTAAGAAAAGTGTTTATAAGGAAATGTGTGTAATGTAAAATCATAAAATACAGTAAAAGGTTCTTGAAAAGTCTAGTGAATCATTGGTATAATGTGATGGCTGTTTTTAAATGCAAAGAAACGAAGGCCAGAGTGAGCTCTCATATGACAGGGCCATTTGTAAATATGATTAACTAACTCACTTGTGTTTTTTTTTTCTCTCATAATTTCTGTGCTAGCCTGTCTTAATTGATATTCTATGAAACTAATGAAACATTACTTTGCACGGTCAGTTCTAGTGGATCCATCCAATATATTTGACACTACTTACGCTGTGAAAGTGAATTGAAATCCACAGGAATACAGAATAATATTGCATATGTTTTTGGTTGGTTGGTTTTGTTTTGTTCTCTGAGTAGGTTTTTAATAGTATGACATATATACACATAAGCAAAAGAAAAGTTTAGCGAGTCAAGTCAGGTAACTGAATTGATTAGTTTCTTCATGTTTCAAAATGACTAATGACTTCATGATTAGAAGTTTCTACTATGCATGACATGGAAGTCTAATGTTAGAAAAGTAACAATGATTTCAGGAGCAAAGTTCTCCACATTAGTTTTGCAGTAGTCAAACTTTTTAGCATCTTATCAGTTCAAAACATTAAAATATATATATATTGAAGGGATAAGCCAAAGAAACAGACAGATTTTTGCCATCATGAACTATTTTAATAAGAACTTTTGTTGGAACCACAATGAACAGTATTAGAAGGTTCTTGCATAAATAGTCTTAATTTCAATTTGAGTTATCCTAACCATATCTTTCTTCCCTGTTCTAGGTATCTAGCAAGTAATAACATAAAATGTAGTGTTGCCACCTGCATGAGAGTTTTTCTCCTAACTGTTTAGGTCTGGAACAATATTTCATGCATACAGCTAGTCAGCTAGCTCACACATGGTTGTCTATGTTCTAGATACCTGTTCGTCTCATTTAACTCTAAACTTCTAAAACATAGACATTTAAGACAGAGATCATCACTCTACAATTTTTATTTTTAGAGATAATGAAAAAAAAAAAAAAAGGAAAGAAAAAACACAGAGTGAACATTTTCTGATCCCAAGACAGATATTTAAGATAGACCAAACTGAACAGCCTCTAGCAGCTTGCACTGTAGACAGCTTTTTTTTTTTTTTCTATTCTGAACATGCACTTGTTTCCTTTCTAATAAGATGTGATAAAACTATTCCTATACAGTCCAGAAAAACACTTCTAAAAACAAAACAAAACAATACAAACAAATAAAAACACACAACCTGCTGACCTACTGAAACCAATTTGTTCTGATGTTCCAGCTTAAATGTGTGTTTCAATGGATATGATTTAGGAAATCAACCTTTGGCTTTAAACCATCAGGAATTGATTTAGAGCTTGATGTTTGCAATTTTAATCTAACATATAATTGAACATCTAACATTTAATTGATCTTTGAAATAATATATATTTTTTTGTAGTTAAATTCTTTTTTTTTTTTCCTCCTTGTTTTTACCTTAAGCTGGTAGAAACATCACAGAACAATAACCTCATATCATTTTAGTATCCCAGAAAATATGCTCTTCCCTCTTGCTGATGATGAAATTTTCTCTATATTGGAGTGCGTTTCCTTCATTGCAATTGAACTACATCACCTCGTGCCTCTTATACATTAGCATAGGAATGTCTGGGGAATATGAGTTAATTTTACTGCTTAATCTACAAAGTTTGTGTTATTAGTTATCAGTTAGTACTGAGACTACAATATAATGATTGTAGTGTTATTTAGGTTCCATATACAGAATGGGTAGAGTTTGATCCTTTATAACTCTGACAGAGTTATGTCTTTTGACAGAGTTTTGTCTTTTAGATTTATTTATTTTTAAAAAAGGTTCATTATAATTTCCAGGATTTATTAAGATAAAGAAATGAACACAGGCAGAAAGCAGTTATTGGCTCTATAATAGCAAGTGTTAAGGAACCTATGAGTTGTTACATAGGATTACAGCCAGTTTATCTGCTTCAATATTTTTTATTTATTTTTTTTCTGGCACTGGCCTGTTCTCACTGGTTCAAAAGAAGGTAAAAATTCCCCTACAGTACTGAAACTAACAGTCTGCATCCTTAGGGCTCTATCCACATTACATATGCTGTAAAAGAAAAAATGATCATAATAAATATTAATAACAATCACAACTTTATGACAATAACTAATTGTATGGGAAACCTCACCTCTGCATCTGTTTTGGTTCAGATATCTTTCAGCTTCCCTGCTTTCTAAAAAGGGGAGTAAGACTTACCTTTTGGACAATATTGTTACGACTTTTCCTGTTTTGGACAAATCAACTTTAAAGGTCACTCAGATGTCAACGTAGCTTTTTGTTGTGCCTTTAACTATTATAATTCCAATAAATCGTTTATTTATGTATTTATTTATTTATTTTTAACCAGAAGAAGGTACTTTTTGTCACAGAGTCTATAATTCTGGAATCAAAACTGGGAAATTTGTTTTTGTGGGCTGATTTTCAAGAAATGACAATATCACTTTCTAGGAAGAAATATAAAGTGAATGATTATTTCTCTTACTTTAGAGCTCAACATTTGCATTGACTGTCAGTCTTTTTCCAGTCTCTACAGAGAAGCAAGCAACAGCTCCAAAACATCACTTGCTAACACAGTCTGTAAGGGGAAAAAAATGTCAGCTCCTCACCTAGAAGCTAAACTTCTCATATACCCTCATTAATTAAGACTTTGCTACAAAGGACACCATTTCTTTGACAATGTTATGTACCTTGGTATCTCCATCTTGAGTTCATTCTGTAAAGCATTCAGTGTAGTTTTTAAACATGTTTCTGCTCTTAGGAAAATATTTATTAATTCCTTAGTGAATGTAATTTTGTATTAGTGAAGGTAATTCATTCATTTAATAGCTTTCATACAGTGGTAGATAATCTATATTGTGGTTATCTGCCATTGATACTGGGGAAAAACAACAACTAAGTGGTTTCTCATTTTTCAAGTATCAAATTATAGCCTTCACAATGAAATCTGCATTACTCTGAGATAAGTTCTTGTATTTGTATTCATTAATAGCTTAGTTAGCTAATTTAGAAACCACTAAAACATGGAAGTATGATTACCATTGCCATCAGTGAGGAACTCAACTCTTGTGTTTAGCATAATAACACCGATGAGGGCCCTTTGCCAACTTCTGGCAGAGCTATTGAAAGATCAGAAAGACTACATTAATTTATTTGTTTATCCACTCAGCAGAAGATGGACTTGAAAGTTTTTAAAAAAATAAAAAAGTTTCTTAAAAAAAAAGGCATTATCATAGCTGTTGTGGAAGTGCATTTATTATTATTATTATTATTATTTTCCAAATTGCAACTGTTCCTCTCTATTTATAATGGAGTTAATTTTGCCTTTATTATGACCATGGGTGCATAGCAGTTTCAAAATACTGGGAAAGGGCAATGAGCCAAAATCATTATCTTCACTTGAAGTGTTTAATACCAAATGTAAATATTGGAGGGGCTTGAGTGCCCAAGCTGTCCCTCACGGCTTTTTGCATCTGATTATTAATGTCCCTGCTGCACTGTCAGCTAGTCCCCATCATGACTTCAGTCCAGTGTTGTCAAGGAAATAATAACCTAGGGTCTTCCATTACTTATCAGTATGGAGAGAGTGCTTAAAGAACACATGGGTTGATTTCCTTTCATACATTCCTATATAATTAAAATTTCCAATAAACAATTAGCAAAATTAGAAATAGAAAAAAAAATAGAAAGAAGTAATAGAAAGAGAAAGAAGGAGAAGGAGAAGGAGAAGGAGAAGGAGAAGGAGAAGGAGAAGGAGAAGGAGAAGGAGAAGGAGAAGGAGAAGGAGAAGGAGAAGGAGAAGGAGAAGGAGAAGGAGAAGGAGAAAAAAGGAGAAAAAAGGAGAAAGAAGGAGAAAGAAGGAGAAAGAAGGAGAAAAAGAGGGAAAGAGAAAGAGAAAGAAAAGAGAAAGAGAAAGAGAAAAAAAAGAGAAAGAGAGAGAAAGAGAAAGAGAAAGAGAAAGAGAAAGAGAAAGAGAAAGAGAAAGAGAAAGAGAAAGAGAAAGAGAAAGAGAAAGAGAAAGAGAAAGAGAAAGAGAAAGAGAAAGAGAAAGAGAAAGAGATCAGGCTAATTTAAGTGTTAATTCTTCCTGTGTATTCCATGCAGCATCAAAACATGTAATGCCCACTGGGATTCTGTTCAAAATAAAGAGAAATTAAGCTGATAACTCCCTTCCACATACACTTCCAGTGGTCAAAGTTTTTAATCTCTGGACTGGTAGAACTGACAAAGATAATGCCTTTTTTCACTTCCTCATGAAAGAGTATTACCAGAGGAAGACAGAATTTATTGCAACAGTCCATTGCCAGGAATACATTAAGCATAGAGAGGAATAAAGGGCATAGGAGAATGTTCTACTTTCACATAGAAATGGGTAATGCAAATTTTTTTTTTCCAAATATTATCTTTTAAGTATTGCTGTTTTTTTGTTTTGTTTTGTTTTGTTTTGTTCTGTTTTATTCTGTTTTGTTTTGTTCTGTTTTGTTTTGCTTCTTGTTGGTGTTGTTGGTATTTTTGTTGTTGTTGTTGTTTGACTGATTGTTTCCAGATGAAATTCTTGGTAGTCATTATTTGTTTTTGCTTTTCTGAAGAGTGAAATGTGTTTCTCAAATTATTTCCAGAAGTACATGAAGTTGATAATAAACTTTAAAAAGAGAGGTGTTCTTCAATTTATAAAAGCCTAACATATGTGCTACTCTCAGCTCAGAATCTTGTAGAAATTTTGAAGTATATATTTCTCAAGGTGATGTAAACATTTGTAATTGAGCTTTTGATATCCAGAGACTGGAGATTTATGACTTTTAGAGCTGATGTAAAAAGGTAAAAACATGCCAGAGTAGTATAGCCCATTAATTAACTTCACACTGGATAGTGTGTATCAGAATTCAGCTTCTTATCAATATATCTAATCAAAGCTCATATTTCACCTGAAGCTGGATGACTTTTGTATCAATATTTTCTTTAATCATTTTTTATTTAAATAGGTATTGGAGTAAATTTTGATGTTTTTCATTTCCCAGTTTAGTTAATACATATTTAAATGAAATGTGTTGTATCTTTTCAAACCAGGAACCCCATCTTGAGTGTCTTTAAGTTTTATATCTGCATCAGAACTAATCACAGCAAGGTAAAAGTAGGTGCCATGGTGCTGTTTTCTGACAGGTCTAACAGATATGGCATGTGAACTTCTTGTGCTGTTCTGAACACCAACTAGAGAACAGTTAGCATCTATAGCAACCTATGGCATGTAAATGGGATTAAACAGATATGCACATGTGCTGTTGATTAAATTAGTCAACGGAGTGAATTTACAGAGGACAATTCATATGACTGTATGACCTCAAGACATGTCAGATGAACTGCCTTTTTTAATTTAGCTATTTCTCTTCACTGAGTAGACAAGATGACTGAGATATATGACTCAACTTAGATCAACTTTCAGAAATTTATGGTGAGCAGATGAGCTTGACAGTCAATATTACCTTTTATTTATTACCTAATATTACATCTTGAAATACATAAACACATTTTTGGTTTTTTCTTCTTCTTTTTTTTTCTTTTCATTTTTTTCCCTAATATTCTAGGAAAATATATATATATATAAAATAAATAAATAAAAAATAACTCCTAAGCCAGTTAAAGAATAGAAACAACATGAATATAATGAGACCAAAAACAATGGTTCAGTATTATCAAGTCTTTTAGTCAAGTCATCATGCTAAACCAAAAGAAAAATAATTATTTATGGGAATAATTAAAAGCAATAAATGCCAAGAAATCCTAAATTATTTTTGCAAGCAGTTCAGAAATAAGGAAAACAATGACAACAAAGTTTGTTAACTAAAAATTTCAGTGCCTCTTATCTGTATCTTGTACATCTACTGTGACTAATGTCAGTATTTTGGACTGCATTTATCCAAATGTATCATCAAAAGCTGAAACAATAAAGCTTAACATTTGTTTATTTACTCATTTGTTTGTTTATTTCCTTATTTCTCTGAGGCATTTAACCATACAGTGTTAAATTCACCACTGTGGTAAGCAAGTGCAGTTGTACTCCCATTACTGGAATTCTGCTTGCTTAGCCCTATAATTATTTTGTTCCACTAGATAAATAATCTGATTTACAGCACTTTCAGGCAAATATTGTTCTTCCCATATTGCTCTGGAGGAAATGTTATAAGGATTAAGGGTCCTATCCCATACCACTCTGGTATCTGGTTTCAAAGCTTACCTTAAACCACTCATTCTTTGCTCACAGGCCTGAACTCAAATCACACCTCTGTCTAAAGGAAAAGGTTCTGTGTTGCCTTGTAAGCTTCTCTTTTTGTGACATTTTAGGACTTCTGGCAGGAAGTTTTCAGGTTGTACTTGACATTTTGATAAGTAACATCACATGAATGATCTTAACTTTGGCTAACTCAAACTATGCTACAATTCCTTTCTTTCAAAATGCTCTGGAAGAGAGAAAACACTCCTAATATATTTTTTTAGTCATTTTCATACTGGGTGTTGTAACACACAAATCACCTGCATTTGCAGTAATTAAAATTACTGAAGTACCATCATGATTTTTTTCTATATTTAAACTTATTATGTATTTACAGTCCTAGATTTTGCTTTAGAACCTCAAATGGAGACAGAGGGGACAGATACATAACATAACACAAATTAACCATCTTCTCACTATTTTTAAAATCAGGATGAAATTGATTTATTTTGTTGACTCACTGTGGTTTACTAACAATTGAATATGTTTTGACTGCAAAAACTGAAAGAGATCAGCATATAGAGTAGGAAAATTTATGTTTAGAAATAATTTTAAGACCCTTCTTTATAATGATTTTTCCCAACTATAATAAAAATTGTTAGTATTTATTTAACATTTATTATCATGTCTTTATCATCTTTTTGTGTCCCATATAATAAACTTCACCACTGAAAATCAGCTAAGTAATTAAAAGTGTCCTTTTTCCCAGAAAGTATAACGGAAGGCAACTGGGTGATTTTCAACAGCATAAAACCCTTAAGAGAGCTTTAGTAGGCTGCAGGGAAGAAAGGAACTGAATCAATGCTGTGCTGCTGTTTTACTAGTTTTTATAGTACTGCAAAGAGTATACCTCAGGAGACCACATGTACTGTGATGTACGGAAAGGAAATGGCTGAATTTGGAAGGAAAATAACTGGAATGATGGTGTTAACCTCATAAATTTTAAAATAAGGGGACCTATGGCTTTGACCTTTAATTACAAGAAAGCAAAGAGAATCTACACACCTTTAATTATCAAAATACCTGTGAAGTAACTGATTTTTTTCCTACTGGAAACAAAGTTGAACAGTACTCATCAAAAATTTCAGTCTATTTCCCGGATATAAACATATAAGTTCAAATTGTAGTTGAAATGCACAGGCTGTACTTGGCTTAGGGTAGATTGGAATAAATAGGCAAGAATGGAAAGAATAAACTTTGTTAGGAAAATATGTCCTTTATTAATAAAGACAAGCACTGTATGGATAAGACCAAAGAAATATATGTGCAGCTTTCTGGAAATTAAGTGTAAGTGAAGCAAGGAGGGTGTGAAAGTTACTGTGACCATCCAAGTGGCTCAGTATTAATGTATAACTTGTGAGTGCAATTGAGCATATGAATATGCTGAACCTTCTATCATTAGATCAAAGATGAGCTTCCTTATTCAGTCAATCACACTACTTCTGTACTATGTGTCTATGATAAAAGGTTTAGTAGTATCAGGAAAAATCCTTCATTGTATTAGTAGTATCAGTAACTAAAGTTTCCACTGTGACCAGCATGGGTGTGGGGGGAAAACATTAAAAAAAAAAATAAAAATATCCCTTACCTTGTGCACAATTAATTGTTTAGTATATGCTAATCATGGAACTCTTCACTTTCTCATAGATGAACCTGGAATTTTTCCCAGAATGATGTTGTCTCTCAAAGATGTAACTTTGTCTGACAATGCTGAACTTCAAAGAAAGAGTGGGATACAGCTTCCCTGTGTAAAGCACATTTGGGAGCCTCCATCCTCCTGAGATATTTTTGATTTTCTCTTGCTCTACAGTTCTGAGGAAGAAAAAAAAAAAAAAGTCTAATGTTCTAGAGTTTTATGACTGCAATAGATAATAGTTCATCTTTGTATCTGTCCAAGTGTATAATTCTGCTGTTTTTCTAGCAATGGTCCAGTTTGATAATTTTTTCCATCTGTGCATGATAAATATATTTCCATCAAAGAATGGAAAAAAGAGTCAAATAAAGGCAAAATTAAAAATTTCAGGGTTTCCTTACATTTTACACCCACACTGACATCTTTTACCCTTGTTATTTAAAACATACGTATCTAGATTAATATTTTTAAAAAGTAAATGTAAAGGTTTTCCTCCTTCATATTAAAGAATAAATAACAGTGCTGTAAGCCTTATCTCCTTCCAGAGTACACTTTTTTTTTTTTTTTAATTTTATATTTTCATTATTTTAATATCATGAAGAAATGAAAATGTGAAAAGTACTTGAAATTCCCTCTGAGGACATTACTGTTTGGTCAGTTTAATACTAGAGGAGAATGATGGATTTTGCAGTAAGTGAAAAGTCTAAATAGCTAAACATTTTATTTCTTGAATTCCATGCTACTTGAGGTCTTTATTCTATATATATATAGAATATATATATATATATCTTTTATTTTTTTCCATGAAGAAACTTCCTTCATTTTTTCCTAAGGGCCTTCCTACTGTGAAAGGAAATATGGCATTTTACTCCTCTCTCATTTTATTCCAGAGATTTAAATTTGTTGGTTCCTGCGTTAGTTACGGATTTCATTCAGGCATCTAAGTTTCTAATGCAGTCTAATTAGGAGTGCTCATGTAGCCTGGAGAGCTATTCAGTACTCCCTGAAATAATACACATGTTTTGTGAGAGTAAAAACTTTCTAGAATAGATTGATTTTATCAGGCTCTGTTAAGTCACTTATATGTCGGTACCACATCTATCTAGTAAGTCTGTACTATCTGGAGCCAAATCATGTCATTGCAGTAATTTCTTTGATCAATAAAGGTTGTACAATGCTGAATAATAATTTCCACCCAAACACTGCCCCCAGATATTTTTAAAGATAAGGTTCAGAACTTGGAAACAAAACAAACAGGAACAAAACAGCAATAGTACAGCTCTCAGTGATGGTGTGATTTTGTCACAAGCACTGAACCCCTGTAAGCCTTCTTCTGAATAGTCTTATTAGACAAGTCCAAAGTAAGTACACTAAACATGAAGAAATATCAGGGACTTAGAGTCCTCTATTTTCTTTTTTCTTTTTTTTTTTTTTTTTTAAAGTATTCCAGTCCTCATGCTGTTTCTTATACCATAGTCCAAAAATCAGCAGTATGCTTCTCCCGTGTTCTTTAAATAATTGAAATTTGATTATTCCAATCAAAATGAAGATTTTTACAAGTTTAATCACTAGAACTGGTTTCTCTAGTCCAATATAGACATAGAAGAGGAAGGGGCAAGGGGAAGGGCAAGGGGAAGGGCAGGGGAGGGGTGGAGAGGGGAGGGGAGGGGAGGGGAGGGAAGGGAAGGGAAGGGAAGGGAAGGGAAGGGAAGGGAAGGGAAGGGAAGGGAAGGGAAGGGAAGGGAAGGGAAGGGAAGGGAAGGGAAGGGAAGGGAAGGGAAGGGAAGGGAAGGGAAGGGAAGGGAAGGGAAGGGAAGGGAAGGGAAGGGAAGGGAAGGGAAGGGAAGGGAAGGGAAGGGAAGGGAAGGGAAGGGAAGGGAAGGGAAGGGAAGGGAAGGGAAGGGAAGGGAAGATTCCTCCTATTAATTGAATTGACTGAAATCAGCGAAATCATTTTGTAATCAATGAAAAGTTACCAGATGACCAAGCAGACTTGGAAAAATAATAAAACAAACCTTAAATTAGGTGTTCATAATTTATACTTTTGCATTTTTTTCATATATAAGATAATTCTTCAAAAATACCTTGCAATGCTGAAAAGTGTTGTGGAGAAACAAACCAAAGCTAACAGTACAGACATATTTTACAGTATTCTATTTATTTACATATTTAAATATATAATAATAATTAACTGATATTAAATAAAAGTTAATATCACAAATGTCAATTAGCAATAACAACAGTAAAATAACATTTTAACAGCTCAAGCCAAAACCAGTTTGGCAGCTTAGTACTGAACAGGCATTTATATAAGCCAGTCTTAAACACTGTTTGGAAAAGTGTCTTTATCTAGGTGTTATTTAGATACATGAGGATGGAAATTGGATTAGTTTTCACCACTAAGTAAAGAAGGAGAACCATGTTGGCTTCAGGCAAGTGCAGATTACAGGCGGTTTGCCCTGAGGATACACGCTAATTTAAGCTTGCCTTCTGTGGTCACTGTGGTTCACTCCCTTTCAAAACAGTACATCCCAGAGTATGAAGAGCTACCCAAGAAATAAACTTTTTTTCTCGGATTAAGGTCAACCTTCACCCTTGCATTTGGGAAACGGAGAATACCAGTAACACAAGGAGGAATTAATAGGTACTAAACAGGTAGATTAAGACCTGGAGTATCTCTGGGCAGAAGAACATTTAGGACAAATTATTTCGTGAAAGTCATTATTCTTGGTAAAATATTTGGAGGTTATAGCACCAGATTTATATGAAAAAATATGTGTTAAATATGAGAACTACCTAAAAATGTTATTTTAAGCATTTGTCAGATTCAGACAATTCCTAACAATATGTAAGAATACAAACAGCCACTCAGCCCCTTGGCTCATGAGAAGGAACATTAAATGGTCATGCACTGCAGATGTCATGCACCTGCTCCTGGTGGAAGTTATATTAATGTCCTGATTTTCTAAGGACTAATAAAATAGGAGATTATTATAAAGGTGGATATGTCAGTTGACTCCATTCAAATTCCAATTCATTTAGTTTGCAGCCTAGATTTTCCTTGAGGCGTGTAGTATATTTTAAATTTCCTTCTTGGGTGGGCTTCATTGCACTTAATTTACACCATCTAAACAGCAGACTTCCCATCTAAAGTAGTCTCTAAGAACACTACTGAACTGTCCACAAGTAGATGACTGATGCCATTTCTGGTATGTCAGGAGTCTGGTGTCTTACAAAGGAATTCTTCATCTGTTCCCTGAAGGTGTTCTAAATACCTTATAGTAGTGGTCCAGATATCTTTGATTGGACAGATGAATTCAACTCTCTAAATACTGACCATAAAGTTAATAAGTAGAAAGAGATATCCATATGCAGTCACCCTGCCTGTATCACCGTACAGGGTGAATTATTTTATAGAGGTATGTGCTGCTCACTACTGATGACAAAAGCATCTGGATTAAGAACTTAGACTAGATGACCAATTTTTAGGAAGCCAAAATTAGATGAGAGGATTACCAGAGCAATTGTGAAATGTTGCTGACTGTGTATACATGGGTTCCACATTTCTAAAATGAAACTTGTGAAAAGTTGAAGGTCAGGCTTTACTCTTGCTGGCCTGTAATAACACTTCTCCATTGAATTGTTATGACATTTTGTTCACACTGTTATCTGTTCCCAATATATCTGCTCATACTGTTATTTTCCACATCTCAGACAGACATTATTCCAAACTGGCTCTTGTAATAAATATCTTGGACATCTCTGTTCTCTAACAGATGTGATGGTGAAGCTACCTGAGAGCCTTTAGGCTTTCAAAAACATAACATAGTCTTAAATATTATGTACAAAATTTCCATGTGACATGGCTATTCAGTAGTTTATAAAGATCACTTATTGTTATTTCTTTTTAAAGTGTTGCATTTCTCAATTATTATTCTCAAGCACTATTTAATTATACTAGAAATAATACTATTAGCTTAAAATTATTAAAATAGGCTTCAAACTACCAGTGTGAATATTTCTTACCATTGTCTTCTATGCCTTACTGTATTTCATTCTTCAGTATTAGCCTCAGAAGACTTCCCAAATATCTGAAATTGTTTCACTTCTTCCTCTGCATTTTATTTATAATTTTCCATAACAAAAATGTTTTGCTCTCTCTCCATTTTAAGTCATATTTTGAAACTGAATTAAGATTGTATATTATTCTACTGTTCAGAAACTGTAAAATAGCAATAATTATAAGTATAGCATATAGTAAAATACATCTGACAATGCAACTGTGGTTTTGATTAAATAAATTTTACATATTTTTATTGTCCTTTGTTCTTTTGCTTATTTTTGACAAATCAGTCACAACACAAAAAGTCCATTACTTCTGGTAGAATTTCTAATTTAAAAAGTAGTTTGGGGGTGAAAAAAAATATATATTTTTTTCTTTTGATCAATGAGCTATAGAATTACCTATAAAAAGGTAATAATTCAAAGGATTATGGCAGACAACCCTTTTACAACTTCAAATCTTACAGTTTGTTTTTGTTTTTTTTTTTTTTCTTGATCATCTAGTACCTGATGGCATATGTTTCCAGGAGCTGTAATATCTGAAGATTTTAGTTATTCTTTACTTTTAGAAAGAGTTTTGAGATTTGCCCTTGGTTAGTAAAATAACTAATTGAAAGTGAGATGAGCAAAGGATAGCAAAGCAGTCCTCATTGATCCATACCAAGAGGAACACTAAAACAGGCAATCGAGTACTTTTTATACTATAGCTCCACTATATTTAAACTGGGATTCTTTCTTTTTATTTATTTATGAGGATACATTGTAACATGTAACCATCTGCTATTTGAAATCCAGTTTTGCCTGATAATTTTCTGGTGTCAATGTCTCTGAGTATACTGAGTTATAGGAGATCTGAAGTATGGAGATTTAACAACTCTCTAATTAAAGCTGCAGCATTTGTGCAACAGATGAAGACTATTTCAGAATAAATTAATATCAATAAAAACTAAGAAACTAGCCTGGGTGTTTTGTGGGAAGCTGCCAAAGCAGTCATGAGGGTAGAATAATTTGCTTAGCTGCAGCAGCAGTACAAAAAGTATATCTTGAGTACCAGTGTAAATTAGAAAAGGAAGTTAATGAGATGAAAAAAGCAACATAAAAAGCAGGTACCCTAGGACCCTCCAAGTTTTGATTAAACAGAGGGAAACTAAATGCTTTGTGGTGAATAACACAATGTGTTAAAGCTTAATGAATAAATGTACTATGAAAAGGGGAATAACTCCAACAAATTATTTGCATAAAGAAAGAAAGGAAAACTTTTTTTTTTTTTTTTCAATCTGAAAAACAAGAAACATCACAGGAGCTCATAATCAGCTCATAATCTAAGAACCATAATGAGATTTCTTGCCTTTTTTTTTTTTTAAACAGATTTATCCCAGCTAAATATGGGTCACAAGGAGATAGTCTCCTTCTTATCTGAAATTCAATTGCCATGGATTAAAGAAAAAAATAAGATGAAGTTGGTTCTTCTGGGATCAGAAGTTAACAACAAGCCATTAAAGGTTCTTCTCTCATGAAAAACAACAGACCAGATGGAATCACTGTTATTAAAAAGTTGTCTCTGTTTCTGTTTGTGTGATTAAGAGAGCTTTTATTTTTTTGACTTCATCCTCTCTTATATAAAAAGAAGTATTAAAATGTGTAGAGGGGAAAAAAAGGTTACATGTCATATATTGTTTAGCTTTGGTACAAAAATTAAAAAAAAATAAAATCTCATATTAAGTTGATAGCTATTTTCCTTGTTACACCATTTATCATCCAGGGAAAGATAAGTATCTTTCTCAATACAGACGTCAGGACTTGTTGCTATTACATTAATTGTTACAGAAGCATAGTTACAAAGGACTGTGAATGCAGTGTTCCACAGTATCCTTTGTTCAATACCATAGCTGAACTATTTGCAGTTTTGACACAATGAGGAAAAGGAGAAAAAAGTGGAAAATGAAACATAGGGGAGAAAGAGAGAGAGGAAGTGTCATGTATGAAACTATTAAAAATAAAAAGAAATCTAAATTTAAAGGTTAGAACAAAGGACATTTTAAAGAAAAGGGGAAAAAAAAAAGAAAAAAAAAAGTTCTGTAGTGTGGTTTTCATTGAGTAAAGTTTTCCCCAGAAGTCAAAGGCTTTGAGGGACTTCTAACATTTTAAGATCTGGTACTCTTAAGGGACTTACTGTAAAGTTTAGTATAAAGTTACACTTCTAGAACTTGTCATTGTAGATTTAAATAATTTCCTTGTTAATTGTTTGGAAAACTGCACTCAGTTTATGGTAATTGCAGTGAGTGATTTGTGAGCACAGAACTGCAGATGAAACAATTTATTTGAAGATCTATTTCACTTTCATATATCCATCAGAACCTATTGCTGAGAATCGAGAGATAAGGCAAAGGAGATTTGAAGTTTCACAAGGGTTACCTGTCCCCACAGATAATGTATATTATCCAGACAATGTGTAGGAGCTGCATACACATGAAATGAGTGGTTCATAAGAGACTGCTGAATTAAACCTGGCAGTTGGATTCACTTTAGTTGTCAGTGATCCAGCTCCTGCAGATTCAATTAGAAGCTTGGGTTCAATTAACCAGAACTTCCATGTGAGTCTCCCATGTTCTCAGAGCAGAATCCGATTGCCTTCCTGAGCTAGTCTTCACAGGCATGTAAAAGTCACGTCTGGCAGCAAAACTAAATAATTTGACAGGGCAAACAAGACCTTAGTTATTTCATAGAGGAAATCAGAAGTGTAGTTGAGAGAGTTCAGAGCCCACACACAATGTGTATAGGCTCATCTGAGCTCAGCGTTGCCATACAGAATATCTGGCATCTAAGGTCAGATGCAAATAGCACAGCAACAGCACTTACCTAATTGTTTTTGGGTCATACTGAGCCAAGTACCCATCTGGAGAGAAGGAGGAAAATAGAGGGCTTGTTTAATCATGCAGCTAAGTGTTACTAACACAGGTTTAAACAGTACTAAAATATAGATAGAAGTAACCTTATTAGCCACTGAAATTGTTCTGAATAGAGTAAACTGTATTGATTATTAATGTTCACAGGAGTCAATGCCCTTTGTTACACAGAATAGAACTCATGGAGAAGAGTATTAAACAATAATTGTTGGTCTGACACATCCAGAAAATAGTGTTTTGTCTTTCCCAACTCAAACTTCATAGCAACAGTGACTGAAACATATAAATCACAGGGACCAGTTTTCCCTCTCTATCCTTCCTTACTGACTTGTTTCTCTCACAAACTCTACTTGGGAGTCCTTAGTTGGATGTATTAGCTTGAGTGTACTATATATAAGGAATACTGTTATAGGTATCTAAACTGGAACTGAAAGTAGGGAAAAATAGTCTTCAAGCTATTCCAGACTTTAATTACAGTTAGAATTTATATCACTTAAATGAGATCTAAGACAATATAATAATAATAATAATAATAATAATAATAATAATAATAATAATAAATCTCTTTAATAGAAAGAAAAAAAAATATTTTTATATTATATTGCTAATGCTGAGCTAATTTTTCTACTTAAAGAAAGAACTCAAAGTTTTCAATGTATGAAGTTTGCATGTTGCACTGTAATTTTCCTTTTTACGTCTGGATATCGAAATGTGACTTCACAGAATCACAGAATTTCTAGGTTGGAAGAGACCTCAAGATCATCGAGTCCAACCTCTGACCTAACACTAACAGTCCCTACTAAACCATATCCCTAAGTTCTACATCTAAATCTCTTTTAAAGACTTCCAGGGATGGTGACTCCTCCACTTCCCTGGGTAGCCTGTTCCAATGTCTAACAACTCTTTCGGTAAAGAAGTTCTTCCTAACATCTAACCTAAAACTCCCCTGGCGCAACTTAAGCCCATTCCCCCTCGTCCTGTCATAAGCACGTGGGAGAACAGACTAACCCCCACCTCGCTACAGCCTCCCTTGAGGTACCTATGGAGAGCGATAAGGTCACCCCTGAGCCTCCTCTTCTCCAGGCCAAACAAGCCCAGCTCCCTCAGCCGCTCCTCGTAGTACTTGTTCTCCAGACCCCTCACCAGCTTCGTCACCCTTCTCTGGACCCGCTCAAGCACCTCGATGTCCTTCTTGTAGCGAGGGGCCCAAAACTGAACACAGTACTCAAGGTGCGGCCTCACCAGAGCCGAGTATAGGGGGACGATCACCTCCCTAGCCCTGCTGGCCACACTGTTTCTTATGCAAGCCAGGATGCTGACTTCTGACTGTATTTTAACTGGAACACTGTTTCTGCAAAATGTTAGGCATGAAACTGAAGATTATGGGTATTTTAAAGAACAGCTCTATCCTATCAAAATAAGTATCCCTTGTATTTGGGAGAAAGTGAAAAAAACACGGATGCTAATAGGCAAAATGCCAGTCAAAACACATAACCACTATCACATTGCTGGAGGTTGTCATATACATTTCAGTCCAAGGTACACTTGAATTTCCCAACATATATATTCACCATATCTAGTAAATATTGTAGGATCTTCTTCCTGGAAATGATGACAACACTGGATGACCATTGGGGGATTTACAGAATGATGAAAATCTCATCTGCTAGCAAGTCAAGAGCTTCCAGAAACATTCAGGTGGCAATCATATCTTCAAGTCATTTCATATCACAGTCCTTTCACAGAATTCTTAAGGAGTAGATGTCTTTAACATTCAAGATCTCTCAATAGGCATAATGTTATCATCTTACAAATCATACTTCCGAAAGACTAAAAAAAGATCATATAATTCCATTGTTATTTTCAGAGTAATATTACACTATAATACTAGTCATAATTCCTATTATGAATATGAAAGACTAACTTTTCTATCACACTAGCAGCAAAAACAGAAGTATAAATGCAACAATATGTCTTTGTAGATTGTTTTTAAAACAGAATTAAATTATTGCATTTTTTGTTTTTGTTTATTGTTTTTGTTTCTAATAACAGGATTGTGCATATATGATAAATATCAATGGTTTTGTCTTTAGTTTAATTAAACAAATTATTTTCTGTGAATAATACGTTGGTTAACATATGTTCTATCCATTGCAAAGCAATTAAGAGACAAAAAGTTCCGTAACAGAAACAATCAAGCTGAAAATCATAAATCTGAAACAGCAGATAATTGAGTTTTGATAAATAACATTTGTAAAAATAAGACTAGAAAATAATTTCAGTGTTTCATGTAGAGGGAGAAATTAATTTTTTTTTTCTTTCCTATTGTTTTCCACCATTTAAATAGACCACATTCAAAACCATGTCACATAGCTATGAAAATGAAAATGATGTTACTTTCTGAAGAAAATATTGTATCCAGAAATTAACTAATTTTAACAACATAATGGGCAAACTTTATAGCTGACTGTTCTTGTAGATCTGAAGAACCTTTAAGGGAAAAGATGACATCCGCTCAGTGTAAACTAGGAAACTAGCAGTGCATTTATACCAACTCAGAATATGTATTCCCTCCTTGCTCAACTTCATTCTGCCTGGCCTTTCAGAAACATGAATAAATTTACTTTCAAGAGTCTAAGGTAACTTAAGTGTTAGTTTCTGCGTTAATAATTATATTGTAAAAAATAAATTAAAAAAAATAATAATAATTACTGGATAGGTATCTGTTTTCTGTTTTCAAGTAAATATGATCATAACTGAGCTTTAATTGAATATTTCCAGTTTTCATTGATATAAATTAATTAATTGGAAAAGGATTTAAAAAAAAAAAAAAAGAATTTACTAAAATACTAAAATCTGACTTGATGTATCTCCCTTTAAACTTTGTAAGGAAGAAAAGTAAAACAGTACCCCTCCACCCCCCGCTCCAAAAAAAAAAAAAAAAAGAGAGAGAGAGAGAAAAAGGATTACTGTGTATTACTATTCTAATAAATTTTGGTATACCCATTCAACCAAACTAAGCAAAGAAGAGGTGGAATATATAGATTATGAAAATAGCTGAAGATGCAGAATATTGTAATACTGACATTTGTACTACCTTATTATTATTTCTACTTAACATTTCTACTGCCTTTCTGAAGGGAGAGAAAGGAAAATAAGGTTGTGTAGGAACAAGATAATAGACTACAAACAGTCCTGTACCTGTTGTTAATAAATGTTTTGATTCAGAATGTGTATTAGAGAGGATAGGAAAAGATTATCTGGTTTGAAGTAAGATGACAGAGATCGTGGAAAACAAATGGTTGTCCACAGACAAATATGACTTACTTAGCTATTATCTTAATATCTCCAAATATTACAGATAAATTCCAGTAGGTATTTAGAACTCTTGGACTTTGAGTTATGAGAGGAGAAGGCATAATGTAATTTTTCATAAGTGAAGGGGAATTTTACCATTCACTTACCTAAGAGCAAGGGCTTGGTCCAAACTGCAAATGTTCACTAAAACAGAACAAGGTTTTCTGCCAGTAGAATCCAGTGCCATCAGTATTTATAACTCCAGTTAATATTTGTGACTGAATGAGGGATTTATTTGGTGTGGAATTTTCTGACCTGACACATTCATTGTTCTGATGAGAATTATACTGCTCAGCATCAGTCACCTTGCATACTTCACCTGACAAAGCCTAGTGGGATGCTTCACAACAAGAAGCAAGGCTGGTAAATTTACAGTAAGGAAGGAAGGAAGGAAGGAAGAGAGAGAGAAAGAGAGAGAAAGAGAGAAAGAGAGAAAGAGAGAAAGAGAAAGAGAAAGAGAGAGAGAGAGAGAGAGAGAGAAGGAAAGAAGGAAAGAAGGGAAGAAGGGAAGAAAGAAGGGAAGAAAGAAGGGAAGAAAGAAGGGAAGAAAGAAAGAAAGAAGGGAAGAAAGAAAGAAAGAAGGGAAGAAAGAAAGAAAGAAAGAAAGAAAGAAAGAAAGAAAGAAAGAAAGAAAGAAAGAAAGAAAGAAAGAAAGAAAGAAAGAAAGAAAGAGAAAGAAAGAAAGAAAGAAAGAAAGAAAGAAAGAAAGAAAGAAAGAAAGAAAGAAAGAAAGAAAGAAAGAAAGAAAGAAAGAAAGAAAGAAAGAAAGAAAGAAAGAATCAGAAAAAAATATATATATGCAGATTAACAGTGACATGCCATGGAAACCTCTGTTGTAGTTAGGAGTTAATTTGAAAGTTCAAGACAGTTGTGATTCTTTCTGTCTGCCATATCTCTATTCTTGTCAGTCTACTCCTCCATGGTAGAAATTTCTTTCTACAGCCAATGCAGTGTGACACATTTCCCTTGCAGCTTAGCAAGTGCTTTTAATCTATATTGTAAGATATGTTTAGAGCTATGAAAAATCATGTACTTCTTTCACATTGAAATTCCCTCTACAGTACAGATTAAGTTGATATTAAGATATAACAGCTTAACATGTAATTAGGAATAAAATTATGAGCATGCATGGTTTTTATCATTTATTTCCTCTAAGCTACCAAGTTAATCTGTTTTAAATTCTTCCCTTAATATGTTAAAGATACAACTAATGTCCCTACTGCCCTGAGTTACACTTACATGCCTTATTCCTATAAGAAATCCAACTTCAGCCAGAAGCATCTGTTAAAGTTGAAGGTCTCCTCTTTGACAAATATGTATGTACATATATACTGGTTTCCTATGTGTTGTATATATACATAAACTTACAATATTTCTAGAAAACAAATTATTTACTATTGATCCTAGCAACCTAATTACAATTCATCCTAATCCTACCTGATAGCTAATTGACAAAATTGTGATCTACATATTTTTCATATAGATTTTTATTATTTTTTAAAATTTATTTAGATTATTATTATTTTTATTATTATTATTATTATTTTTGTCAGATAAACATACTGAGATCTCAAATCAGATTTTAAATTGTATCTAGCTGCCTAAAACATTAGAGATGTCCCAACAGTATTTTCAAAAGCTCTCAGCCATTGAAACCAATCAGCATTAAAAACAAGTCTGGAAGCTAGACTATACTCACGTGCCATGAGATTATAAAGTGACATTTATTCTCCCTCTCTCTATAGGAATGAATTTTTAATTATTTTGTAAAAAGTAGAGCAGCTGAAACAGGAAATGCTTAAAATGATCTATACCCTGATTTAATTGTCCGGTGTCTATAACATAGGATAAAACACTCAAATTTGAAAAATCTTATAAAGGAAAGAAAACATTGATAGGAACCTGACTGTTGAGAGTTAAATCTAGAGCCATCTTTTTGTCAATGTAAAAGGACACCAGGATTATCATCGCTAATCTCTGTGATTTTTTATTTATTTATTTATTTATTTTTATAACTCATTGGATATAAAAGAAACACAAGACATCGTGGAAGAGGCAAAACTCATGTTTTAAAAAAGACATTAAGTTTGTCTAAAAGCTGAAGACATTTTGCTCTCTACATTTCTTTTTCATGGAGACACCTATTTGTAGACCTGAGATATATGCACCCAGCTTCATGAGATGAAACGTTCATAAGATATTTCCTTCAGGCAGTCTTTTTGGTTATATGTTCTAAGTTTGCATTCTCTGTCATGTTCAATATCCTTAGGTGAAAACTAATGTGCTCTGTTCAGTGTGACGAATTACACTAGCAAAATAAAACCCTTGCTTTTTTTCTGATGAACCACTAGGTCTTCAAATTTAGGCATCCTTGGAATAGAGATAAAACCATGAGTTCACTATTAAATCTGTAACTACACCACGATTAAAAATCTTATTTGGTATTAGATTATTGTCTAGATTCTAGATGGATTTTACTTTGAATCACTTAAATTTTAATAGCAATAGTAGCAAGAAAATATGTATCCTGAGATGAGTACAGAACTGTCAAAAAGTAATGCAGGCCTACAAGCAGTTGATTTGATGCATGGCATCAAAAATTCACTGTGCAGGCATTAACTTGAACAAATATCATACCTATGACATATACTGTGCCTGCACAATATGGCTCTATACCACATGTACAGTGACACTCTTGCTTCAAGGACAAATAAAACTAACTGCTGCTCTGAAGATTTGCTACATATGTCATTTTACCATTTTGCAATATTTCTGTACATCCAAGAAACAGCATGATAGAAAACCAGTCAATGCAACAGAGCAGGGAATATTAAATAAAGAAGCACCTTAAAAAAAAAAAAAAAAAAAAAAAAAAAAAAAGATTGTTTGTTTGTTTTTGTAGGTGTGTTTGCAGTATTCTAAAATTCTGTACAATTTGTCTGTATACAGATTCTGATATATGAGTGTCTTTGAAAAAATGATCCACTTTCACAGCTTTATACGTCTATATTTAAAGCGAGCATTCTTACTGGCCAGAACAGTGTTGAGAAAATAAACAAAAGAATAGTCTTCTGAAATACAAAACGCATCAGTTCATGGTAGTACAGAATCATTGAAATCACAGAATGGACAAGGTTGGAAGGGACCTCTGAAGATCATCTAGTCCAACCCCTCTGCCGAGCAGGATCACCTAGAACACGCTGCACAGGATGGTATCCAGGCGTGTTTTGAATATATCCAGAGAAGGAGACTCCACAACCTCTCTGGGCAACCTGTGCCAGTGTTCTGTCACCCTCACAGTAAAGAAGTGCCCCCTCATATTCAGCCAGAACCTCCTGTGCTTCAGTTTGTACCTGTTGCCTTTCATCCTATTGCTGGGCACAACTGAAAATAGACCAACTCCATTCTCTCAACACCCTTCCTTTCAGAGGTACAGAAATCTATCTGTTAATGTGCAGGAAGCTCTGGATTATAACGTGTTTTTATAATAAGAAAATCACTAACAAAATATCTGCATGATACCTACATACCTAGTAACATAATCTATGTAGTATTCTTGTTTTAAAGGAGAATTGACTTTCACTTCTTCTGCCTAAGAAATAATTCAATTCCTGTTTATAAATCCAAAAATAGACAAACTTGTCAAACTGTGTATGTGGAAATCACTGGAAGAAAAGCACAACAAAATACCACATAAGAGCATTAACAGTCAAGAAATAAAAAGGAAAAGCAAAAATAAAACAGTATTACGGCAGAATTTGGACAAAAAATTGGAAAGGCAGGATTTCAGAGAGGAAAATAAGAAAAAAAAACTTATGAGATGAGAAAAGGAGAAGAAAAATGGCAAAGAACATGCCCCCCTCTTCTTTTTTATTTATTTATTTTATTTTATTTATTTATTTTTTAAGACCACGCAGAATCAGTTTGGGAAGGACTGTATCCCATAGAGGGGACCCCATTTT
This sequence comes from Aythya marila, assembly GCF_965140915.1. Lineage (NCBI taxonomy): Eukaryota > Metazoa > Chordata > Aves > Anseriformes > Anatidae > Aythya > Aythya marila. The sequence continues at coordinate 33,712,688 of NC_139042.1, read as the reverse complement.
GGAGCAGGCAAAGAGAGTGACTGTGAAGGAGCAGCAGATACAAAGTGCTATAGAGTGACTGTAACCCCCATCATCTCATCCCCCTGCACCACTTGGGGAGGAGGTGGAAGAGGGCAGATGGGGGGAAGGCATTTTTAGTTTCTTTCATTTGTCTCTCATTTCTCTAGTTTGTTAGAAATAGGCAATACATTTTACTAATCTCCCTATGCTGAATCTGTTTTGCCTGTGACTATACTTGTTGACTGATCTCCTCATCCTTATCTCAGACCTTGAGCCCTTTTCATCATATTTTCTCCAATTTCCCTTTGAGGAGGGGGAGTGAGAGAGTGGCTGTGATGCAGCTCAGCTGCCCACCTGGGTAAAAGCACCTCATTCATGAAATTTGTAGTACTATGGATTATGAAAACAGAAAAAAATCCAAGTTTAGAACCAAAACTGCACTTTTACAAACTCACATCAAAGTAATTTAGTTTCTTTGCAATGAAACTACCACAACTTTCTAATCTAAATGTTATAACTTCTTGATATGTCTTTAATATACCTCAAGTATACTGTGATGCAGCTATTTATATTGATACCTAGAGTAAACACCATCTTATCTAACTTATTTGTCTGTAATATGAAAGTCTACATCTGAGACACCCTCTCTAAAATGTCTTTATGATTCCTCCAAGTGAAGCAAACAGACATTTTTAGGAAGCAATTTGTTCTTGCTATTTTAAGATGAGATTAATTGTTCCCTACAAGTGGTTCTCTCTCTCTCTGTCAGAGCATAAAGGAATATATTAAGAACACTCAGGGAAATTACTTTTGGCACAGATATTCAGAAAGAGATGTCAACATTTAGACAGAGGAAACCTGCCTTTAGTTTCTGCATAGACAAACATAACAGAAAGGGCTGTGAGAATTAAGAAATATGCTTCAAATTTTGTCTTTACTATGTATTTGGGAATTCTGTATTTGAATGAAAGCTTTAGCTAACAAAGCACTGCAAATATGTTAATGAAAATTCTGCCTACATAAGATGTACGTATCTTTTTGAATGTAAGAAAAAGTTAGTGACTCTGGTTCTAAATGAAAGAATAACAATGTTCTTTAGTCTAAACTGATTTTAACAAGTGTTTTTTCTTCCTGGTTTCTCAGTTGTTTTACTTTTCTTGAAACTACTTAAAGTTGCAAAGTAGCTGGAGATTATATAATTTATTTTTTATTGGATGGGATTAAGTGCAAGACACCTAAACATGTATATTTATATGTGAGATAGATAGGTTTCTGAACTTCTACTCTGGCCTCTGGAAATGTTGGGTAAGTAAGACACCTGCATCTAAATTTAGGAATATTACATCTTGAAGTTCATTACTCTGTTGTCAGAGATGAAATAAAATTATAAATTGTGGCAGATGACACTTCACTAGATCCACTGTTTTCTATTTCAGACAGCTACGAAGGCCAGAATAGCTGGATGTTTATTGTTCACTTCAGAGCTTTAACATGTTTGGGATTGTGTCAGTAAGTTAATTTAGCATGAGAAATCCTTATAACTGTCCTTATTTCTAGAAACCAAAACTTCATATAAAGTACTTTTAAATCTTTAACATGATGATTAGTGTCATCAAAACCCAACTTCAGTTTAATAACCTTTTTTTTTTTTTTTTTTTTGTAAATATTATATTCTGTATTCATGAGCAGGTACATGTGAAGAAGTGAAAATAGCAAGCTAACTAAATCATCTTTTGGGCATATAATTACCTATTTTAGTTATGTAACTGTGATTTATATTTCTGGACAGAAGTGTCCACAAATTTTCCACTTCTGCTTATTGAACACAGAGCATTTTTCCGGAAGTTAACTAAAATATATCAGTATTGCTTTAGAACAGAACCTGTGTCAAAAACCAGATGTTTGCTCAAAAATAAAATAAAATAAAAATAATCAACAAAAGTATTAATTAAAAAGTGAATGCTGCTCAGATTTGGCTTATATAATCATACAACTTTAACTGTGGCAATTCAAATAGAAAATATATATCATATAAAGGTTTGTTTTATGGCTATTTCAATACACTATTCAGAGCATGACAGGATACACATCACTTGCAGATATTGGAATGAATGGTGGTAACTATCAACAGGTGCTTTCTATAGAGCAAAACAAATCTGACTTCTAACACAAAGGAAACCCTAGAATAGCTCATTGTGAAGAATTAGGCAGTACTGTTTTAGGCATGGTTTATCTCTTCCATTTTTCAAGGCTAAGTGTTTGGTTCTGTGCTTGGGGCACAACAACCCCAAGCAGAGCTATAGGCTGGGGGAGGAGTGGCTGCAAAGCTGCCTGTCAGAAAGGGACTTGGGGTGATTGGTCAGTAGCTGGCTGAATATGAGTCAGCAGCACACTCAGGTGTCCAAGAAGGCCAACAACATCCTGGCTTGTATCAGAAATAACATGGCCAGCAGGACTAGGGAAGTGATTGTTCCTCTGTACTCAGCTCTGGTGAGGCTGCACCTCAAATACTGTGTTCAGTTTTGGGCCCCTCACTGCAAGAAGGACATCGAGGTGCAAGAGCATGTCCAAAGAAGAGCAATGAAGCTGTTGAAGGGTCTAGTAAACAAGTCTTATGAGGAGTGACTGATGGAACTGGTTAAAGGAGGTTGTAGCAAGGTGGGGATTGGGCAATTTTCTCAAGCACTAAGTGATACATCAAAGGGAAACGGCCTCAAGTTGTGCCAAGGGAGGTTTAGGTTAGATATTAGGAGACATTTCTTCACTGAAAGGGTTGTGCAGCGTTGGAATGGGCTGCTCAGGGAAGTGACTGAGTCACTATCCCTGGAAGTCTTCAAGAAATGTGTAGATGTAGAACTTAGTAGCATGGTTTAATGGTGGACTTCAGTATTAAGTTAAAGGTTGAACTAGATGATCTTTGAGTTTTTTTTGAATCTGAATGATTCTGTGATTCTAAATTCATCATCTGAGCACAAATCGTATGTTCTTCTGAGACAGTGAGTTTTCTATTTTGGAGATAAGCTGGCTTCCTTCAGGCTTGTCAAGTGAACAAGACACTGCAAAAGTAACGCTTTATTCATGAATCGTAATTTTAAAATACTTTGGTGTATATTCCCTTGAACAGTTGAATTTTGTGAGCTGAGTAATCTGACTTTGCTTCTCAGCTTTTTGGCTGATGCATCTGCTATCTTAATTTACACAGTCACATGAAGCATGACAAAATATCACATTGACTGCTACGATTGGGAGAGGACACTAATCCACTTGAACCTCACTGGCATTCATTTTCACAACTCAGATTACTGATTAATGTGTCAGAAGCCAACTCCTCTGCTCTGTATTCTGTACTCACAGCTGGAAAATCCGTCTTTCAGAATTTAGTTTATCTAAGCCCATCAGTTTTCCATTATTTTTTCAAAATTTAAAATGATGTTTGAAACATTCATAGGGCTTGCACAAAGTAGAGACAAACTAACAGAAATAGCTAAAAACTAAATTAGAACTTAAAAATATTCTGATACAGGGGACCTTTAACTACACCAAGTCAAGTGCAGATCACATAAAACATTGCTACATAAGACACTCAAAACTCCCCACAATGACTTCATCCTAGTTCTGAAATAGCTATAGGCAGTTCACCTTGGTGACTGCTCCAGAAAGCAGGTTGATGGTAAGAAAATACAAATAAAATAACTCTAAGACTGTGTGGATACCTCTTCCTTTCTTTTTGCCCTCAATGCAATACCAAAGAAATAGCAAATAGTCTGTCTCTCTAACATTAAAGCTACAAACTATGCAATGCTGAGCTGCTTTACTACTCTTTTCACCTAACATTACAAGTTATAAAAAGTAAATATTAATTTAATTTAATTAAATAATAGGTAATTAAATAAGTTATTAAATATTTGTCAATAACCCTTTGAAGAAGAATCTTGAGTTTATAACTTCAGAATGGTCCCAGTACCCCTGGCACACAGGTTAATGTTTACAGTTCCCTCTTTCTAGTTTACTTTGCTTTAATAAGATCTTCTCAGTATCTCCATTCCCATTCCAAAAATCAACCTTTTTGATTTTAGTTTTACAGATAGAACTTGTAATTAAGACACCCTTTTCAAAGTTCCCACTGATGACCTCAGAAGGCGCTTCCTCAGTCCTGTGGCTGGAAATATATTACAACTGAGTCAAATGAATCTTAGTATCTAATATATGAAAACTAGAATGAACCAAGAACCAAACAAATATTTCAGTACCAACATTTTACACCTGAAATGCTTGGTGACCTTACATGAATTTTATCTGCAATTATTCTTGCATAAAAGCTATGCATATCTAGCCAAACATAATAGTGTTTCCCATACTAATGAAGTGTATCTCTTTAATTTATTCCTTCAGAACAGATATGAAGAGTAATTTTATATCCAGGGAACTAGCCTGCTTCAAAGATACAGTACGTTGCTAAAGATCCATGCAGGATACAATAAGGAAAGAGAGAAAAAAGAGATCTCATGTTCTGGATCAAAATCTGTCCATTCCGTTACTTAGCCTGTGAAAGCTTCAGATGGACAAAACAGGATTTCTTTTTACCTCTGTAGAAAAATAATATAATTTCACAAAATGCCTTCTAAAAATGAAGAGATTAATCTCAAAGCCATTATTTTTTTCAAGACAGATATCGCATTTATCCCTTAATCAAAGTATCTGCCTATAATTTCGTAACCTTACAGATTGAATTTAGGTTGGGGTGAATGTGAAATAAAACATAAAAAGAGCAGAATACCTAGAAAAGTTTGCTACTTCATTCATTTTTCATCCACTAATTAGCATCAAACAATGTGAAATCGTCCTTGCAACTGTCCAGAAGACTGAAATCCTGTAGAGGATCAGATGCCACAGTCTTGTTTCAAGCAGGCTAAAAGGATTTTTTTATAGCATATACTACCTAGGCAATTTGAAATGACACTCTTCAAGGTTTTGGTGTCAACCTGACAAGTGGTACTTCTGTAGGTGCAGGCTGATCTTCTGAAAGCTGGTTGGATGTGTCACTACCAAATGTCTTGTGTCCAAGGTGTAGTTTTAAATACAAGAAAGCCATTCCTATGGCCTAATCAATTTATTATTGATGTATCAGAGCAGGGAAAATGAAAAGAAATCTAGCTGCACTCTCTTGTCACATCAGACATTTGGTCTTGTACTTTAAATTCCTACTGAATTCTGTTCTTGGAAAGCTTAAGGAAACAGATGAAGGACATGTAAATCCACAGAAAACCTCATCCCTCACCCACCTCCTCCTCATATTTAATATACCCTCAAGCTGCCATTGTAATTCATCTGTCAGAATGCCAGCTGGGCCTTGTAAAATTCAGCATCTATACTGGATTCCTGCCATAATTCAGCAGGACCACTTAGGCCACCTGATATAAATGGGGAAGTCAAAAAAAAAAAAAAAAAAAAGAAAAGAAAAAAAGACACACACATGCACTGCAGGAAACAATTTTACATTTTACATTTGGAACATTTGGAAGCAAATGTGAAATTATACACTTCAACCTCTTCTTTATGTGAATCACTGAATCAAGAAAATCAATATCACTCTCCAGAAAGTGATCAAAACCAAGGCATAGCTACTCAGGATGGCTAATGAATTGAAAAAGTCCACAAAATCTACCTTCAGGATGAGCTAGAAAACTTCACAGTGCTGTTCAATGTCATGGTAACCCTCAGACACATGTACAGAAACCTGGGACAGAGAAAACAGAGGAAAAGAAACTTTTGTGTTCAGGAGAAATTCACACGTGTATAGGGTGAACATTATTCGCTCAGGCAGGGTGAACAGGGAGGGCCCCTTGCTGCTTGCTTGCAATGGTCTTTCCCTTCGGTACTGGTACTGGTAGCCTGCTTGTGGGAAATCTGGCCACGGTATCAACCAGGCAGAAAAACATGGCCTCCGCACCTCTTGTGGCCTCTCCAGCCACAGTCACCGATGTGGCTACTCAGACGGAGGGCCCAGGGAAACACACCACCATCCAGGTCTTGGGCTGCAGGGTGTGCCTGAGTCTTCTGTCTGTATTTGACAACAGCAGCGAGGGGTATGCCTGTGGGAGGTGGGCCCAGGTTGAAGAGCTGCTCAAACAGGTAGCGGAGCTTTGGGAGGAGGTGAGCAGGCTCAGGAGCATCAGGGAGTCAGAGAGGGAAATTGACTGGTGGAGGTGTACTCTACCCTCTCTGAGACAGACTCAGGAGCCTGCTGCAGCACAGGTGCCTCCTGCTGCACAGAAGACAAAAGTCCCATCATCCCACCAGGCAGTAAGAAGGGACCTAGGCCATGGGGGGAAATGGAGGCAGGTTCCTGTTTGGGGTAGTAGGCGAGTCTTGTCCCTGGCCACCTCACCTTCCCATCTACCTTATATAACAGGTACGAGGCTCTAGAACACTACAGTCAGAACAATGAAGTAGACAAAAGCCCATCCCAGTTGGAGAGGGTACATAAGGCAAGGCAACTTACCCCCCTCATTGCTACATCGTCTGTCAAGAAAGACAGAAGGGTTATTGTCATGGGGGACTCCCTTTTGAAAGGGACAGAGGGCCCGATATGCCGACCGGACCCAACTGACAGGGAAGTCTGTTGTCTCCCTGTGGCTTAGGTGAGAGACTTAGTTAAGAAAGTCAAACGCCTGGTATGGCCCACTGACTACTACCTGCTAGTTGTCTTTCAGGCTGGTAATGACGAGATAGCAATGAGAAGTTTGAGAGCGATCAAAAGGGCCTTTAGGGCTTTGGGGCGACTACTTAAAGGATCAGGGGCACAGTTTGTGTTTGCCTCTGTCCTTCCGAGAGGGGGGGATCAATGCTGACAAGCGGGCTCATCACATTAACACTTGGCTTCAGGAATGGTGCAACCAACAGAACTTTGGGTTTTTTGATCATGGGAAGGTCTATGTGACACCAGGCCTGTTGGCACCAGATGGGATGCGCCTCTCTCAGAGAGGGGTAAGGATTTTGGCTCAGGAGTTGGCAGGGCTGATAGAGAGGGCTTTAAACTAGAGTCAAAGGGGAAAGGGGATAAAACCAGACACGCTGGTGATGAGCTAAGATGGATGGTGCACTACAATCAGAGGGACTGTGTGCCACTGAGGTCCTTCAGTCGGCTCCACAAGGTGCTGTGTGTAGGGAAGCACATTTGAAGTGCTTCTACACAAACACGCAGTATGAGAATAAAATGGATGAGCTAGAAGTCTTGGCCCAGTCCCACAGCTATGACATCATCGGCATAAGCGAAACCTGGTGGGATGAGTCCTGTGGCTGGAGTGCTGCAATGGATGGTTACAGGCTTTATAGGAGGGACAGGCAGGGTAGACAAGGTGGTGGGTTAGCAATGTATGTGAAGCATGGGCTGGACTGCATGGAACTTCAAGTTGGGGATGGCAAAGTGAGAGCCTCTGGGTAAGGATTAAGGGATAAACAAATAAAGGGGATGTCCTTCTGGGAATCTATTACAGACCACCCGATCAGGACAACAATACTGATGAATTATTCTTTGCAGAACTAAGAGATGCCTCGAGATCAACTCCCCTTGTTCTTATGGGAGATTTCAACTTGCCAGACATCAACTGGGATCACCACACGGCTGACACAAGCAAGTCCAGGAGGTTCATAAAGCACGTAGATGATAACTTCTTGGTGCAGGTGCTAAGGGAGAAAACTAGGAAAGGTGCCCTCCTTGATCCTCCTGTTGCTGGAAAACAGAGAGGGTCTTGTGGGAGACATGGCAATTGGCGGCCATCTCGGTCATAGTGACCATGAAGTGGTTGAGTTTAGAATTTATGGTGACAGAAGGAAAACTGCCATCAAAACTGCAGCCCTGGATATGGGGAAGGCAGACTTCAGGCTGCTCAGGGAACTAGTCATCAAGGTCCCCTGGGAAGCTGCTTTTGAAGGCATTGGCGTCCAGCAGTGCTAGTCAATCTTTAAGCACTGCCTCCTAAAAGCACAAGATCAGGCAATTCCAAAATATTGGAAGGCAGGCAGGTGGGGCAGAAGGCCGGCCTGGCAAACCAGGAATCTTCTACTGGAGATTAGGTGCAAAAAAAAAGTAAATGGCTGCTGGAAGGAGGGTTAGGCAATGAGAAAGGAATACAGGGATGCTGTTCATGTTTGTAGGGAGAAAATTCGTATCACCAAAGCCAAACTAGAGTTGAAGCTGGCCATGTCTGTGAGATACAATAAAAAAGTTGGTTTTTTTAAGATATGTTAACAGAAAAAGAACCAAAGAAAACATAGGTTCGCTACTTGACGGGGAAGATCTCCTCACAGACAATGACACAGGCAAAGCAGAGACATTTAATGCCTTCTTCACCTCTGTCTTCAATGCTGATGATGGGCTTTGGGACCCTGGGTGCCCTGAGCAGGAGGATCATGACAGTGGGAATGACAAACTCCCAACTGACTCTGAATGTGTGCGGAATTTTCTACTCCACCCAGGGTGCTTAAAGAGCTGGCTGATGTCATCGCGGGACCTCTCTCAATTATTTTTCAACGATCTTGGAAATCTGGAGAGGTCTCAGTAGACTGGAAGCTGGCAAATGTTGTCCCAGTTTTCAAGAAGGGTGAGCAATTGACTGACAGGCAAAGCTCAAAGGGTTGTGGTTTATGGGGCCACATCTGGCTGGCAGATGGTCACTAGTGGGGTCCCTCAAGGCTCCATTTTAGGGCCAGTCCTCTTCAATGTTTTTATAAATGATTTGGATGTAGGACTAGAAGGTGTTTTGAACAAAATTGCTGTAAACACTAAACTAGGATATGTTGTGGACTCTGATAAAGGTGGAAAGACCTTGCAGAGAGGTCTGGACAGATTGCAGAGCTGGGTGATCACCAATCACATGAAGTTTAGCAAAGGCAAGTGCCAGGTCCTTCACCTGGGACGAAGCAACCCTGGCTATATGTACAGACTGGGTGATAAGATGCTGGAGAGCAGCCCCACAGAGAGGGATCTGGGCGTTGTTGTTGACAGCAAGTTGAATATGAGCCAGCAGTGTGCCCTGGCAGCCAGGAAGGCCAACTGTATCCTGGGATGCATCAAGCATGGCATTGCTAGTCGGTCAAGGGAAGTGATTGTCCTGCTCTACTCTGTGCTGGTGCGGCCTCACCTTGAGTACTGTGTGCAGTTCTGGGCACCACAGTACAAGAAGGACATTAAACTGTTAGAAAGTGTCCAGAGGAGGGCGATGAAGATAGTGAAGGGCCTAGAGGGGACGACGTATGAGGAGTGGCTGAGGTCACTTGGCCTGTTCAGCCTGGAGACGAGGAGGCTGAAAGGAGACCTTTCAGCAGTCTTCAACTTCCTTGCAAGGGGGAGTGGAGAGGCAGGTGACCTATTCTCTGTAAACACCAGTGATATGACCCATGGGAATGGTGTTAAGCTGAGGCAGGGGAAGTTTAGGCTGGACATCAGGAAGAGGTTCTTCACCGAGAGGGTGGTTGCATACTGGAACAGGTTCCCCAGGGAGGTAGTCACTGCACCAAGCCTGTCTGAATTTAAAAAGTGATTGGACTGTGCACTTAGTCACATGGTCTAAACTTTTGGGCAGACCTGTGTGGTGCCAGGAGTTGTACTTGATGATCCTTATGGGTCCCTTCCAACTCAGGATATTCTATGGTTCTTTGATTCTATGATTATCTTTTTTACAGCAGTAAAAGCTGATACTATATGATGAGGCACACCAATGAATGACATTGAATACCAGCTACTGAGATGGAGCATAAAACAGTTATTTCTGATTTAGTATCTGTAAAGGAATTTTCAGACACATGGCACAATGTAGCTAACTTCAGAAATTCAGTATGGCCATCATAGCATGGCCTCATGCTTGTAAACTTTGACTGTCACAAGCCTAGCTAGTTTTGGTACTGTACTAACTTGATGTGAAGACATTGTTCTCTATAAGTTAGTTCCAGAGTTAGTTTGATAAGTGCTAATTTAAGATTGTTTGCACAATGCTCCATTTAAATACACACACACACACACACACACGTAGTATATATATGCACTTCATTACACATTTTATAGTAGGGTGAGGGGTGGCTTCCCTTCCCTTCCCTTCCCTTCCCTTCCCTTCCCTTCCCTTCCCTTCCCTTCCCTTCCCTTCCCTTCCCTTCCCTTCCCTTCCCTTCCCTTCCCTTCCCTTCCCTTCCCTTCCCTTCCCTTCCCTTCCCTTCCCTTCCCTTCCCTTCCCTTCCCTTCCCTTCCCTGCCCTGCCCTGCCCTGCCCTGCCCTGCCCTGCCCTGCCCTGCCCTGCCCTCCCCTTCCCTTTCTCAGTTTCGTTTGCTTGTTTATTTATTTATTTTGATATTTTCTTCCATAAGGTCACTTTGTTTGGGAAACACGGCAGAAACAGGAAGGAACAACAAACACAATCTCTTCCTAATACTCTGGGAGCCATAAAGTATAGGGTCAGAGCAGACAGTAATGAGGAAGCTACACTAACGTTGCATATGCTGAGAAATAATAAATATTTTACCTTCTTTATTTTCCAATTTTTTTTCTGGGGCAAGGTTGTTGGGTTTGCCTTAGTAGTAGTAGTAGTGGTAGTAGTAGTACTACCAGTAGTAGTATTTTGTAGGGTTTTTCTGCACAGAGAATATGTCATGAGCCACTAGTGGCATAAAAGTACTTAATCATACTCTCACAGCATTTCTTGTCAGCCTCACCCTTTGAGGTGCAAGATAGAAGGAGAGATGCAGTGTATAAATAGAAAAGCCTCTTTAAAGTGGAGTCCTCTTTCAAGTGGAGTGCTGAACATTACCTGAGATAAGAAAGTCATCTTTGTATATACTAATAAGACCAAGCTGCAAACTGAGAACATACAAAGTAGCAGAAAACTCTTGTTTTCCAGGTACATACTGTGATGCTGAATGGCTATGTGTTGGGCTTCATAAGACAAAATTTCTCAGTTTTCTGAAGTTAGGTAATGAAAGTGCAATCTCAAAGCTGCTCAACTAATGCATATGCTGAAAAAAAAAATATATATATATATATATATATTTATGATCAAACAATTCTCCTTAAAGTAACTAGAATATAATGTAAAATGATTAGTGAATGAATTGTTTTTATATTCACAACAAAATTGTTTTAGATCTCTAAATCTAACCTTCATTAGCCTAACTTTACTTTTGCTAAGCAACAATAAATCATGTTTGTGTTGTAAAAGTAATGAATTTTTATGCCAATACACGTTAATATGATGCTTGCTAATAAAATTTGTATCACTCAAGAAAGTGCAGCAAATTTGTCAGTGTATTTTCCAGGTTTCCCAGATATTTCAGACATTTGGGAAGAAAACACACAAATAAACAAAAAATGTATGTTCACCAATAGCAAGTAATCTTTTAATTCATCTGTAATACAGAATGTAGAATAATACTTACATCATGTCAAAGATAGAAACAACTAATATTGAACTTCAGGAACCAACACCTAAAAGGAATGGCAAGGAATTGCAACTGCCACTAAAACTGTGAATGAACAGTACTGAATGCTTCTCTATTTTTGTGAGAGGTTTGTGAAGAAACGTAAATGTATATTATAAAGTCTTCAAACAGCACAATAACAGAAACCAAAACAGAGGTCAATTTTCAGGCATGAGGAAAGAAAAGTGGTTATTTTTAGTGTCTTCAATTAACTAGAGAAAGTCTATGAAAGTATAAATTAGTAAATACAGCATAGTAGTTAACAGAATTCTTATTCTCTTCTAGTTATTATTAACAAAAATGTATTGCAGCTTCATCTAAGTATAATATGAAACCTCATTACACATTGTACAATAACATAATAAAAGAGTTCATTACCTAAACAAAAATACATCTATTAGGCACATTGTCTGTGTTGTTTACCAGAAACAGTAACAATTTGACAACTTATCCTATCTCTTTCTTAAATTACTTTTATCAGCGTAATTGCAAATAGTAGATCAGAACACTGGGAAGCCACCTTAGACACTCTTGAGGGGAGACACATAAATCTTTCATATACTTCTATAGCATTGCTAAATAAATATTCAACAAGAAAAAATGTTGTCTAATTTTATGTTGAACAACATACCGTGAGAACACTTTGATTAATATTGTAGGAAAAAGAAAACTTTTTTTTCATCCTCGGACTGAGAAAAAAAATCTGAATATTGGAAACTGTCTTGAAATAGATGAAAATGCAATCATTTGTATGTATATTGAAATAAATATAAATATTAATACTTAGTATTATTAATTTGTTAAATTTGAATTGGATTGGATGAAAACCAGCTTCTTTCAGCTTTATCGCTGTCTGTGAAGTTATAGCACTGTTATTTTAATTGTGTTACAATATAAATATTGTCAGACACATACAATAAAATAAAAACCTCCAAATAATGCTCTTTTCTACACCTGAAGTACTCTGCATTTTTGTGAAAATTTTTATTTTTTTAATTTATATTTTTTCAGAACACAGTTCCATCATAAAACATTTTCACTGTTCTAGTAACAGTGATCATTATTGTGACAGCATGTCATCAAGAACACTTTCCTTACAATTTACCAACTCTCAGTGAAAACATTGCAGATCACATTTAAAACTTGATTAAGCGTAATCAAGGAGATAAGAAAATTTTACTGTTATTTTCACTGACTGTAACTCTTTGAATGGTCATCTCAAAACTAGTATTTTTGTTAAAGAAGAAACATCTAAGTTACAATTATGGCTGATAAAATAATACCATGAGACATTCATGAGCACAGATAAAAATGAAGTGTCCTAAGGAGAATTCTTTCTTCAAAGAGAGTTCTGTTGATACCTGAAAAAAAAAAAAAAAGGTATAGAATATAGTGCATCTGAACTGGTGTACATGTATGCGTATATATATACATATGTACACACACACATGAAGGAAGTATTGGCCAAATTGACATGAGAAAAAAGATATTCATTGTACAGCTAATATCTAATTATTTGTTCTCTTTCCCAATTCTGTCAATGTTCCTTCTCATATATGCACAACACATCTGGTGGCATTTGGTAGTATTATCTCACTTTAAGGCATTTGTCCGCTTCATACAGGCCTTCATCTTTGCAATCTGAAAGTTTATTTTGATGTTCATGAAATATTCCCAAACAGTTTTTAAGTATTTTGAATTATATCACAATGTATTTCTGGATAGCTTTAATTAAAATGGATTTCATTTGAAGACACCTGTGTAGAAAATAGTGGCATTTCTGTAGATTTTGAATAACCAAGCAAAAGTAAATAAGTAACCACCTCACTGAAAATAAGTAATTAATTACTGGATTTCTTAGGTATCCCAAAGCCTATCTTTGATACCTGCAATTACAAAATATTTTAATTAATGACTAATTAATGACATGTAAATTAATTATTGCATGTCCTTTCCTACCATTTAAATAAAGTTTTAATGGTCAGGACTTTCCAACACGTGTAGATAAATCATATAAATGTGAATTGGTATTAAGAGATTTTGCACATTTTACATTGTCTTGCTTGAAAAAAATATCTAAATTTTACATTAAATCCTTTCTACTAAGCAATTTGCAACTGCACAGGGGTTCATTATTTTTCTTATTATCTAAATCTTCATACCAGTATCATGCTGATAAATATCATCAGTGATGTTATAAATTTTATTTAAAATAATACAAATAACAATGCTTTATTAATATGTACAGTGGATCACATCTTAAATAATCATTAAATTCAAAAGGCTTTATGTTCTCAACTCTTCTAACATACTGCATGTATGTACAGAAATTTGCCAAGTATGTCTTTGCATATATATCACACTAGGAAAGACATGAAATGTATTTATTTATCTATTTATTTATTATTGATGTGTGAAAAAGAGAAGAGAAGAGAAGAGAAGAGAAGAGAAGAGAAGAGAAGAGAAGAGAAGAGAAGAGAAGAGAAGAGAAGAGAAGAGAAGAGAAGAGAAGAGAAGAGAAGAGAAGAGAAGAGAAGAGAAGAGAAGAGAAGAGAAGAAAAGAAGAGAAAAGAAGAGAAAAGAAAAGAAAAGAAAAGAAAAGAAAAGAAAAGAAAAGAAAAGAAAAGAAAAGAAAAGAAAAGAAAAGAAAAGAAAAGAAAAGAAAAGAAAAGAAAAGAAAAGAAAAGAAAAGAAAAGAAAAGAAAAGAGAAGAAAAGCATTCAGAATAAAGAGGAATACAGACTATCTATCTGTGGGCTTTAGGATAAATTTGAGAAATTCTTATGCACTCACTTCTTTGATTCTCTAATTAGACCTTGAAAACACAGGACTGAAAGCAAACTCAGCAAGGAATTCAGCTTTCTAAACTACGCATCCAAGGGTCTCTTCATCTTTTTTCTTCCCTTCCCTTTTTCCTTCCCTTCCCTTTTCCCTTCCCTGTCCTGCCCTGCCCTACCCTGCCTTGCCCTCCCCACCCCTCCCCTCCCCCTCCCTCTCCCCCTCCCCCTCCCCCTCCCCCTCCCCCTCCCCCTCCCCCTCCTTCTCCCCCTCCCTCTCCCCCTCCCTCTCCCCCTCCCTCTCCCCCTCCCTCTCCCTCTCCCTCTCCCCCTCCCTCTCCCCCTCCCCCTCCCTCTCCCCCTCCCTCTCCCTCTCCCTCTCCCTCTCCCTCTCCCTCTCCCTCTCCCTCTCCCTCTCCCTCTCCCTCTCCCTCTCCCTCTCCCTCTCCCTCTCCCTCTCCCTCTCCCTCTCCCTCTCCCTCTCCCTGTCTTTCCCTCTCCCTCTCCCTCTGTCTTTCCCTTAGCCTTTCCCTTTCCCTTAACCTTCCCTTCCTGTTCCTTCCCTTCCCAGAGATCAGCTAAGTTATACCAATCTAGAAGTGTTGTCAAGAAGTATCTCAACCTTACTTTGAACCACTTCAAAGAGATGGAAAAGAAAAAAATCCTCTCTACTCTACCATGAAGGAAACTTATATGAACTGCACGTGGTCTGAGATATAGAATAAAGGATATAGGTAGGTCTTTTACTGTCATTATTGTCTAATTCATGGAAACAAGAGAGTACTTAAAAACGTGCTTACATGCAGACATCTGTTTTACATGTATTTTCTTCAGATGAGAAAGCCAGTAGCTAAGAATATATATGGTCCTGAATGGAAAGGAACATAAAACACTCTGTCACTGCTGTTGTGATTTTAGTCCCTACCTTTGCAGTGTAATCCAAAGTAGCTGCTGAAGTTAATTGCATGTTATTTTTAGATGTTACATGTATAGATGGTCTAGATTAGCTTTCAGGTGTGAAATAAAAAAGCTCAAGGTTTATATTTGGGGTTTGCTTGATCTAAAAGTTTCACTCAACTGATAGAAGTAAAATATTGTATTTTTTTTTTGAGGTCATACAGGAGAAAGGATATGTGGAAGTGAAAAATTCTCAACAGATATATTTGAATGTTTGGGAGTTTCATCTCCACACCTTGGTTCAAGTGTTTCATACCTGATTTCACTGGTATGTGGCCATTCTCTGACTCATAATAATCCATATTTAGGCTCTGTGACCTTCTGTGGACTTAAAAAAAAAAAAAAAAAAAAAAGTTGTGGGTTGCTTAAAAAATTAAATGAATCCAAAACTAACCAGTCCACTGCATATAGTTCTCCCACTGGGGAATGATGAGAGAACGAAATATGTGACAGATGTTAGTCACATTGCTTAATGCACTACTGGAAGGCACACAAATACTGGGGTGATGAGTGCAGTATGAGAACCTATATAGATTAGAACCATTTAGTAAGAATCCTAAACAGCCTCATCATGTAGCTATCACTGAAAAACAAAACAAAACAAAACAAAACAAAAAAAACAATATGTACGTGTGAGGATGTGATGCATGAATTTTATAATAACAGGCTTATATATGTCTTTGAATGTTCTCTTACAACAACAACGAAACAACAAAAATTCAAACAAAAAAAAACAAGAAAATCCACTTGTGTTTACTAATAAACATTAAGGAGAAAAATGTTTTAAGTTCTTTATTTTTTATCTATGTTTTAATTTTCATTCTACTCATGAAGCATCAAAGATGCAAAAGATTAGAAAATCTGCTTATCAAAATAATTAGCTTTTGTATTGAACATTGAGGGCAGACATGAACCCAGAATAGAAGAGTAAGAGATGAAATGGAAAAAGAAAGTGAATCTACCAGAAAACAAACAAACAAACAAACAAACAAAAAAAAAAAAAAAAAAAAAAAAACAGGACAGAACAATTGGTAAAAATGCTGTCCATTTTCCTCTGGATGCAGACATGTAGGATTGTCCCATGTCACAGAAGATAAAGTGTACATATTTTGTTACATCTTTGAAGGGATTTTAGAAATTTGTTTAAAATAATCTCTAGAATTTGATCATTAGAAATTTTCTGATTTTTCATTAGTAAATTGCTAAGGAAATTGTATAGGGTATAAACTTATACTATAAACACATTGTTCTTCTATAAAACTTATCCTAGCAAATGACTGTTTCAAGACTATAGATAAACTGTCTACAAAACAGAGGGGAGGAAAAAACAATACAAAACAAAATAACAACAACAAAAAAGGTGGCTTGAGTTTCTGTTGCATTGCAAAATTTTGTAAACAGCTCAGTATTTTAGTGATAAGCTTTGGTTAAAATATTCTAAAGTCATATTTAAATTACTGGAAGTGCATATTTAATAATAAATTACTGGAAGTGCATATTTAAATTACTGGAAGTGGAAAATAAATCTTTTTTCTTTTAGTTTTTTGTTGTTGCTTTCTCTGTGCTTGAGAAATAAAATGTGCTCATCACACAGGATGATACAGTGCCTTATCCTTTTCTTTTGGCAGTTATTCCAATTATTTCAGAAAACATGAAATAACACTTTATCGAAAGCCACCTACTACATAATATCTGTTAAATGAAACAGGACCTTCCAAATACAATTGCAGTTATAAATTAAATTTGGACATTCCCAAACCCAAGATTTATTTTTTTTTAATGCAGTTAATTACAGGTACAGATATGATTTTTGAAAATAGTTAATAGAGTTTTAGCCATTTCATGATTTTTTGGATTTTTTTTATATATTTTTTTAAGACAAACCTTTTTTTAGTTCCCATTTTGCTCAAAACTCTTTCTTCCACAGTCTCACAAGTAACCATTCATCAAGAACTTTCTAGGTACACTTAACTCTTTTCAGGTTCAAACTTGTTTAAATTTACTTTTGTGTGCGTGTGTTTAAAATAACCTGAATTTAACTAGGTTTGAGAATCTAGTAATGAAAATTGTTCCTCCCAATATCCTGGTAGTCATTTCAGAATAGAAGACTGACAGGTTGTTTTATTTTATTTTGTTTACTTCAAAATTGAGTATGCGTGATCTCAGCAAAATCCAGATTTGTGTTAGTGATTTCTGAATACAGGAAATGCTACTAACATGTTTAGCAGTAATTTTTCTGTCTAAAATGTACAGATATTTAATGTCAAAGTGTTTTGCAAATTGCAAGTAATTTGTCCTCACTTATTTCTTAGAAAAAAGAAAAAAAAGTGTTACTACTACATTTTCTGATAAATTTCTTATTGAGAAACTAACAGTGTTAAGTGTATTGTTGTAGGATAAAAAGTGAGCCATTAAGAGAGCTGGAATTTAAAGTCAGGAATTACTAACCTTATACTAACTTCACTGGGCCACATCGTCCCTCATGCCTTGCCTGAAGCACATAAAGTATAGAGTGCTTAACTCATTGGTTGTCAGTAGTAAATAATGCTCCCTTACCCAGGTGAGTTCATGTTGCTGACTGAACATTCAGGAGTAGACAGGACAGAACAAATAAGTTGTCCTTACTACAAATCCATATCATGAATGTTGGATGTTGCATCTCATACATAGGGACGAAGCTCACTTCCCTAAAAATCTGTCTGAAATGATCCTCACTAAGTCTGAATTCTGGTCTCAGACTTTCATATCACCCATGATCCCGCGGCTGTCAGGAGAAATAAGAAATCTGACAGAATAAAATGCTGTTGCACCTTCCAAAAGACTGCCTTTTATAAAAATGTCCAGTAGTCCCTTACGAGATAGGGGTCATTCAAAACCAACTCTGTTGCTTATACAAGGAATCTGCAAGACTCAGCAAACTTTCTTTGCAACCTCAACCACTTGGGTCCAGTCTAAACTCATCACCCCAGATGTCCTGTAAAGTCAGTAAAGAATTACAGGCAGCTTCAGAAGACAACTCAGACAACACCAACATCTATGACTGATATGAATTTCCAATGAGACAGAAGAGTACAATTTCAGCAAATAGACTGATCACAATACTAGAAGTATGGTTCTGAAGAGATGATCTGTTATGGTGAGTAGATCTTGGTTGACTATCAAGTCCCTGTGGTTGCTTTACTCATTGTGGTGGTTTTACTCAGCTGGGTAGCAGAGTTCCACCACAGCTACTCTCACACTTCCCCTCCTCAAAGGAAAAAGGGGGAGAAAATATGATGCAAAGGGCTCAAGTGTTGAGATAAGGATGGGGAAATCACTAAACAATTTCCATGATGGGCAAAACAGACTCAGAGTAGAGAGATAGTAAGATTTATTGGCTATTACTAACAAGCTAGAGAAGTGAGAAACAAAGAAAAGAAACAAAAAATGCCTTTCCTCTGTCCACCCTTTTCTATCTCCTCCCCCTGAGCAGTGCAGGGGAATGGGAAAATGGGGGTTAGAGTCAGTCTGTAGCACTTCGTCTTTGCCACTCCTTCTTGGTCACTCTCTTTCCCTGTACAATAGGGTCCCTCACATGGGCTGCCATCTTTCCCAAACTGATCCTGCACAGCCTTCCCACAGGCAGCAACTCTTCAAGAACTGTTCCAATATGGGCCTGTACCATGGGGTCCATCTGTCAGGAGCAAACTGCTCCAACTCTCCCCAGACCCCTGCTCCTGCGTGGGTTCCTCTCCATGGGCTACAGCTCTGGCCCAGGGTCTGCTTCTGTGGGGGTTCTCCACATGCCCCATGTGAACATCTGCTTTGGTGCCTGGAGTACCTTCTGTCCTCCTTCTGCCCTGACCTTGGTGTCTGCAGGTCTGGTTTTCACTCCTCACTCTCCCCGCAGTTTTTTCCCCCCTTTCTTAAATCAATTCTCACAAAGGCACAAACAACATCATTGGCTTGCTTCTTTGTCCCTTTTGGAGTCAGCTGATACTGGCCCTTATCTAAAAAGGGGCAGCTTCTGGATTCATCTCACAGAGACCACTCCTGCAGCCCCTTGCTACCAAAACCTTGCCATGTAAACCCACTAGATTGCCCAACATCTCATTCCCTCACTATCTCTCCTAAACAGGACATGGTCAGAAAATAAGGTGAAAAAAAATCATGAGTCAAGATAAGGGCAAGGAGATCACTTACCATTTATGTTCACAGACAAAACAGATATGACTTGGGAAAGATAAATTTCATTTATTGCTAATTTTAAATAGAGTACAATAGTTGAAAAAGAAAGACAGAAATAGAAACATTATCCCTTCTTCCCATGTTCAACTTCAATCATTTGTCTCCAACTCTTCTACCACCTCCCTGCCCTGCTGTGGTGGTTTTACTCAAGTGGGCAGCTGAACTCCACCACAAACACTCTCTCACTTCCTCTCCTCAAAGAGGAACAGGGAGAAAATACAATGAAAATGGCTCACGGGTTGAGATAAGGATGAGGAGATCACAGAGTAATTATTGTGACAGGCAAAACAGACTCAGGATAGGGAGATAGTAAGACTTATTGCCTATTAATAACAAGTTACAGAAGCGAGAAACAAAAAAAAGAAACCAAAAGCACCAGCTTCCCCAACCCCCATCCACCCTCTTCCACCTGCTCCCCCCAAGTGGCACAGGAGAATGGGAGAATGGGGTTATGGTCAGTCTATAGCGCTTCTTCTCCACTGCTCCTTTTCGGTTACTCTCATCCCCTGTGCTGTGGGGTCCCTCCCACAGGATACAGTCCTTGATGAACTGATCTGGCGTGGGCTGCCCACAGGCAGCAGCTCTTCCAGAGCTGCTCCAGATATGGGTCCGTACCATGGGGTCCATCCCTCAGGAGAAAACTGCTCCAACCTGGGTCCCCCACAGGCAGCAGCTCCTGCCAGGTTACCTGCTCCTGTGTGATCTCCTCTCCATGGGCTACAGGTCTGGCCTGGAATCTGCTCTGGCAGGGGTCTTCAACAGGCTGCAGGCTCTGTTGCTTCTGGTCCACCATGGTCTCCTCCACGGGCTGCAGCATGGAACCCTGCTCCACCATGGTATTCCATGGGCTGCAGGGGGACATCCTGTTTCACCATGGTCCTCACCACAGGTCTCAGGGGGCTTCTGCTCCAGCACGTGGACCACCTCTCCCCCTCCTTCTTCAGTGACTTTGGTGCCTACAAGGCTGTTTCTCACTCCTCTCACTCTCACAGCTGCTGTGTGGCGCAGCATTTTTTTGCCTGTTTTTTTTTTTTTGTTTGTTTGTTTGTTTTTTCCCCTATCTTAAATATGCTCTCACAGAGGTGCAAAACATCACTTATTGGCTCAACTCTAGTCAGCAGCGGGGCCCTTACAAAACATGGGGCAGCTTCTAGATCCTTCTCACAGAAGACATCCCTATGGCCCCCTGCAACCAAAACCTTGCCACGTAAATCCACTACAGAAGCACAAAGGAGTGGCGACTGAGGTTTGTGGTCAATTCATAACACTCTCTGCTGCTCCTTTCTCATACTTTTTCCTGCTTTAATGTGGGTCCTTCTAACAGGATACAGTCCTTCACAAGTTGTCCCAGCATGGTACCCAAAGGGTGAAATCCTTCAGGAACAACTTCCAGTGTGGGTCTACCACAAATGTGGTGGTTTTTCCTTGCTAAGCAGCTGAATTCCACAACATACGCTCTCTCACTCCCACTCCTCAGAAGAGGAGGAGAAGAAGAAAGGGAAAGAAAGAATCCATGGGTCGAGATAAGGATAATTTAATTAAAAGAAAAATAATTATTAAGGCAAAAATATTATTAATTAAATAATTTAAATAACATTTCCCTTTATTTTTTTTAATTTTTTTTTTTTGGGGGGGGGGAAAGGGGAAAAAAAAATACAAAAACACAAAGAAAAAAAAGCAAAGGCCCTGTGGAACCACAGAGGAAATAAATTATTCTCTACTTCCCATCAGCGAGCAATGCTTGACCACATGCTTGAATCAGGGCCTCAATACACATAACCGTTGTTTGGGAGGACAGACATTTTCACAAGAGCCCACCCCTTCCCTCTCCTTCCTTTTTCCATCTTTTATTGCTGAGTGTGACATCATATGGTATGGAATATCCCTTTGGTTGGTTTAGGTCAGCTGCCCTGGTGGTGTTCCCTCCCCAGCTCTTGCCCACCCCCAGTTTGCTGCTCTTGGGGGGAGAGGGGAGTTGAAGGAATCCTGATGCTGTGTCAGTATTGCTCATCAGTAGACAAAACATTGGTGTTTTAGCTGACGAAACATGCTGGTCTAGCTACAAGTGCAGAGCATAGCACTGTATGGGCTGCTGCAGGAAAAGTTAACTCCATCCCAGCAAGACCCAGTACAATTCCTGCCTCCAGACACAATTCCTGCTGGAAAACCTGCTCCTGCATAGGCTCCTCTACAAGGGCTGTAGTTTCTGTCAGTATGCTAATTGTGCAGGGGTTCTTCATGGACTGCATCTTCTTTCAAGGTATATCCACCTGCTGTGGTACAAGGGCTGATGTGTTCTTCCATGGGCTGCCGGAGGGCAACCTGTTTCAGATGGTCTTCTCCATGAGCTGCAAGGGAATTTCTGCTCTTATGCCTGGGACACCTTCTCACAATTCTTCTTCAGGGACTTCGGTATCTGCAGAGTTGGTTTTCTCTACATTTTCTCTTAAATATCTGATGCAATTTTTGCCCTTTTTAAAGTATGTTGTTACAGAGCTGCCTCAATCATTGCTGATGGGTTCAGATGTGTCCTCAGAGCATTTGTTTTGAAGCTTGTTAGAACCTATGGGGGCAACTCCTGCTCTATTTTCATACAGGCCACCCCTGTAACCTGCCACCCACCCACAACACTTGAATATCTAACCCTTGCCATGTGAACCTGATACATCCACCAGCCTTTGAAAAACTACTTTCAGATGAATATTAAATCCTTACTGCTCTACTTCTGACACAGGTTAGAATCCAGACATCACATTTTTTTTTTTTTTAAATGGGGACTATAGGGTAAAGAAAGCAGGCTTAGATAATTTTATGTGATGATTATTAAAAAAAAAAAAAAAAAAAAAAAGCATCAACATTTAAACAAGAATGCCTAAACACATATTCACAGGAGTCTCAGGGATATGCTTGAACAGCTGTAGCATCCATTGGACATGCTTTCTTCAGAGGAAATTACACTAGCCTATTGAATTTATTCTTGCAGAGGAATGTTTTCTTCAACCATTTTACCATAGTTCTCATATTTTTATGGCATATGCATTTTATTTTATTTTATTTTATTTTATTTTATTTTATTTTATTTTATTTTATTTTATTTTATTTTATTTTATTTTATTTTATTTTAATCATTTCATTTTATTGTATTTCATTTTATTATTTAATTATTCAGGTTTTTGAAGTTGTAAAGTTGCTGCACTTTTTTCCTAACCTGTTTCTGCTTGAGTGTTTTTTGTAATTGCTTCATGAAATCTATGTTCTCCTCTGGCAGGAAACAAGTATAACATAAACAAAAGTATACTACTAATAAAATAAATATATTATTGCCAAAGTCTATTTAAATTAAAACATTATTTCCTTAAATACACTTATGCATTACCAATGCAGACCAATCCCACTGAGTCATCTGCATTTAGAGGAGGACATTATGGAGGCCTTGTTGTATCCGTGAGAATCATCAAAGATCATACTGTTTCATTCTCAAGGAAGTAATGCCAGTTATTTCACAGAAGATAGAAATGCAGGGGTGGAGGGTTGCTGTTATGGTAATCAGCTGCTTATAATAATTTATAAGGGCAATAGCAGCTAACAAACAACACTACTACAGATTTTTTTTTTTCTTTCCCTTTCACGTACTATTCTGTCCACCTGGGTACAGCAACAGCAGCTTCAGAGCTACCCAGCACCAAATCACTGACACTTTAATACCAACAGAACTCTTTAACCAACAGGTTCAATTAGAACCAGGCCTTGGGAGAAAATATGGATATAGATAGGTGTTCAAAGATCAGAGTGTATCTTTCTTTGCTTTTCATATTTTTCAGTCTATGACTGTAGTTTAGACTTTCTGTGTACAGAGTCCTCACAGCAAATCACTACTTCATTTGAGGCAATATGAACAAGGAACATCAGATATTTTATGGGAGCAAATTCCATTTTCCCTCTGATTTTTTTTCTGAATTAGATGTGAGTTTATACACCCACTTATATATTAATAAATAAAAATGATAAAAAATAGCTTTTTGTTTGTTTGTTTGTTTGTTTGTTTTGTAAGCATCTCCTGAGCAGACAAGCATAATCTGAGGAAAAAGAAAAATACTTATCAGCCTAAGACTTTTCCTAGAGAGCTAAGGTAGGGTGACATTAAAGGCTTCTGACAAGCACACTAGACAATACCTACACCCCAACTAGTCATACAGAAGTCTACCTGAGAATCAGTGTTCTCATCTTCTACCAGATTTCAGTCAAATGCCAAACAAACATTGATCATAAGAACAGATTTTTTTAAAAAATCTACATTAGAAAGAAAAATAGCAAAACTGAATAATAATACAGCTTCCCACATTTCACATCTTTATAATAAATAAACAATATGGGGGAGAATCTTTGGAAACATGCTATACATCTGGTAATTCAACATAATGTTCAGACCGCTGAAATGCAATTTCACCTGTAAAAACTGTGGCCATACAATGACTAAAAGTTCTTTCTATCTCTTTTGAGATGCCTATGCTATTCTACACTTACATTCACTCTGTTTTATGTAAATGGGAAGTGGCTGCTAGAAAATGAAATAATAACAAAAATATAGGATTTCAGTGTTGGTGATGGTAAATCAAGCAGAAAGAAGGTTATGTTCTTGTTTAATTCCCATGATATCCAGGTGGCAGTTCCCCAATCATTGTTTCAAGAAAAGTGTAGTCTATGTATTTTCCTTTTCCTACTGAAATATTTCCCCTGTTGATTCTTTGCAGCAGTAAAATAAATAAATAAATAAATAAATAAACAGGGTATGTATTATACTAAATGAAAAATAAAAATAAACTCACAAAAGCTAAAATAGTTGACAAACATTAGCCCATGTGTGGAGGTAACCAGAATTAGTCAGCACATTCTTTTTATAAAGTAGTCATTTAAAATATTCCCAATGTTTTTATGTTGTTGATAGTGATGATATGTTTTAGACAGCTAGTTCCAGTTTACATTGACATACTCTCATCAGTTATGCTTCGCCATCTGTGGACATAATTAAGTTTACCCTTAAATTTGATTTTAGAACATATAATTCACAAGTGATTCTTGTTTAGTAAACACACTTGGAATAAGCAAAAGCTGAATAGCATGCATTTTGAATAAACTACAAATTATTTTGCTTGCAGGCTTCATAGGGCTGTAAATGTATATTTTACACATTCCCAATGTATAACACACCTGAGCTGTGTATTCTGTTATACAAATCTCATTTATACTATTGTAATTTTCGATGATTCTGAATTACAAAGAGTCCTTAAAAATTGACTGAAGAGCCATTGAAACATTGATAGTCAGGGTCTTGCAACTAAGATCTAGAAGTGATAAAATATTTCACATAATATTTTGTCAACTTTTCAAAATCCTGTGAAACATTGAGCTCCATCGGAGGTACACAACACTATCTTTTGTGAAGTACTCTAGGTCTAACAGATCATCTCAGTATTTCACATCATATGTATTCTATTTCCTTACTGGATAGGCATTATGTTTATAGCCCGTGTGGGACTGATTCATGTGTGAACAACTGTAAATTCACTTTCTGTGAAGAAGAGTAAATTCCAGAAAAGTTCTGGAAAATTAAATGTTTTACTTGATGTGTCTTCTTATTAACCTATTTGCTAAAATACATGTGCAAAGTACACACCACAGGGACTCAAAATCAAAGTGAATTAATTTAAAAATTCAAATGAAGAACTATGGATTTTTTGTTAGTATTCACAAAGCTCTGATCTTGTTAACATATTAAGAAAAAGAAATGCTAGACAAATGAAGAAGTTGTTTAGATCTCTTAAGTGTAAGCCTTTCATAGGGAATGAGAAAATGAGACAAAAAACTATTATTAATATATTACTCTGTACCTCCCAACCAGTTTGACACTCATGCTTCTTCTACAAGGTCAAAATAAAAAAGTTAATAGCAAAACTGTCAAAGACTACATTACCAAAACAACTTAATGCCTCTAAAGTTTATAGTATATTTATTTTTGCAATATCTTAGAGATAAGAAAGTATCCTCATCTTGATTTTACACAGGAGGAATGAACACATAGAAACTAAAAGAACACATGTGAGCTCTGTTGAATATCAGATCTTCAAAGGGTCTATATGTGATGTTCAACTTTGCTTTGTATTTAGGGAGGACCAGGGTTCAATGGCTTCTCAAATGATAGATTGTTGATAGATGATTCACAAATGATAGGCCAACACTAGGCAAGGTAAGAGATGTGAAGTTTAAAAAATATACTATTCTGAATGAGATTTAATCAACTGCAAAGGGCGGTGGGTGGAGGGTGGGTGCGGATAGTGTAAATGAAGCAGCATGTGTTTTCTGATAGATTTTGAGTTCTACAAGGCAGAAAGACATTATATCTTAACTTGTCCTGAACTCCTAAACATTTTTTTTGTTAGTTGGTTTTCTTTGTTTTGCTGGTTGGTTGTTTTGCTTTGTTTGTTTTCTGGTTTTGTTTTTAAATCCTTGATGTTGGTTATATAATGAAAAATAGGTTCACTAGATCAGAGTTTGAGAAAAATTACAGACTTGGGTGTCATGCTGCTTATGCCCAATTGGTTCTGGACCTAAGTAATTTTCTAGGACGTCTTCAGGACCACAAATAAGTCCCATCAGGTTGTGTTGTTCACTCCTGTGCAGGATTGTGGTGGTTTTACTATGCTAGGCAGCTGAACTCCACCACAACCACTGTCTCACTCCCCCTCCTTAGAAGAGGAAAGAAGAGGAAAGAACAACTCACAGGTTGAGACGAGGGTAATTTAATTCAAGGGAAAAATAATTATTAAGGAAAGATTATTCAAATAATATTTTAAAACTGGCAATGTCAGTATGAGGGAATGTTTCTATTAGAAGATTTTGAATGCTGTTGTATGGTTTTATCCTTAATGTTCTAATGTTTGTGATTTTGTATTTGGTAATTGTCTCTTATTGAATTTATCTGATTGTTAAAAATGGTTTATATTTACGTAACCCTAACCATGCTGACTCCAACCATCCCAGGATGTAAACATGTAAGCATGTAAGCATGAGTTAATAAGGCAATGCTCATGATGGAGATTTCTGAAAAGTCTAGGTGGTTTTATGTGAGCTTCTAAATACAGATTGAAGCAGTTAACAAACACTAAAGCCATAACATTTTCTGGCTATAATCTATTTCTGAAAAAAATATCGAATTTACTCAGCTTCTATGTGACATGTAAAAGGTAAACAAAAGAGCATGTAATTGCTAAAGGGAAAGTAAGGTCAAATAATTAGTGCAACCCAGCCTTTAACTTCCTAAACCTCTTCTATTATAGGAAAGTAAGAAAGGGAAATCCCTGTAGAGATTAAAAGATCTGTAAACACCCATTGAGGATTACTTGTTAATGTGTGTTAAGAATGGATTCCAAATGCTCACAGACTTACTCCCTTTATGTTGCAGCATGCAGATTTTTTTCAACTGAGGTATGTTTTGTCAGAGACATTATCTTTGTTTTGTTTTGTTTTGTTTTGTTTTGTTTTGTTTTGTCTTAGCACTCATGATAGTTTATCATAAACTATAAGTATGAAATACAGATACAGACAGGTATGATAGAGTGAGAGAGACAGAAAGAGAATACAGGTCATAGTGGAGAAAGATTCTGTTCATAGGTTAATATTTTAATGCCTTGTGTTTGAAATGACAAACCAAAGAAAAGCTAAATAGAATTATCTAAAATATATATACATATATATATATATATATATATATATATATATATATATATGCTTTGGAAAGTGAAAGCTGCTCTTTAGAGCAGGGAGTGACAAGGATGAAATTTGAGACTAATGGCTTAACTTCTCAACTCATTTTTCTGTCAAGCTTCTGTCATCACACCACCTTATAAATCAAGTCCAAACAAATCCTTCTGAAGTGAGATTTTTCTCAGAAAATTGCAAGCTAGGATTCAGAGACAATTTTCTAGAAGATCTCAGGCCTAATAGGGTTTAATGCTCCCATTAAGCAATGAAGAGGACTTTAATCTTTCAATGGTGAAGATATCATATTAAAATTTAGATTTTAGCATTTGATATAGCTTCTTGTCTTAGAGAATATTTACTTTACACTGGAACGATTCTAAATCGATGTAACATGTGATGCAAAAATCAAGTTGTATTTCTTTTTGCCTTGTTCATCCACAGAGGAAATAAAGATTATTTGTTTTAAAAATAATTTAGGCTTGCCCAGTTGATGTATGGTCATCACAGAATCTACCTCATGCCTTTTGATTTTCAAAGAAATGCATATGTAGATGTAGTATGTAAGATATAGAAGTATGTAGTGTCAATAGGGCATTCAGTATGGCACAATGAAGTTTTTATTCAAAATATTTTAAAGAAAGTTTGGAAATGATTTAGAATGTATTTATCTATTTATTTATTTATTTTTTCAAGAAGACCATAAAATGTAAGTTAGTATGGGAGACAATAACAATCTTATAAAAAATAGTTTTGTTATGTTTTGTTTTGTTTTGTTTTCAAGGTGACTGTAACAAAGTATGATTGTGTTTTTGTAGTGAATAGGGTTATTCATTGTTTTTATTTTAAACTATCTTAATTTATTATGGACCAAATTTATTTTATAGGAAAATCATTCATTCCATCACAGAAGTACAGAACTGAGTTCATCTGAGTTTAAGGTAAGTCATATTGCAATCAAACATGACATTTTAGATGGTTAACATAGCTGAAAAAGACAAAATGCTACAAAGGCACAGTCAGAAACTTTTTAATGTCTTCTTTTTTTCTGGACACAAATGCACACACAAATGACTTGTATTAGGCAAGGAATGCAAATAAAGGAGTTTTGATCATAACTGAAAGTACTATGTCCCAATTATGAAAAGGAAAAAAAAAAATCATTCACTGATGAGAAGTGTAGTAAATTAAACATCTGCCACACTTCTCACTAATAAAGGAATATTTCTTTTGTGGTAGCTACTTGGACAGAGTCTTAGAAGGTCAGAAACTGAGTACCACGTGTATTCAAAGGCTCTTAGCAAGGCTTCTTAGCGAGGTCTCAAGGCAAACTTTGGATTTGGTTTTGATTTTGAATGAATCACTCTGTTTCAGAGCCTGCTTGCTCTTCCTCGATATTCTGCTTATCTCAAAGCTGATCCTGACCTTAGAAACATTCTGACACTATATCAGATATTACACCATTTCCCACATAATTCTCCTCAAGAAACTGGCTGCTCGCGGCTTGGACTGGCATACACTTCGTTGGGTTAGAAACTGGCAGGGTAGCTGGGCCCAAACAGTTGTGGTGAATGGAGTTAAATCCAGTTGGAGGCCTGTAACTATCGGAGTCCACCAGGACTCAGTATTAGGGCCAGTTCTCTTTAATATCTTTATTGATGATCTGGATGAGGGGATCTGGACACAGCTGGACATGGTTCTAGAGAACCTGCTATAACTTACCCTGCTCTGAGTAGAAGTTGGGCTAAATGCCATTGAGAAGTCCCTTCCAACCTAAATGGTATGGTGATTCTGTGACTCTATGCCTCTCTCTCTCTTTTTCTTTTTTTTCTTTTTTTTTTTTTTTTAATTTATACATTTATTTAATTTTGTAAGTAAAAAAGAAGTTCAGCAGGAGAAATATATTGAAGATGTAGAGAGGAAGACAGAAGCAAGAAATGTGATTTAAAAAACAAGAAAAAACAAACAAACAAACCAAAACCCAACATTAGGCATAATGATAACTGTGGATGACAGCATTTATGCTTGGTCTCAAACACTGCAAAGTTTCCTGCCTAGTAACATAGACCTACCTATCCCCAAGGCTAGCACATCTCTTCTAGGTTGTCTGGTTCCTGAACAGACCAGAATGCATTGGCAGGAGTAAAATGCCAGTATGGCATGTTCGAGGTGCATGATACCCCTGGGTCCCCCCTCCCAGTGACAGCTCTCTTGTCCAGTTGGAAATAAGAACACATGTAGTGATGAACTAGCTACGTGCCTTTAACTTGGAAACCAGGTAAAAAGACCATGAGGGGACACTATAAAAAGACAATGCCTTTTCAAGACATGGGGGACTGTCCCCACTGCATCTTTGAAGACAATGGACCAGCGGGACACTGCTAAATCTATGGTGGTGACTATCTCTTGAGATCTACAAGCCCCTTCACTTATATTTCAGAAAATCATAGAATGGCAGAAGGGTTGGAAGGGACCTTGAAGATCATCTAGTTCCAACCCTTCTGCCATAGACAAGGATGTCACTCACTAGATCAGGTTGCCAAGGGCCTCATTTCAATATCTTTTATATCACTCCTCCTTTCTTAACTCTCATTTCTGTTTTGATATTTTAATGCAAATCTAATAAACTGGCAGACAGCATTTGACCTTGCTTGTGTCTTCATCTTACAATCGGTGACTCACAAATGGCTCTCTGAGAATGGGACAATAACTTAAATAATAACAATTAAAAGATTGTCAGGTGAGCAACAAATGATGTTTTAATGTTAACTTATTTTTCTGGGTTTTACTGAAGTAGTTAGAGAGAATACAGTAGTATTCAGAGCTCTACTGCTGTGAAGAAATGTAACATAGAGTGTCAGCTGAACAAAGTAGCCAAAGTCTCTGAAGGTTCTCTGTAGAGTTGTGAAACCTGTCAGTTTTATCCTTCAGAGAAACTAGAGCTTTTAAACTCTGGCCTTCTAAAGTTGGATAATGTGGCAAAATAAAGAGTCCATAAGACCTAACCACTAACTGCTTAAAGGTTTGAAGAGAAATCCAGGAAAAGGAAATCCAAGGTAACTGTCTTTCCAGTCCCATTACAACTGGCTCATTTCTGCAAGTGGCCCTGCATGACTGGAGGTGAAAAGCTGGCATTACTGCTTTGCATGGCCAAAGAAGAAAAGTAATGCGCTGTCTCATCCTCAGACAAACTTCTGCAACAGCCCAGCATACTTTAGTTCAAAATCACATGCAAAAAAAATGAAGCCTATATATATGCATTATTGTGGATGTCAAGATTTATAAAATCTGACTATAAACAGGGAATCAACAATGCTGCTACTATACGAGATTTTTTTCATCTTTTATGGAAGAAAATATATAATTTAGTAAATACTGGCCTAGAAAATCTTATTAGAAAATATTTTGTTAGGAATCAGGACAGAATTACTTTGATTACAAAAAAAAAAAAAAAAAAAAAAAAAAAAGATTGGCCCACATAATAAAAAACATTAATAAACTGTTACATGGACAGTTATTAATAAAAATATCTAGCATAAATAAATAAATAACTCAAACATCTATCAGGGCACAGGAACACATCTTTATACATCGTGATTTACTGATCTATAACAGCAATAGAAATTTGGGGTGAAAAAGTGGTGTCGGTTTCCTAACTTCACATAATAGTTTCTTAGGCTTTAAAAGCTATGATTCTGGTAACAGTTCATGAATACTCAGTTTAAATTTGAACATCTGCCCAATTCTACCACATATTTGTCCCCTTGCTACTCATTATTCAACAGCAGCCATGTATATAAAACCAAAAGAATGTAAGAACAGCTGTACCAGATGAGGCTGAAGTCCCATCTAGCCAAGTATACCAACTTCTGCAGCAGTTTAGAACAGATGGTTAGGGAAAGAGTATAAGAAGCAGGGCAAGAATTAATTGATTGTTTCCCTTTCCTTTCATTCTGCGATCACTGAAATTCAAATGACTAATGTTTCATCTTCATGATGATGTTCAATAGTTACATGTAGACTTATCTTTCAAAAATTTGTCTAACTCCCTATCAAACTCATGTATAGTTCCCACTTCTTAGGAAAGCACATTTTAAAATTTAATTGCATGTTGTGTGGAAAAGTTTTCTTCTAAGCATTCTGACTAAAAATTTCACATGATAAGCCTAGTTCTGCAGTTAACAAAAGTTGAATGATCATTTCCAACTCATCTTCTCAGTGCTCAGCTCTGCACTTTTCCATTAGCTCTTTTGCAAGCAGAGCAATTCTAATATCAGTTGTTTCTTCAAATATATTCCATCCCGTATACATAATTCTTACTGCATTTTTAGTTCTAGATGGACTATTTCTAGAACTAGATCACCTACTAGGTTCAAGTAGTCCACTCTTAGTTCTGATGGACTAAAGATGGGCTAACTAGAACTGCATTAAGTATGTAAGATGTGGATACACCTTTAATAAAACCCATGACCAATTATCATTTCCTATTAATTTTCCCTAAAGATCATTATTTCAAATTATTTTAATTGAATGTTGTGTATTTTTAAACACCTTTGTATTATATGGCCTTCCCTATCATAATGCACAATGTACTTCCCATAAAAGATTTATGCTGCTTGACGATTTTGGCCCCCTTTGGATACTCATAAATGAACGGCTATTACTTCTCAGTAATCCAGGCAGTAGATTGTGCAAAAGCTCACCAATCGCCAAATGGGCCAGCCCTGATTACCTAATTGAGACAAAACATATTACCTAATTAAAAAACTAGTTGATTAAGGGAACACTTGCAGTCCACTCACCATTCAGTTTATTAGTCCATTTCACAACTGTTGGCTTAAAGTAGTTATGCAGGGCCATCTTACTCTTCTAGTAAGAGTAAACCACTATTCCACCTTAAAGTGGTACTTTGAGCATCAGTCACCAGGTAAATACTTTTATTAACAAAAACTACAGGTTACACTGACTTTATGGCACAACTATTACAAATATCAAAGCTGCAGTTGAGCAAAACTGTTGAATCTTGTGAATAACTGCAGTGAAGTCTAGGTCCTTGTGCTCTTTCCCAGCTCCTGTTCATGCTGTTACTGCACTAGAACCTTCTTATTTTCGTTCTTAGCTCCACTCTCCTACCCTCAGCTTCTCTTCTATATATGTTCTCAGGTGTTACATAAAATCATTATCTGCAGTCCAAACAGAGCTAATGTTAAGTCCACAATGCAAATTCTATTTTTTTATTTTTATTTTTGCAGATTTGCCTATCACTTGATCCTTCTTCCTGCTTTTGCACAGCTTTCAAGCTATGGTCTATACTAACTCTATGTTAATCTAAATAAAAGCCATAAATTCTTTGTTACAACAAAAAGAGACAACTTTTGTTCCTAATTTCTAGTCTGACAGATAACCAAACATTGATTCCTGGGCCCCAAGTTTTTCATGCTTTATTCAATGTTATGTGAAAGAAAGGAGTAAAGAAGTCGTTTAAGAACTTTGAGAAGAAAAAAAAAAAAAGAATTTCTGAACCACAGAAAAGTATATTACAGAACTCTCAGAGTTCATTATATGTTATTTTTACTCAGGAATGTGGATAATATTTCTGAAGCCTTTTAAGCCATGTATTAAAATAGTGTATGCAAATACCTGTAAAATAAAACCAGTAGAGAGTACATACAGAAAGTACTAAGGCTCATGAAAACCTTGGTGATCTGTTGCTATGCGATTTGATTTCTATGAAGTATGCAGAGCCTTTATTTATTTATTTTATTTTTTTAAGAATTGACTAAAGGCAGGCAAAATCTTGAATAAGCTCACAACTGGGAGATGGGATTAAAATCATTTTAAAAGGTTGAATATAGTATTAAAATAGAAAAGGAAAATCAAATACACATATAATTCCCAGAATACTTTGGAATATTTTGGATCTAGGGTTTCTAGAAGAATATTTATTCACTAGTCAACATTTACTTACACTGAAAACCTAAACATGACAAACTACTCCAATTAAATAACCACATGAAAATACACTATGGCTATTTCTGGAAGGAAGGAATACATGCCTCCAAGATAAGGATATTTCTAGAAAATGATGTGGCAGAAGCTTTCAATTTGCTGTTCTATGGCTTCATAAATGTGTTGTATGTACATGTATTTGGAACTTTCCATCACCATTTGTTAAGAGCAATAAGGTTACCAATGCAATGCATACATTTAAGCCAGTCGTATATTTATTTTGTAGGGCAGTAGAGGTACTTGATCAGGGTATCTACACACATCCATGACATCATTTACCCTGGCATTGTGCTGAATGCCTGCATCAGAACCCTTGATTGTTTACTAACATGGATAACATAGAATCCTGGATAGGAACTCCATAATCTCTCCTCAGGTATGTGATTAAGTAGCAAATGACACCCACCAGCATCTGGTGAGCTGTCAGGTGCCAGAAGGTGTTTGTAGTGGTAATTTGGCCATCTGCAATCTGTGTTGTCAGTGCATTGTAAGTTATCACTGTCTCAGGCAATATTAACTTGCAATGTTCTTCTGACATTTCTTCAGTGGGTTGTGAAGCAGACATATGGTACAAAATATTTCCTAGCTGGCTCCTCCCACCTTTCCAGTAGAAATAACTTACGTAGATTGTTCTCAGATTTCTCTTCAAGGGACTTTAATATTGGTACCACTCAGGTACCTATATACTGTTTTAAGTATGCTGAGTAACTGTGACACACTTCTGCATTGTACAGCACATGAGCCATAAGAACATATGGCCCACTGTAATTACATATTTTGCAAATTACTTAGCAATTATACTTCAAGTTACCAAGTAGTTCAAAAGCAATTACCTTATAACTTCCTTTCAGATTCTGTAATAAGGTTTTCAGTTAAGATGGAAAAATAACTAGATAATTATTTTGTTGTTATATGGTCATTAAACAACAGCTTAAATAATTTAAGACTTTTTTTTTTTTTTTTTTTTCCAAAACGATGCATCTGACAAAAAATAACAGCCTCTATGCTGGTGTTAATAAAAGAGTTGAGGTATATTTCTGCATTATGGGGCTCACAAAAGAAATATCAGATGACCCTCAACAGTTATTAGTTTGGTCCATTGTTATCTATTCTTAGTGGATCATGTAAAATATACTTTTTTTGTTTGTTTGTTTTTTCCTTTTTTCTTTGATTTTTGTAATATGGTTTCTAATAAAATGAAGGACAAACCTGCTTAGAATATCAGAAAACTTTTAGAATTTCAAACAAAATAATGAAGATAGGAATCCTCTATACACTCATTTGCAGTAGAAAATGTAACTGTCCATAACTTTGGATATATTAATGTAGCATTGCAACTAGAGGAAAAGAAATATGTGATGGATGGAAATGCATTTTTATTTGTAGATCAGCAGCTTCTAATACAGACAATTAGAATGAGAAAACAAGTGATCTAATGACAAATACATTGCGCATTTATTTAATGGGGACTGAGTAGTTCAGGGAATAACTGATAGTATTCAGGAGGTTTTACCACAGTCACTAAGCTAGAATCTGGTCCAGGTCCACAATGATTTAAAATATTTATAATTTTGGTAGTTTTTTAGAGCCCTATGCAAAGTGAATGATGCTCTTACTCTGAAACTGATGGTCATCAGAAATATATATATATATATATAAATATATATATATAAGTCACTGGAGAAATAAGAGAGGAGTAAAAGTATGGTAGAAAAGGAGGCTATAGGTGCACATTCAGTAAGTTTGCAGCTGATACCAAGTTGGGGGGAAGTGTTGATCTGCTGGAGGATAGGGAGGCCCTGAAGAAGAACCTGGACAGGTTGGGTCAAGGGGCAAAGGCCAACATAAGGTTCAACATGGCTGTTGAACCTTATGTTGGGTCCTGTGTTTTGGTCCCTACAACTCCACCCAATGCTACAGGCCTGGGGGCAGAGTGTCTGGAAAGCTGTGCAGAGGAAAAAGATAGAGGGTGCTGATTGATGCTCGCCTGAACATGAGCTGGCAGTGTGACCTGGTGGCCAAAAAGGCCAATGGCATCCTGGCTTATATCAGGAACAGGGTAACCAGCAGGGCTAGGGAGGTGATCATTCCCCTGTAGTCTGCTCTGGTGAGGCCACACCTTGAGTACTGTGTTCAATTTTGGCCCCTCACTACAAGAAGAACATCTAGGTGTGGAGCGTGTCCAGAGAAGGGCTACAAAGCTGTTGAAGTGCCTGGAACATGGAACAAAAGTTTTATGAAGAGTGGCTGAGGGAACTGAGGTTGTTTAGTCTGAAGAAGAGGAGGCTTAGGGGAGACCTTATTGCTCTCTACAACTACTTGAAAGAGTTTTTAGAAATTACCTGAAAGAGGTCTTTTTTTTTTTCTTTTTTTTTTTTTTTTTTTTCTACCTAGGGAGATTATGGGGGTCAGCCTCTTCCCTCAGATAACTAATGGGAATGGCCTTAAGTTGTGCCACAGGAAATTTAGGTTGGAAACGAGGAGACATTTCTTCTCAGAAAGTGTAGTCAGGCATTGGAATTGGTTGCCCAGGGAGGTGGTGGCATCACCATCCCTGTGAGTGTTTAAGGAAAGGTTGGGTGTGGTGCTTAGGGACATTGTTTAGTGGGTGACATTGGTAGTAAGGTGATGGTTGGACCAGATGACATTAGAGGTCTTTTCCAACCTTAATGATTCTATGATTCTGTGATAGAAAAGTGGGATGTGTTACAATAGAAAGAGAAGGGATTACATGAGGCATAACAATTATAACATTAATAATATTAATATAGACATTATCAAAAACTTTCCTTCTGAAACACTTTATTCATACATAAATAGTATTTTCTTGTGTTCTCTCTTCTTCACAAAACAAATTATGGAAAAAGTTTTAGCTTTTTTTAGCTTGTTAAAAACAAACCTGACTGAAAGCTTAGTTTTATTAGTTTTAGCTATAATCCATATTCCAAAATAACAAGCAATCCTCCTATTGTTTCTAAGCCTGTACAATAATTAATTCAGCAAAACAGAATTAGCATTTAACTTCTTTTAGAATAGTTAAAGCTGTGTGTTAACTTGGAATATTTCATAGGTGACAGAGAAAAAAACAAAAGCTCACCAAATATATCTTTTATTAATTTCTTGTATATTTCTTTGACTGAATCATTACAAGAGATAAGTAAGAACCACCATTGCAAATATGGTGTATTTTGTTTGTTTGTTCATTTTAGCGTGGTTATTTTATTTGCTATTTGCAACATGGCATTTTTCCAACACTATAGGAATTTTAAACATTTTAAATGTAGTATTTCTGTCTACTGATAAGTGAATACATATCATTTATTATCATTTACTCTGTGGTAAAAAGCAGGAAAAGTGAAAGAAAGAATACATATAAATCACAGTTATTGATTCCTTTCAGAAAGAGGAAAAGAATCACAAGAAATGAAAATAGTGCTGCATTTCAAACATTGAAAAGTATAATCAGATTAAATATTTCAATGTTTCATGAAGATTTTCTTCATTTCCATCCATTTCTATGAGGTGCTTTGCCAAAAGCAGATCAGCAGTTTCTTTATTCAAGAGAAGGTTGATTTACTGAATACAAAAAGACATAAAGGCAGAAATTTCTACACAGACACACAAAGTGACCTGAATGGACACTACTTGTTAAGATTCATAGGGTTATATAGATGCTTAGTATATCATGGGATGAACCCTGTCATCTAAAATGAGCATTTTATTATTCCCTATTTTTATGTTTCAGTTCCTCCCTAGCCTGACTATAAACATTTACTTAAGAGCTCCTTCAAAACCATTAAAGGCTAAACCAAAGACCAGATTTTCTCCTAGTGTCCAACATAGGGTAAAACAAAGAGAAGAAACTAAGCTATCTTACTCATGTATTGATATTTTCTCTCCTATTTCAGCTGTGTAGAAGAGGTACCTGCTGCGTCTCACTCACACAGCACAATCATGCAATCACACAAAGAGGCCTCTAGCACATTTCATTCATACCACAAGAATATAATTTAGAATGATAACCAATCCAAACAAGTACTGTCTCTGACTGTGTTCTTCGTGGAGTGACTGTGTTCTTCGTGGAGTGACTTGTTCCACTTTGTTTCAAACCCTTACATTTACACAAACACTTTCAACACAAAATACCTGAACATTTAAGAATAAGTTATATAATTATTAACACTGCAGTTAGTATCCCTCCAGCAGCTGAAAACATACCGTTTGTCCGCAGCTTCAGGAGGTCTTTGTCTGCTCCTGTGG
Source organism: Aythya marila (assembly GCF_965140915.1). NCBI lineage: Eukaryota > Metazoa > Chordata > Aves > Anseriformes > Anatidae > Aythya > Aythya marila. The sequence continues at coordinate 33,675,237 of NC_139042.1, read as the reverse complement.
TGACCAGCTAAGAGTGGATTCCCCTCCAAGCAAAATACTCAGGGTGCACCTAAGGGCGTCCAACCCGCAGCCGATCCCGCAGCTAAGCAGAGTGTCTCTTGCCTGGCTCACCAAAATGACTCACAGAAAGCTGACTCCACAATCAGTAAGATTGTAAAGTAGGTATGTTTACTCAGCGCTGGGCAGCATGGGGGGGATAGTCCCACCAAAGTCGTGCATGCCTAAAGTGGCAACTTGCTTTGGTTATATCCAGTAAAGAGTTACATATACATGAAGTTTCCCAATACACCTATACATATGCATAACCTGTCCCTTTGTGAACAGTCTTCCTTATCTCAAACCCTTTGGTTAAAGTCCAAACCATGAGGCTGTTTTGATCTAGTTCTTGGGGTCTGAGGGGCTCCTGTTATCTGGAGGTCTAAGCGCAGTAGAGGCACAGTACATCGCAAATGTAGCACATATTCATTCTTAATCAATCGCTCTCCAATTTCTAATTCCATGATTCAGCTGCAGCATACTTGCTCCCTTCCGGATCCACGAGTATTCTACCATTAACATTAATGTTCAAAGGCTGACAGAAACAGTCCTCTGTGGACCCAAACATCGGCCAAAATACATGGGGTCTTAAGGGTTCTTTTAGTCATTATATCATATAATACTGGACCCTTTTTAATTTACTTTTTCATTTTCTGGGGCCCCTATCGTTCCAATTTCTAATCATTATTCCTAATGGACTTTCTGGTGGTATGTCTGGTAATTTGCTCCCTTTCTTCTGGTCCTTGGTCTTCGATTCTGACTGACCCATCTAGGAATTTTACTATGGCAATTCCCATAGCCCTTGATTACCTTAGTAAGAGTGTCTTGCAGGGGGTTTAGGACCTATCACCCATCCACGAATCCTATAGGAATCGCTTCGGTCCTTCACCGGCCAAGTCCCTCACGGGAGATTGGAACCACAGCTAGAAGACCTCCACACTCACTTCGGAACTAAGTTCCATCTCAGTCACACTCTTACACACACAGGCAACCAAATCCCACCCAACCAAACGGTATACGCCTTAAATACTTACGACTCCGTCGTCTTTGTTTGGATCTTCACACACAGAATTACGGGAAAAATACAGTGCTGCAGCCGGCAAGGGAGCTCATAAAAAAAATCAAAATCTTTGCTTACCTTTATTTAGGTTCAAGATGGCATTAGTCCCGACCTGACTCAAACAGGAGCCACAAAATTGTGGGGCGCCTCTCCTAGATCAAATCAGAATTCAGGAACCAAAGCCATCCTAGACAAGCCCCCAATTGTTATAAATGGCTCAGTCTTCAAAATAGGACTCTAATCAAAGTTTACAATTTATTAAAGGAATAGAGATAAGCAAACAGCGCTGGGTGCACTGGGAGTCTCTGCTTCACCAAGACGCACACCAGTTACATCAAGTAGCTGATTTTTATGCTCCTAGGCTAATACATATTCATTACTACTTCTAAAAAAAACAGGGATATTATAATTAGTTTCCGGAATCCAAATCCTCCTACTGGAGCATGCGTATCAGTCTCCAGTGGTCCCTCTGGGGGTCTCTGGGGGTCTCTCGTGCTGAAGGCTCATAGTCTTCCTCCCTCTTGTCCTTCTCCTTTGTCCAACTTGGCTGTATGGAAGAGACTTATGCAGTGTCCCCTGCAAGCTTTGTCTTTTAGTCGTTCTTCAGCTTTCCCCATCTCCTTAATCTCCTGGCCAGATATCAGAGACTTGCATAGTGTCCCATGCAATAGTCATAATAGCAGTTATTCTGAACCCCCCCAGATATCAGAGACTTCAAGGAAAAGCCTACAAATACATTTCCCTTCAAGCTCTTTATTGACACAAATTGCTAAAACATTCCTTTGCAATTAACCAATTTGCAATTGGTTAATATACATTAATCACTCTTTTTCTTAGACTTGTTGTTATACAAGGGTATGTAAGACAGAAGGTCACATTCATCATACCATGCGGCCCTAGCATTATTCCATATTGACATGAATCAGATGAACACATTTCACAATATACATATAATACATTTTCAAAAGTTTATTTAATTCTGCTAAATAAACTTTTTCTAACGCATGTCTTTTATTTTTTTGTAAACATTTCTATTGTTATATACTGTAGAAGGGATTTCTGATTTCCATCTGCATTTGTTATTGTAGTATCTAGGACCAAAACTTGGTTGCACAAAAGCAAACAGACTGATTAAGACAGTACTTAGACAAAGTAGGGAGAATAAAGGGACTTATGTTTTCAATACATCCTGTGTGTGAATTGTTCATTGTTCATGGTAAGAGTTCAAACTGTGGACAAATTACAAATTCAAATCTTTAATAATAATAATAATAATAATAATAATAATAATAATAATAATAATAATAATAATAATAATAATAATTCCACCAGTACAGCAAACAAACAAAACAAAATATACTTGAAGTCAGTCCAACTTCATTTGTTTACTTCTCTAAACAGTTCAGACCTTGTGCATTTTGTGCATTTAGGCTCTGTTCAGATAATTTAATGTCCATAAACAAATTGAACTCAGACCACCTAATGTGCTGTCTCAGCTATCCATCAGTAATTTGTACCACCTCCTTTGCAGAATAACAGGCACTGGCTACAGTAAATGAGAAGAATATTAAGAACTGATAGTATCCAGAGCAAATGTGATCACTTTTGTTTTGCTTTTAGACCCTGCACTTATCCTGTGCAGAAGATACGTTTATATCAAAAATTCACCACCATAAAAGATTTCTACTAACTGCATAATAGATAACAATTATGCTGATGTTTGCACTCAGCAAATGCAACCAAACATGTCCCTGCTTGCAACTGCCTGAATCTAATCAAGCATGCATTTTTGCATGTGATGAGATATAAGGGACATACTAAGTAGTAAGTGCATCCTATAGGATCATCTGAATTGCCATAATAGCTAAAAGCTGGCAAAAAAGATTTTGCTACATTAGCTCACTTAATAGGTTCTCATCTGAGAAAAATAAAACTGTTTGGTTAGTCACTGACTTTTGGGAAAGAAAATATCAGTAGGCTGCTCTTTTTTTTTGTCATAAGGGTGATTCCATCACTAGTGAGACTCTGGATCAGTTGGGTATCAACAGTAACAGGTATTTCAAAGGAATGTCAATGAACACATTCAGGTAATGAAAAGGAAATTAAGTACATCTTTTATTGAAATTTCTAAAACAACTCTAGGAGATATTGTATACAGTAAAATCTTTTAAATGAAACAAATTAAAAGCTTTTATTAATGGGAACCATTAATCATTATAGGTTAATAGGACTTAATAGTTGCTTGGACATTGTTGCTAGGAAAATAAAGAAGCCAACTGACAAAAAAACATGTGCCCAGAAAAGATCCTGACTGGAGAGCATCTTGTTGGAACAGGACTATAGGAGGTGCTCTTGGCCTGACTTTCCTTATGTCTTGACAAAACACATTGTGAAAACCTGACTTCAGTCTATGACTTCGGACTGAGTCACGTCTTGGATATGTAGAGACTGTGAGCAGTTGTAGTTCACATTCCCTGTTGAACGGCTGGCTAGATTTTCTGATGTCCATTGTCAGCATTTCCCATGGCCTTGAAACCTGAAGATGAAATCTTGAACATAAATTCATAATGTGTAAAATCAGTCTTTCTTTCCATTGACTTATTTTAATTGGATCCTACTGAATGTTGCATGTACTGACAGATGTATTTGTCATTTTTTAATTTCATGTTAGAGACAAGAAATGGTTAATTTTTACCTTTTACTTGTTGTTCTAGCACACAGGTAAGGCTACTGTATGGGTTGGAAAAGAAAGTTCTGTTGCTATAAGCATATCCTCAAAATATAATTGAAGATAGCAGTCATATGTAATTTACTCTGCTTTTAGAATGAGTTACCACCCATAACAATGAATCTAACAATAGGCCAAAGACATGAAAGTTGGAGATTCAGTGACTGCCACAGACTGTACCACTTTTGTACAGCATGGGACTATATGAAGACAGGTATGCTGTACTCTGTAAGGTATAGAAATATAATAAGAAAAAGGAATTAAAATAGGTATATCGTGCATTGTGCTAGTTAGAAAATATGTATGTCTATTACTTGCTTTTTCTTTCTCAAAATGCTGAAGTCTAAAATGAGCGAACTGTCTCAAATACCCTTGACATTCAAAAGCTTCCCTAAATAAACTCATTGCCAAGTATTAGACATATTTTAAATTACAGCCTTTCTGCAGATATGTCAATAATACCAGCTAACTCCAATTCATGGGGAGAAATCAAGTGCTTCTACTAAAAGATTAAAGGCAACAGTACAAAACAAATCATTGATTTCCATACCCTGAGAACTAACCTGACAACTAATTTTTCTTCATGTTCTTATTTCATTCCTTTCCTTCCTTTTGCAATGAGACAAGAGTAGAATATGCACTCCTTCATTGTTTGAAATATTTGTTGACTTCAGGGAGCGTAGATTCTTATTTAAGTATACTACTTAAAAACTCGTTGACTTCCTGTCATCCTTTCAGTTAATGTTTTAAAAATATATGCCTTTACTTGGGCTGAGAAAATAGTTCTATAAGGTAAGCAGACTCCACAGGCTCATATTTCTGAGTGGATATATACATGTTGTTTTCACCAAAACTTTCTTGTTTCTTCCCTTCCCTTCCCTTCCCTTCCCTTCCCTTCCCTTCCCTTCCCTTCCCTTCCCTTCCCTTCCCTTCCCTTCCCTTCCCTTCCCTTCCCTTCCCTTCCCTTCCCTTCCCTTCCCTTCCCTTCCCTTCCCTTCCCTTCCCTTCCCTTCCCTTCCCTTCCCTTAACTCATTTCAAAAACATTTGTTTAAAAAAGGTTTTGAAAACTCATCTTGTTAATGTTGCTTGTTATGGTCTTCATGATTGATTTTTTATGGTCTTCATGATTGATTTGTTTATTTTTATTTTGAAGGCAGAAAGTGACAGTGAATTATACAGAAGTCTCTGATTTTTCTCTAGTTGATAGTCTAAGGGTAAGAAGAATGTATGTAGGAGCTTCTACCAATATTACTTTTGAGTGGGGGATTGAAAGGAAGAACAAACTGGACTTTACAGCTGATAGTGCAGGATAGTATAGAGCTCTGTAAACCCATGGGGATGTGTAAAGGGAAGGAGGAGCAGAAGAAACAAAGACGGTTATTTTAAAAAGTGTTGAAAGGGGCAGGTCATGTGTAATACGGAGCTGATCAGTATTTTTGTCTGGTTGAACTTTCTGTCTCGTTGTAGTCTCTTATTTTTTTATATTTTTTCTTATTAATTTTTTTCTTAATATTTTATCTGTGTATTCTCACCCGCTCTCCTGTGTGCATGCGTGCTGCAAGGACTATATGCCAGCTACAGGTGAGACCTGGATGTGTGTGAATGAAGATAGGTGCTAGAGGTGCCAGCTGGCTGGAGGATCAGGCACCCCTAATCTGTGGTGCCAGCTGGCAGACTAAGTGTGGGGATCTCAGTACCAGTCAGTGGTGGGACCTCTGTATTTGAGTGGAATTGGTACCAGCTACTGGAGTCAGACTGGGGATTTAGGCCCTAAGGATTGTGGTGTCAGCTATCGGAGTGAATGGGGATCCTAGTATCAGTCAGGGGCAGGGCATAGCTCTCTGGATCTGAAAGATCCTACAGATTTTAAGCCTACAGTATCAGCTACTGGGTGATCAGTGTGAATGAACTGGGTGCCAGCTAGTAGTGAACTTCAGGATGGACCAGCTGGCTAGTAGGCAACCCATGAGCCAGGCATGAGGACCTGGGATCGCAGAAGAGGCCTCGGATAGGCAGAAGGACTATGTTGGTACTTGAGGGATCTGGGCAGGAGATGCTGGTTGGAGAGAGGCTCAGTACTAAAGGGATCTGCAAATTTCAAGACAGATTAGCCAGCTAGTATGTGACCTGTGAGGTGGGTTAGGAGTCCCAGGATTCAGCTAAGGATGCTGGATAGACAGAGGGACTGTGCCAGTACTTGAGGGATCCACAAATGTGTCTAAATGTGAACCTAGAGAGTGCTGCACGTGTGCCTGCACTAGTAAACTTGTATCTCTGCAAGGTGTCGAGGAAGAAGAGGTCTCAGCTGTGTGTGCCTGTGTACAGGCACAATCCGTAGCTGTGGCAGCCTGTGTGACCGGTCATGTCAGTGTACTGTATCTGTCTGTGTGGTGTCTCTGGAAAATGTTTTCAGCTTTGCAACTGGTTGAACCTGCAATGAAGAAAGGAGTAGCCACATGCCCCAGGCTGGGCAGACATCCCATGTCCCCAGGTGCTGGTCTGGGTGCCAGCAGCCAGGTAGGAGCAGTCCTAGGATGGAGTGGCTAAAGGATGTGGCTGTGTTCTTCACCTCACTTAACAGATAGTTACTGAAGATAAGCTAATGAACTATGTGAACAACATGAACTATTTAGATTAAAAATAAATAAATACATAAATTAAAATGTACCTTTTTATTGTGGCGGCAGAGCATGATTATGTTTCTGATTAAATACAAAAATGGATGTAGATCCTGTTGTATGCAAAAATATCACTTAGAACTGGGGATTTGATCTTGCAAATCAAAGTCTAATTAATTTCAACTTTCAGCCCTTTGAAAACCTGAACAGTCTCATGGAATCTGTTATGGTATGTAGTCATTTCCTTACAGCTATCTTTTATTTAAGAAGGTTTCATACATTAAACTTTCTCATGTAATGCAATACCTAAACCTGAGCCTAGTGACCCCTGCCATTTTTCCAAGCTAAACATATAAACTATTTAGGTTCTTAATAACCAAAGAAAGTCTGTTTTTCTTGGTGTCTGGGAGACAGAAGCTGATATGGAAAGCAGCAAGGAAGTTTCGAAAGCATCAGTGGTCCTAAGAAGGAGTAAAGGAAAAGGGATTTCAGTTGATTATTTGCTTAGAGAGGCCTCCCAATGTTGAACTGTTTCTTCTTCCTTGATTACACCTGTGTTAAGAGAACTCACGCTTTACATTCATTGGAAATAAATAAAATTGCTGGTTTATGTAAAAACTTATCTTAATAGTTCATCACTTCTCATTAAGAGAATAGTCATTGGTGACAACATTTTGAGAAAGCATTCAAACTGAAGAGGGATTTCATGAAATAATGGACAGAAAAAGAGAAAATAATGAAAAAAAAAAAGTTCTTCCATAAGTCTAGTTAAGTAAATCTTACTATAAGAATAGTAATAGTCAGAAAGAAAAATCACTCAATTAAAAAATAAAATCTACAGTTTTGAGAGACTGAGAATGCACAGTTAATACAAAGACGTATGCTACTTAGAAACTTATCTGTCCCACTTCTTAGTCCCCCAAATAGGTGACCCTGATCCACCCTGACCTAAATAATTAATCTCATTTCAAAATTCAAAACAGTTTATTCCTTTAATGATGGCCTTACATAATAAAATGCAGCATCAAGATCGTGAAAGACAAAACTCACCAAAAAAAAATTAAAAAAATGATACAGCTGAGTATTGCAGTTTGATAAAATAGTCCATCAACATCCTAAACTATTTAAAAGACTTTACTACTACCACCTGATTTTTTCTTTCACTTTACATTGTATTTCTGGTTGATATAGGTAAACACTGAGTTGATGAACAATAAATCAAAGGAAGCAAAGTAACGAACAACATTTGCAGAAAATTCTGAAGATCTCAAGATGGATATACAAGGGCTTGTCTCACTTTGGATGTATTAAAAACAAACACACAAACACACATACAAATCAGTTTTCCAGGACATGTAAGTCTTACCGCAATGGAAATGGAAATGGAACTGAAACTTAGGGTGGTACATGTATTATTTAAGGTATTATTATTATTTCTAATAATTTCAAACATTACAGTTAAACAGAAATATTCTACAGGATATATCAGACCTAAACAGCTTGAAAGTTAACTATTTACAACAACTGGCACAAACTAGCTAGAGAGAAAGAATGAAAGAATTATTCACAGAATGATTGTGAATAATGAACTAATTTAGGAAAATCACAATCTATTCACGGACAATTTGTGAGCCAAAGAGAGTTGAAATTCATCAACTAAATTATTTATTATAAATTATTCACCAAGCTCTAATGAGCACCCAAAATATGGCTGCTTATCTGAAACTTATTCAAATTATCCAAAGTGCTTCTCTCTGTATAAGGACAGAAAAATTAGAAGATGATCAGAGGACTGAAGCACCTGTCTTACAAAAAAAAAGGCTGAGAGAGAAGGGGAGCTGTTCAGCCTGAAGAAGAGAAGGGTCCCAGGATACTTTTTTTTAAAATTTCCAATACTCAGAGGTGACATAAAAAAGGGGGAGAGTGACTTTTTCCTCTAGCGGAAAATGATAGGACAAGGGGTAATGTTTTTAAACTAGAAGATAGGGGAATTAGATTAGATGATAGAAGGAAATTTTTCACTCAGAGGGTGGTAAGGTACTGGAATATGTTGCCCAAAGAAGTTGCAGATGAACACATCCCTGGAGGTGTTCAAGATCAGGTTGGATGAGGTCCCGGGCAACCTGATCTCAGGGGTGGCATCCTTGCCCATAGCAGGGAGGTTGGAATTAGATGATCTTTAAGGTCCCTTCCAACCCAAGCTATTCTATGACACTTTCCTACTTTTCAATATCTCCTGTTATAAATGGCTCAGGATTCAAATTAGGATTAAATAAAAAATAGGATTTATTAAAAGAATATAAAGGAATAGAGGTAAGCAAACAGCGCTGGGTGCACCGGGAGTCTCCGTTCTACCAGGACGCACACCAGTTACATCAAGTAGCTGATTTTTATGCTCCTAGACTAATACATATTCATTACTACTTCTAAAAAAAAACCAGGTTATTATAATTAGCTTCCGGGGTCCAGTCCCTCCTACTGGAGCATGCGCATCAGTCTCCTCTGGGGGTCTCTGGGGGTCTTTCATGCTGAAGGCTCGTAGTCTTCCTCTCCAAGTTTTTTTCTCGTCCTTCCCCTTTGTACACCTTTGGCACCGTACCAAGTTTATAGAACATTTTCTGCAGGTCTTGTCTCCCAGCCGTCCTCCTTCAGCTTCTTTTTTCTTCTTCTTAATCTCTTGGCCACCTGGCCAGATAACAGAGGCCTACATAGTATCCCATAACAGTCACTAGTTGTTATCAGTTGTTCTGAAATCCCCAGACATCAAAGACTTCATACAAACACAAATAGCTTTCTTATTGACACTTCACGAGTGATTAAAACATTCTTCACCAGCCATTCACAGGGACAGTCACACCTATAGCAGTGTTAAGTTAATCTCGAAGAAGACAGAAAAAAGGCTGTAACTGTTAGAAATAGAAGTCTGGAATAACAAAAGCAATCAGGTTCATAAATTTGAGGAGTATTTTCTGAAGACTTGATAACTTGACTAGAATGAGTGGGAGACTGGGACACACTGCATCTGTGGTTCAAGAATTAAATTGCCAGTGCAGGGCCCAGAGGCAGACAGGACTGTTCTTTATGGACACGAATTGTTAAAACATTCCTAACAATCCCTTATCTTCTTTTTAATATCAACAATTCGTGTCTCTTCTGTCGTTAATAACTGGATTTCATCAGTCTGTTCTTGGAGGGTCCAATTCTTAAGCATCATAATTGACATATCCCCTTCCTTTTTTAATGAAGTTATTACCAATGTACTATTTATCACCCGGTGTATTAATAATGTAAGGCAAGGTATCATACAAGGTATAAACAATAACATCATTACACCACATAACAATAAAAATAACACTCTTTTAACCCATGGTCCACCAGGCAGCAATGAAAATAAATCCCATTCCATATCCTTCCAGGTTTGTGCTCGCTCGCTCACCTCCCCCCTTCCTTCTCTGGGATGGGAGAGAGAAATGGGAAAGTGAAGCCTGTGAGTTGAGATAAAAACAAGAAAATAATAACAATAATAATAATAACAATAACGATGATAATAGTACTACTAGTAATAATGTGTACGAAACAAGTGATGCACAATGCAATTGCTCACCACCTGCTGTCCGATGCCCAGCCTAACCCCAAGCAGTCCGGCCCTCCTCCCAGCCTGCCTGCTGGCAGGACAGTGAGAAGTTGAAACATCCTTGGCTTGGTGTAAGCACTGCTCTGTAACAATTAAAACATCAGCATATTATTAACATTCTTCTCATCCTAAACCAGAACATAACATTCTATCAGCTACTAGGAAGAAACACCCTTTTTATCAATCTTTAAACAGCAATTACTAAAGCTAAATTTTCCACAGACTTCTTCTTGTGCTAGTAAATAATCCAAAGCTAGATTCTAGATTTGTATCAATTCTGATACAAAGCAGTTCTCATCTTTATAACTCATTTAGATCAGTTCTCATCATTTATAACACTCCTGACTGTTTTCACTGTATTTATGTTCCAAGATAAAATATGAAGTACAGAAAAATATAAAATGAAAAGATAATAAAAAGAAGGGAAAAATCAGTATTATTTTCAAATCTAAAAAGAGTTTTTACTGAGTTTAACTCAAGCTTGTGGTGATTCTGATTCTGAGATACCTAACACTAAAACTGGCTGACTGAAAATGTTATTAGAAAATGTATATTTTATTTTTTACTTTGAACTAGTGTTAATTCAAATTTCTAGAAAAAGGTTTCTTCACGTGTTGTGTTGTTGTTAATAATTGGCTGTTATAACTTTTCAGTCACCCACTATGTAAATAGGGAATACATCACTTTTTCTCATCTAGCAATGATGGTAATTAATATTTCATTAATCTGTGACTTATATTGTTTCTAGTTTACAATGGCTATAAAAATAATGATGAGTACCACGTTACAAACAGTAATGTTCCTCAGTTATATGAATCACACTGGGTGTTTAAAATGTGCTAGCTATTAGATTAAGAACAAGCACTGTGTGCATATTATATGCATGTGCAACTGTCTCTGTACACAGTAGTGATCATGCACTGCAATAAATAACTTTGTAAATATGTTGAAGCCCCAGACTTAAAAATTTCTAAAGACCAAAGAGAGATTTTAAATTATATAAAAGGAACTGGAAAAAAAAATAAAAATAAAAAAAACTTTAGATGGCAATTTATTTTACATAGTTTTAGCCACCTTGCAGAAGGACAATTAGTTTCATGAAATTTTCTATATCTAAAATTTCAGCTTTGGGCTAGTCACTATAGACTCCCTTCACATTTAGTGGCAAGAAACAGGCATGTTCAAGAGGCTGATTTTTCAGACCTGCTTTTGAATGCCCTTTTTAGAGTAAGATTAATTGCCTTAAAGAAGTGCACACTGTTCTACAGAAGGACTCTAGATTGATTATCTCACACTTAAACATCTAACTTCTAGACACCTATGATAAAGGAGATGTGTCTCACTATAAGCTGAGGCTGTAGTTTCCTTAACTCTTTTTTTGTAGTTAATGGAAAAAGAAAAAGGGCCTCATCTAGAAAGTGACTTAAGAATATACTTGAAGTAAGTAGCAGCAAAAAGTGTTTTGTTTTTTTTCCTCTGTTGACCTTATGATGACATGACTAGTAAACGAGAAGCTTCAGAGATGTAAAGAAAGTTATGAGAGAAAAAAGGGGCATGAATATGAAGCTTTTAAGGATGACAGTTAATTTTCTAAAGTTTGTTAAGCTAATTTTAGCCTTAGTGACTGAACTTTGATTGCACTAGTGGATTTTCTTTGTGTGACATTGCACACAATATTTTTTACTTGTTCCTCAGTGGAAATTACCTGTCAGACCTCTCTCTGAAGCTTAGAGCTTTTTTTGCTTTTTTTTTTTTTTCTTCATGAACTGTATTGAGAAGACGATAAGAGATGCATTGCAACAGTTGCTAATAAACAGGAAACTACTCATCCTTGGACACTGATCTCATTCTCAGAGTGAGTTTCAGTTTTAGAGTGGTATTTATCTGTCTGCTTTAGTCCTCTAAGTGTAGTGCTCCGAATACCTAGTTAGTTGTCCAAAACACACTACAGTGAAGGAACTACTCCCAAAGTACAATTCATGTCATGGTGAAATCAGAGGCAGGTAGATAAAAGCTTTTCTGATGTGCTTAATGCTGACTCAGTATCTGTACTGATACAGGAAGTCTGGAATAATAGTTCAAATTTAGTTACCTAAATTTCACTCCCCCCCACAAAAAAAAAATTAAAAAACCTATTTTTAGTGTTTTATTCTGTAATTCTATTATTATTCCTTAACTCTATATGGGAAATAATAGCGCTTTTTTTATCGTCAGACTGATGTGAGGAAAGAAGATTAGAAATACCTAATTGATACAGATTTTCCACTATTCTAGCTCTTCTGATTCACTGGAGATTTCTATTTCTAAGTTAAACACTGAGGAACAAAAGAAGGGAATTTACCAGACCCACTTTAATAAAACTGAGAGGAATTTTTCTCAAATCTATAGTGGATACATATTTGTAGCTGTTTAAACCAGTGCAAGAATGTTTTATTCAAACTTTCTACAAACAGAAACCAAAAGACTCAATTTCAGTTATCTCATTTATTCTGTGAACAATATTTAATAACAAATAACTATATAAAAAAAGGATGAACTACTGGTTAAGTAACAAACAGAATTCTTGGGAGATAAAAATTCAACATAACTGTCACATTTGACCTAAGTAATCTATGGGAAAAAAAATAAATGTTTTTCTATCTCCTACTTCCAAAGTTTAAAATGGCTATATTTATACTTCACAAGGACATTATACAGTTGAGTGTTCTGCAGCATTCAGATATTGTCGTGATAGTGTTATATAAAGATAGATAGATAAGGGAGGCATAATAGAATATTTTTACAGTACATTCTCAGTATCTCTGTTCCCACCTGGCTTCACCAAAATATATCACTGTCTACTAAATCTCCTACTCATATGTGCCAAAGATGAATAAATAATATGAAGTGCCTTTTACTGAGTAAACTTTTATTTGGAATCACTTAAAGACTTGCAATCTTTAACATAACACTTTTCCAATAAAGTAATAATTGTGTGTCACAGTTTGCATGTTGTGTCTTATTAGTCAGAGCCCTATGGTTAGTATACTGTCATTTCTTCTTTTATTGGGTAAGTTGAAAATTTTGTAGAAATTATAAGTCAAACATATTTCATCCCTATTTACTTTTTAATTATCAGCAGTATAAAATGCAGAAAACCTCAGGTCTTAGTTTATTTTACAACAGTGCACACAGTTTTGTGCACTGTAATAGAATTTATTTTATGTATTCACACACTTGACTCTCCTGGACAGTGACTATTGAAATATCATCATATTAGTGACTACAAATTATTTTGTAACTTAAGTATTGAATATCTTACTATACAAATAATGCTGAACTTTTTTTATTTCCCTTAAATCTGTCTAATCAATTTCATTATACCAATTTTATTTCAATAACATTGACACTGGATAAGCTCATCATGTGTAATTTAAAGATAAATTATTCTTCTATTTGCTTTAGGATGATGTCTGTGTAAATGGACTAAAGAAACTTTAATTGGAAAAGTTAATTTTTTAATGAAACAGTAGATGAGTTCACTTTGAGCTCAATTAACACTTTAATTGTTGAGTATGTTTGGGCTGATAATACGACTTTAAAACAATGCACAAAGTCACATGCACCTTCCAGGTCCTGTGCTACCAATTACACATCACAAAATATATGTAAGTAGTGATCACATTACCAGCTCTCTCGATGTATAATCTGTCTTGAACTCTCGCTTCTGTAAAATTTATTTATTTGTTATTGATGAATGTTCTGTATTTTTATTACAAGTTATTATTAACACCTATTGCAAGTACTGCAATAGCTGCAAACGTACTCAGGTACTCAACAGCTCACGGTCAAGCAGAGGTAGAGGTTGTGCAGACATACATGTAGACATGTGAAAAGTTGAACAAAAATTAGCAGGCAACATGAAAACATAGGTTTCTTGAAAACACATCCAAGACAATGTTTACAAGCTGTTACAGCATATAACTCTACACAGCCACATTTCCTTGGCATTACACAGTCAATAACCCCTTCTCTGCTGGATCTGAAGGAGAGACATGAATACATCACGTGTCTACTTAACTTTAGATTATGACTTCCCATAAAGTTTTATACTGGTTATGATTAAAAGAATACTCAAATATTTGAGCCTTTTTTACTTTGCCTATACCACTGGTGACCGGTAGCCAGCTGGATTTCACTCCATTCACCACTACATTGTAGGCCCGGCAATCTAAACAGTTGTTAACCCAGAAAAGAGTGTACCTGCCTAAGCCATGGACTGCCAACTTCTCCAGAAAAATACTGTGGGAGACTGTGTCAAAGGCCTTGCTGAAGTCTAGGTAGACTACATTAATAGTCTTTCCTTCATCCACCAGGTGAGTTACCTCATCATAGGAGATAAAGTTGGTCAGGCAGGACTTGCCTTTCATGAACCCATTCTGTGTCTGATCCCCTGGTGGTCCCGCATATGCTGCCTGATTGCATTCAAGATTACCTGTTCCATCACCTTTCCTGGCACCAAGGTCAGGCTGACAGGCCTGTAGTTTCCTGGGTCCTCCTTACAACCCTTCTTATAGATGGGCGTCACATTCATAAGTTTCCAGTCCTCCGGGACCTCTCTGGATGATCAAGACCACTGATAGATGATTTACACCCAGCAATCACATCCACCAACTTCCTCAGCACCCTCAGATAGAATCCATGTGGGCCCATGGACCTGTGACAGTCCAAGTGAAGCAGGTCTCTGTTTTCACCTGAACTGTGGGCGGTTTCTTCTCCTCCCCATCTCAGACTTCTAGATTGGGAGGCTGAGTACCCTGAGGATAAGTGGTCTGACTAGTAAAGACAGACGTAAAGAAGGCATTAAGAACCTCATCCTTTTCCTTATCCTCAGTAGTCATGTTCCCCTCTGCATCCAATAAAGGATGTAGATTCTTCTTGACTTCTCCTGTACCATTAAAAATATATATATATTATATATTTTTTTAATATATTTTTTATATTTTTTATATATTTTTAATATATATTATATATATATATATATATATCTTTTATGACAGTGACTAGATTGAGCTTATTCTGGGCTTTAGCTTTTCTGTTTCTTTTCCCCTGTACATGCTAGTCACTTCCTTGTACTCCCCCCAAATTCCTTGTCACTTCTTCCATGGGTTTACATGGCAAGGTTTTGGTAGCAGGGAGCCATAGGGGTGGTTTCTGTGAGAAGGATCTAGAAGCTGCCCCATGTTTGGTAAGGGCCCCACTGCTGACCAGAGCCGAGCCAATAAGCAATGTTGTTTTGCGCCTCTGTGAGAGCATATTTAAGACAGGGAAAAAAATGCTGCGCCACACAGCAGCTGGGAGAGTGAGAGGAGTGAGGAACAGCCTTGCAGGTGCCAAGGTCAGTGTAGAAGGAGGGGGAGAGGTGCTCCAGGCACTGGAGCAGAAGTCCCCTGCGGCCTGTGGTGAGGACCATGGTGAAGCAGGATGGCCCCCTGCAGCCCATGGTGTACCGTGGTGGAGCAGGGTTCCACGCTGCAGCCCGTGGAGGAGACCACGGTGGAGCAGGTGGCCCTGCACCAGTGGAGGCTGCTGCCTGTGGAAGACCCCTGCCGGAGCAGATTCCGGGCTGGACCTGTAGCCCGTGGAGAGGAGACCATGCAGGAGCAGGTGACCTGGCAGGAGCTGCTGCCCGTGGGGGACCCAGGTTGGAGCAGTTTTCTCCTGAGGGATGGACCCCGTGTTACGGACCCATATCTGGAGCAGTTCTGGAAGAGCTGCTGCCTGTGGGAAGCCCACGCTGGATCAGTTCATCAAGGACTGCATCCTGTGGGTGGGACCCCACAGCACAGGGGACGAGAGTGACCGAGAAGGAGCGGCAGAGAAGAAGCACTGTAGACTGACCATAGTCCCCATTGCCTCATTCCCCTGAGCCACGCGGGGGGAGGAGGTGGAAGAGGGTGGATGTGGGGGAAGGTGCTTTTGGTTTCTTTCCTTTATTTCTCATTTCTCTAGCTTGTTAGTAATAGGCAATAAATCTTACTATCTCCCTATGCAGAGTCTGTTTTGCCCGTTACAATAATTACTGTGTGATCTTCTTGTCCTTATCTCAACCTTTGAGCCCTTTTCATTGTATTTTCTCCCCGGTCCACTTTGAGGAGGGGGAGTGATAGAGCAGCTGTGGTGGAGCTCAGCTGCCCACTCGAGCGGAACCACAACATGGACATAAACTCTCTTTTTCTCCTAGAGACTCAGAAATATTCCTCTCGTCAGCCATGCTAGTCTTCTTCCCCACCAGCTCATCTTCCAGCACATGGAGACAGCCTGCTCCTGCACCTTGCAGACTTCCTTCTTGAGGAGTGTCCAGCCTTCCTGAACACCTCTGGCTTTCAGGACTCCCTAACAGTGTCCTGATCAATTCAAAGTCTGCCCTCTGGAAGCCCAAGGTAACAGTTGTATGAACACCACTTCCTGAAATCACCAAGAATAGAGAACTCTATCATTTTGTGGTTACTCTGTCCAAGACAGTTCCCAACCACCATATCTCCCACCAGCCCTTTGTTCATGAACAGTAGGTCTAGTGGGACACCGCCTATGGTAGGCTCACTAACCAACTGAGTCAGGAAGCTGTCTTCCACACACTCCAGGAACTTCCTAGACTGCTTCCTGTGGACTGTATTACATTTCCAGCATATGTCCAGGAAGTTAAAATCCCCCATGAGAACTGGTGCTGGCAATTGTGTGAATTCTGCCAGCTGCTTATTGAATGCCTCATCTATTTCTTCATCCTGGTTTGGTGGTCTACAACAGACGCCCACCAGGATGTCCACCTTGTTGGCCAACCCCCTGATTTTTACCTCTACCGTATCGTTCCCAAACCCGAGCTCAACAACACTGAAACACTCTCTAATATAGAGAGACATGCCACTACCCCTCCTTTGTTGCCTGTCCCTTCTGAAGAGCTTATAGCCATCCATTGCAGCACTCCAGTCGTAGGAGTGGTCCCACCACATTTCAGTGATGACACATTTTGTCCATTTTTCAGCATGCGTTGCTGGCTATTCAACAGCTGATTTTTTATATGGATTCTCCACTGGATTTTCAGCTCGACTGCAGGTATTAACAGTGGCTAATCAGTCAAGTCATTGACAAGTTAATAGCTCTGTTTTCCTTATATAATATTTTGCTTTCATTACTGTGACAAAAAAAATAATCTGTTTTGATTCTATTCTGTTTTGGAAAAATGTCTGTCACTTCTATGGACTTCATGTATACTAGTTTTAACTATGCTATATATTCAAACTCTAAAAATAAACAACTTAAATGGGTTGCAGACTTTCTGTCCTCAAAAATGCTAGGCCATGGAAGCACAGGAGCCTGGGATGTGGCTTGAATTATATACTACAACTTCTTTCAATAAGACTTTGCACATCAGAAAGAAAATATTCCAAGAAAAAATGGCAGAGTTTGTTGGGCTCCCTTCTCACCCTGCACATTGCTTTATATGATGCTTATTTTGTTTTTTAAGTGCAAAATAAAGTAACCTGATAAGTACTAATATGCCATCATACCTCCAAAGATAAGCACAGGAAAAGTCTGCCCCAAACATCACCTTACTGAATATGTCCAGAAGAACAAAAGAAAAGGAGCAAGTGAAGAGAAGTAGCTACCTGCCAGGATAAGTAAAATCCCTAACTCTAGTGGTTGTCAATGGGTTAGGCTTTTTGACCTACTGCTCAGCATGATCTTTATAAGCCTCCTCGGCAGTAATTTTTCAAAGCTTTTTTTTTTTTTTTTTTTTTTTTTTTTTTTTTCCACTGAGCTGTCTTAAAAATAGTTTTCTTGTACATCTTTAAATTTAGGTGGAGAAGTTTTGAAATGCTCATTGTTACCCTAAGTTCTCATGTGGTGATTTAAGTAATTTAAGTAAAGCATAATTAAGCCAAAAAGGGACTGCTCTGAAATTTTAAAATCATAGCTTAAAAAATTCAAGGAGAATAAATAAAAATAGTACTCCCATTAACAACCTTTAACAGGATGAGCATGTATTTTGACTTTAAAGAATATATAAACATAGACATATGCAAGAACAACTTTCTATTTCTTTAAACTTTCAAATCTAAATTGAGTTAAATATATACATGTATGTATATCACATCTAAAAATCCAATGGTTCCAGTCCAGACTCTCTCAAATTAATATAAATATCTAAGTGAGGAATTTAGCTACCCAAGCTTCTTCACAGATGATGTAAATGAGAGACCACAAAAGGATGATTTTTAAAAGGAATTGAACCACAGTACAGAACAATTTCTCTCTCTGGTAATTATATTAGAAACATGAACTTCTACAAATTTAACTTGAATGTTTAAAGGTGGCATACTCTCTTCTGTGGCTAGTTTTCACTTTATCAAGCACAATTCCTAAATGAATTAGAGGACAAATAAGAGATGCCAATGGCTCAGTTTTTAGTATCTCCTCATTACCAGGATGCAAATCTGAACACTTAGGGGATGCTCCAGGAGCTGAAGAGTCACATTGGCCTTTGGGAGAATCAATCCTACTCATATCAGGAGCTCAAGCTATCTTTGGCAACAGCTGAACCTTTTCTACATAGTCCTGCAGGTCTTCCTTTATATTTTCCTTCTCATCCTATTTTATTTACTGCCTTTTAGTGAATGTCAAAGGTTTGTCTGCAGACAAATGGCTACAAAACCAGAAAACAGATGACTGTGACAAGTCCCTGCTATTTGCAGTATAAATGTCCCTTCTCTGTGGCAGAGCTCAGGACTTAGATTGACTGTTTGCTTCTTTGCTTGCTGTGGCTCTGTCAGCACATAAAGGTGTACGCTCTTGTAACTTCTGTCAGATTTGCAGGTGTTCAAACCATGAGAAAGAATCTTTAAATACAAGCTTTGCTGCAGTTTAAACTAAGGTTAGTGATTAGTTATAAACCAGCATCTTTGATGTAACTCTAGAATAAAATATAGCAAAAGGAGTTTAATATTCTGGTATTAAAAGCAGGAAAAACATCCTTCAATACATTATTTTCTTTTTCTAAGATGTTTGACCTAATGTTTTGCTCAGTTGAGCAGTGACAAATGGATAAATACAACACCCAGTGCCACAGCAGAACACATTGAATTATACTGTGAAAGGACAGAATTCCATGAATTCCACACATGAAGGCGTGGAGAACTTCCATTGCCATACAGTGCAGATGATTAACATGGGAATGTCTGCTACACAGGACTTTTTGGCAGCTTAGAGTAACTTTGTTATAAATGTATGTATGTATTTATTTATTTAATACTGTTGTTCTATTATCTTAGTTCCCAAGGCAAAGTTGGCGGTCTTTACTTTATCTTTTCAACCTAATATAAAGGACAATGCCTGTTGTAGAAAACATATATTTTAAGTGGACCAGCTCTAAAAAAGCTGGAAAGAAGTAAAATATGAAGCCAAATTATGAAAGCCACACAATAATAGAGCCCTGGTCTTGGCAGAAGTGTAGCCCAAGCAAGGCCACAGAGGTAGTTTGGCAGAGGGTTGTAACTCAGTTAAACCCTATTTACATTCATGTGGCTCCCCTATCCTGTTAACAGCATCATGTATGCCATGGCAACCACTATAGCCAATCACCATCTGCATTGGAAATTTCAGCCAACCAAGAGTAGGCATTTTGTATCCACTTCTTATGAACGACGTAGAGCAGGGAGTTCATGCACACCCCAAGTGTACCTGTGACTAAAAGTACTTTGGTGTCCAAACCTAGTTAGCCTCCATGCTCTCAATTTGGTCTCAAGCAATAAAGTAGTATTTCTGCCAGTGTACATAGCCAAAAGTGAATCCAAATTGCAGCAGACAGCACATAGAAACAGAGAGCTGATACCAGTGAACATACAGGTATGTATCTCAAAACAAAACAAAACAATCCCACGAGAAACAGGATTTTTAAAGACTTGTTATTATTAGACAGAAATATCAGCCACTCCTGGCTTGACAGCTCAGCTTTCCCTGACAATGGTTTTTCTTGTCCAGATTTATGTCAATATTACTACCCATTAATCTGATAAACCTGTGATTTCCAGGCTGTTATAGACAGATTGCACTGAAGTAGTATATACCAGCCAACAAAAGAGTGTTAGCAAAGTGCTGAGATCATTAATTGGCTTACGTTACCCCATACTCTTGTGGATTCCTCTCTCTCCCCATACCCAACAGCCAGCTTCTCCTTCAAAATATCATTTGGCTGTTTTCCCCCCCTTGTTTTTTGTTGAGATTTTGTCCCACATGTTTTTTTTCCTACTCTTTGCCTTATCACTATCTCAAGTTTTTACTGGCTTCTACTTGGCTTTTACTGTGATGAAATCCATTTCCTCAACCTTGACTTCATTTGCATTCACTGTTTCCTGATACATTGTGGTTGAACCCGGCAGGCAGCTAAGCACCACATAGCCATTCTCTCATCCGCCTTGCCCCCCTGCAGTTTTAATGGAGACAGAACTGGGAGAAAAAAAAAAAAAAAAAGTTAAAAAAAAAAAAAAGTAAAAAAAAAAAAAAGTAAAAGCTTGTGGGTTGAGATAAAAACAATTTAATAGGACAGAAGAAGAAAAAAAATAATGATAATAATAATGGTAAATAAAATGGTAAAAAATAATGGCAATAGAATGTACAAAACAAGCAATGCATAATGCACTTGCTTACCACATGCTGACCAGTTCCCAGCCTATCCTGGAGCAGCTGCTTCCCCCCACCATCCCACATTAATTGTTCAGCATGACATCATTTGGTATGGGACATCCCTTTGGACAGTTTGGGCCTGCTGTCCTGGTTCTGTCCCCTCCCAGCTCCTTGTCCTCCCAGCCTCCACTGCAGGGCGATGTGAGAAGCTGAAAAGTCCTCGGCTTATTGTAAGCATTGCTCACCAAAAACTAAAACACTAGCATTATTCTCAACCTAAATCCAAACACAGCACCCTCTACTAGGAGGAAAAATAACTCTATCGTATCTGAAACCAGGTACACTAACTGAAACCATTTAATTGTCAAAATTCAACATTCCAAACCCTGATTATTTATTTATTTATCCAGCTGTATTCCATTTTCCTCCCTTGTCTGTTCATACTAACAGCTAGCTAGTTGGTCTGTCATTCAGATACACCACACTAGAGTGTTTAGAACCACCGCTCTTTTTTGTTCTTCAGCCTCCATAAGACTCGGTTCATTCTTTATGCACCATGTATTGGAAAAATCTTTCCTTTAGGTACCAACAGATAAAAATGTAAGTATCTCATACTTCAGTGTCTTCTCAGTTAAAATTACAATGTGCCTAGAGGTATTGCCTGAAATAAAATAAAATAAAATAAAATAAAATAAAATAAAATAAAATAAAATAAAATAAAATAAAATAAAATAAAATAAAATAAAATAAAATAAATAATAATAATAATAAAAAACTTTTGAAGGATTGTAAACTTACGTATGATATTTTGTCCATGGTTTTGATTTAATAAGAAATAAATAGTGGGTAGCATACATGTCCATTCAATCAGGACAATTAGTAGAGTAGTTCATGCAGTGTATTGATGGTTCATCCTGACTCAGACATGTCTTTTAGTAGAATCATAGAATCATTAAGGTTGGAAAAGACCTCCAAGGTCATCTGGTCCAAACATTCCCCTATCACTAGTATTACCCAATAAACCATGTCCCTAAGTACCTCATCAAGGATGCCATTTGCTTTCATCTTCCCCATGCCTGTCCATTCACAACTGTGAGAAAATCTTACTTTGAAGCCAAAGAGAGTTTTTTGTTTGTTTTGTTTTGTTGTTGTTGTTGTTTTTAAATCAGAGTCCTTTAACAGTTATCTATCACCTCCTGTAATGCATTTGCTTCATATGTTGATACAAAAACAGTTAGGGATTTAGCTTAATGGCTAATCAAGTGGACTCCAGGAAAATAATGCTGCAGAGCTTCTTTTAGCAGATTATAAGCTTGATAAAATGTACTTTGCCTTGATGATCTTTAGCAAATAGATAATTAGATTTTCAAAAGAAGCTAATATTTCTAATCCAGCAAGACCAGCCCTCCAATAGGATTTAATATAATTTTTGAATGTTGCATGTACAGAAACAGAGATTAATTCCCACTGCAGTTCTAATAATTGTAAAGAAGTTATCTTCTTTATATTCTCATCATCTGCCACAGAAGCCTGGGACAGTGAAAAATATATGACTTGGCCCACATGCTGGATTTACACATCCATCCAAGACTACATATTCTACATTAATAACACATTATTATATATATTATTAATATTATTAATAATATATATATTATATAACTATAACATCATTTTCTGTTTTCATACAGTTAAAGTTACCAAGTTGTCATGTCCCTGTGACAGTAGTCCCTCTTGTTTGACCCTGACTCTCTTGCACTATCTACAGGCTTTACTGTTTGTTTTATCTTTCATAACACTACTTAAACAGGAAAATGAATAAGAGTCAACAGTGCACCCTGGCAGACAGGAGGGTCAACTGTACCCTGCATTAGGCACAGCATTGCTAGCTGGTCAAAGGAAAGTGATTGTCCTGCTCTGCTGTGTGCTGGTGTGGCCTCATCTCGAGTACTGTGTGCAGTTTTGGCCTCCAAAAGGACCTCAAACTGTTAGAGAGTGTCCAAAGGAAGGCTACAAAGATGGTGGAGGGTATAGAGGACAAGACGTATGAGGAGCATCTGAAGTCATTTGGATTGTTCAGCCTAGAGAAGAGGAGTCTGACGTGAGGCCTCATTGTGGCCTGCAGCAGGAGAGAAGGGGCAGGTGCTGAGATCTGCTCTTTGGTGACAGTGACAGTACCATAGTGGAAAAGCATAGATCTGGGACAGGGGAGGGTCAGGTTGGAGATTAGGGAAAGGTTTGTCACCAAGAGGGTGTATGGGCACTGGCGCAGGCTCCACGGGGATGTGGTCATGGACTTAATGATCCTTATGGGATCCTTCCAATTCAGGATATCCTATCTGAGGAATTCTATGATTCTTGGTAATATTCTAGAATATTCCTTGATCCTTTTTTTTGTTTGTTTGTTTTCTTGTTCTCCAGTAAAGTGGAAGCAAACTACCCATTTCCTGTTAAGGGAATGCTTATCTTCTTTGACCTACTATTTTTCATATGAGATCAAGGCATTAATACTTACCTTTGCTGTGTCAATGAAGCCAGTCTTTATTGTTCTCTCATTAGTTTTTCAAAGATTTTATGTATCTATTTATTTATTTATGTCTTTTCATTTTTCTCTCAGGAAATGTCTGTAAATGTCCTCTGAGACAGTTTATTGTAATATATATATATATATATATATTTGATATATATATATTTATATTTATATTTATATAAATATATATATATATAATATATATATATATTTATATATATATATATATATTTGATATATATATATATATATATCAAAGAAAAAAAAAGAAAAAAGTTTGAGACAGAAGTTACAGAAGCCTTCACAATAGTTAGGAAGTGAGCCTAATAGGACTATTACTAAGCCAGATTATCAGATTATTACATGCTAAACAATGCTATCAAATTGTTTATTTGTGTAAGCCGTGTTGATCTACTGCATGTATTTACTTGTTTTTTTTTTTCTTGCAAAGGCCATCATTTTATCTTGTATTTTAAGAACAGCAGAAAAATATGTACTTATACTGTTGCAACTATTCCTGTTACTAATACAGGTCGAGAGCTTGTGGGTGAGAGTTAAAGATCGCACCAATAATAATAATTACAACAGCAGTGGTAAAAACCTGCAGTAAAGTCATGAACCTCATTGTTTCATATGATTTAAAGTGTGAACTAAAATATGATTCACCTTGGTCAGGTACTCGTATTGCCATAGTTGAGAAGAAGGAACCTATTAAGTTTAGTTGTTAGGAGAACAAAGTATATATTCTTTAAGAAAATGATGCTTCTTCAACATTTGTTTCATTTTGAAATATGAATAATTCACATTCTGTGTTAAAATATAATAATGTATTAAATATATATAGAGAATGTTAGGTGTTTCCTACTGTATAAATGAACATGGAATGATACTGTTAAGTGATGCATTTTTACTTCTTTAAAATGAAAGAGTTGCCATTTTAAATTGGGATGATAAAACAATTTCCTTGGATAATTTTCTTTGCTGACTATATTCAAAATAAACATGTTCCTGAAAAATGCATTACCGCATAAAAATCTTTTGTTAGAAATGTGGGCTATTGTGTACTTGTTTAGTAAAAGCAAAGTAAATATAAAATGGCATTTAATAAAAATTAACAACTTAGATAAATCAAGAAATGTGGAGTTTGTTTGTTTGTTTGTTTTAATACATATATATATTAATTTGTGTCTCAGGGGTGATATCTTTTAAATAGCGTTTAACTGAAAAATCAGTAACTAGAATACTGTGTTCAGCTTTGGGCCCCTCACTATGAGAAGGACATCAAAGCCCTGGAGCATGTCCGGAGAAGGGCTATGAAGCTGGTGAAGGGCCTGAAACACAAGTCTTATGAGGAATGGCTGAGGGAACTGAGGTTGTTTAGTCTGGAAAAGAGGAGGCTCAGGGGAGACTATTGCTTCAGCTACCTGAAAGGAAGGTGTGGGGAGCTGGGTGTCAGCCTCTTCTCACAGGTAACTAGTGATAGGACTAGGACTAGGGGGAATGGCCTCAAGTTACACCAGGGGAGGTTTAGGTTGGAAATCAGGAGACATTTCTCAGAAAGAGCAGTCAGGCGTTGAGATGGGTTTCCCAGGGAGGTGAGGTGGTGGAGTCAACGTCCCTGGGAGTGTTCAAGGAAAGATTGGACATGGTTTATTGGGTGATATTGGTAGCAGGGTGGTGGTTGGACCAGATGATCTTGAAGATCTTTTCCAACCTTAATGATTCTATGATTCTATGGTTCTGTGAAATTTAGTACTTCAGTTAAATACCTCATTGATTTTGTATGGTGGTCCTGGGGTCACAATCTGATGTAGCTCATCAGTTACAAAATTAGATTTCACATCACAGTGTTGACATTGTTGAGATCACCATCTTGAAGCAATTGTTAACACTATAGAGCTGTCCTCTGAAACAAACTAGTCATTCTTTTATATGATCGTTGTATACAGTAATTTATTTCATAACATAAATCACTACACATTAAATTCTATAACATGCCCATAAAAAGCAAAACCAACATATTTGCATAAGCAGTAACATACGTATGTGTATACTTATGTCTATACATATAAATATAAGCAAACAGGTATGTATATGTATATTTTTATTGATATTTTAGAACTATCAAACAATAAAATGAGACTGGTGAAATTTCCTAGCCATTTTTCATGATTATACTGTGGTTATTTCAGATTCCTTTCTAGTTTTGAAAGGTGTTGGGAGTTTAGCTGGGATACTTTTATATATTTGATTCTTTTTTATTAAGTTGTGCAGCAAGGTGTGATCAGGAAAGGAAAAACAAACAAACAAACAAAAAAAAACAGTCTAATAAGCCTATTTCAAAAGAGGGAGCAAAAAGAGAGGTTATATTAGTCAGAACTAGCAGTTTACTTTCAAGGTAAATTGCATGCATTCAGAGCTGAAAACATTCTCATGAGACTGTCACCTCTGCAAACAGTGCAGTTCAGGCTGGTAGATTTCATGACATTATGCTATATTCTCTGCCGTCACATGCCAAAAATATATCACGCCTAATTAATTCAGTGCTTTGTAGATACAGTAATTTGGAAATGCTTGTGACAACAGCCCCTGGCCAGGATACTCTGAAACACGATTTTGTCAATATGGCTTGCAGAACTTGTCCCAAAAACTGGGCTGTAAAATGACATATGGGGAAATGAAATTTCTACAGGTGACCTTGAGACTGCATTTTGCTTTTGAACACTTATTTTCCTCTATCACAAGACTTTTGGAAGTATTGTTCCGATTTTTTATTTTATTTTTATTTTGTAATATTTCATGGCTATATTATTTTATTTTCAATCACTGAAGAACACAGGAACTAAATGGAAACAACATAGTATCAGAACCATGCTTCAGAGGGTATAGTTCCATATAGGCTTCTAGTATAACTTTGCATGCCACCCTGAAATGTACCTTCCCTTCCTTTCATGTCCTATCTCCAGAATTAGTTTAATCCAGATCATTTCTCTGATGTAGTTTACCATGCAGCACCAAAGGCTATTTATTTATTTACTTACTTACTTACTTGCAGTAGAATGGATTGATTAAAAAAGGGGCTGTGTATAAATAGCAATGAACAGCTAAGGAGAGGCATGTGTCATATAAATAGAAAGGGATGAAGAGATGTGTCATGAAAAAAATGCGAGTCTTGACTTTGTGGAGCTCAATTAACAAAAAGGGGGCAATGATCCAAATATTTCAAGCATAAATATTTATTAAAACTAGGCTTACTTAAAAAAAAAAAAAAAAAAAAAAAAAAAAAAAGTGAAGAAGAGCAATATAAACAAGGGTTCTGGGTGTGCTGCCTAATTCTGGAAAGCACAAATCAGCAAAATTTTGACAAACATGAGACAATCACTTCCAAGGCAGAACTTTGGTAGACTAAAGTCTGAACTGTTACATGAAAGGAGACCTTTGGAGTTTACATTTGGAGTTTACATTGTAAATGACATGTACAGAAACGATGTGAAATAAATTAAAAAAAAAAAAAAAAAAAGTGTTTCACCTATTTTAATTTCTTGTTCATTTATATCAATTAACACCGTTGCTTGCTGAGAATACAAATGACTATAACTTGCTCTTAATGTAATATATTCCTTTGTGCATAGAATATGAACTGACTGCTCTGCATTCTATTTCCATTCTAACCTGCAACAAACAAAACTTTATTTTGTCACTACTTCATTTAATGCAATGCCCACCTTGCCTGTAACTCTTGGAATTAGTCTCTTGAAATCCTCTGTGGAATTACATCTCTTGCTCTGCTGCACACTGTGCAAGAATACCTGTCTTGCCAAGAAAATAATAGTAGTCAAAGGCAATTTTTAGCATGATGGGGGTTTGGCCAGTTAGAATAAATTGGAAAAAAAAAATCTTAAAAGCTCACAAAAAAATTTTTAACTAGTCTTTTGATTTAGACGACAAAAATTGCCAAAGCTCTTAGTTAAGCATATTTAACCCTCTTATCTGATCTCCTTTATCCATCTTTCTCATACCTCCTAAAATCACAGAATGAACGGAAAGGAACTTACAGTAATAAGAACTGTTAGGATTGGAATGTAATTGTTTTGCTTTGTGGTTCAAGTCCTCCTCCATTTTATAAAGGGGGATGCAGAACTACAAATGGCCTTTTGATAAACATTGGGATCTGACCATTGTTACAGAGGTACAGTAAGTTAGCATGAGCATCATGATAAACACAAATTGTCTTTCTTTAAAAATAAGAACATAATGAAAAAAAAAAAATAAAACACTTTAAAAAAAATCTCAGTGAATATTATTTGCACTGAGGTAAGATATATATTTATAGAAATTATGCCACCATTTTGAAGTACTAGAAGTCTCATTCCATTCTTTTCCTGAGTTGACAGCAACTATCTGACAATTACAATCCAGCCAATTCCTTATCTACTGAATAGTCCACTCTTCATGTCCAATTTGGAGATCGGGTTGTCACGTGGGACAATGTCAAAGGCCTTACAGAAGTCCAGGTAGGCGACATCAGTCAGTCAACTCTTGTCAACTGATGCAGTAACTCCACCACAGAAGGTCACCAGATTGGTCAAGAATAATTTGCCCTTGGTGAAGCCATGCTGGCTGTCACAGATCGCCTCCTTGTCCTGCACATGCCTTTGCATTGCTACCAGGAGTATCTGTTCTATGATCTTCCCAGGCACAGAGGTGAGGCTCACCAGTCTGTAGTTCCCCGGGTCCTGCCTCCTACATTTTAAAATGGGAGTGGTGTTTCCCTTTTTCCAATCACCAGAGACTTCACCTGACTGCCAGGACTTTTCAAATATGATGGAGAAAGTCTTGGCAACTCCATCAGCCATGCATCCCTCAGTACCCTGGGATGCATGGCATGAGACCCCACAGACTTGTACCTGTTTGGTTTCATCAGGTGGTCTTGAAGATGCTTTTTGCTTACAGTGAGACAAACTCTGCTAGCCCAGCCACTGTCTAGAGGTTCAGGGACTCAAGATCAAGATCAAGATCAGGGACTCAAGTCAGAAGGCTGACTGGCAGTGAAGACTGAGGCAAATAAACTGTTGAGTACCTCAGCCTTTTCCATGTCTGTTTTTACCAGTTCTCCCTTTCTTTGTGTCTTACAGTTTTGGTTCTATGACCATCCAGAATGGCAAAGTGGATATTTCTGGAATCATCTGTGGCCCATGGACGGACCTATGTGGGATCAGAGGAAAACAGAAAAAGGAGAAGTAGAGAAGCAGAGAGGAACTGTTATAGATGAACTTCAACCCCTACCTCCCATATATTTGCACCACTTGGAAATTGGGGGAAGTAGAGAAATTGGAAATAAAGGACTGAAGTTGGACCTGGGGAAAAGGTGGAGTTGGAGGAAAGTGTTATTTTAATTTTGTCATAGTTTCGCACCACACTATTTTATTTTAACTGGCAATAAATAAAATTAGTTTTCCCCAAATCAAGTCTGTTTTGCCTGTGATAGTAATTGGTGAGTGACCCCTTTGTCCATATCTCAACTCACAAGCTTTTTTCATCTTATTTTATCTCTCTTCTGTTGAGGGAAGGAAGAGAGGGCAGATGGGTGGGCATTTGGGATCTGACCAAGTTCAATTTACTACAGTAATAAAAAATAAATAAATAAATAAAAATAAAATAAAATAAATAAAATAAAATAAAATAAAATAAAATAAAATAAAATAAAATAAAATAAAATAAAATAAAATAAAATAAAATAAAATAAAATAAAATAAAATAAAATAAAATAAAATAAAATAAAATAAAAAAGAAGAAAGAAAGCAGGGACTGCCAAGAACATTATCCTTGTTTTGTCTGGTTAATTTTCTTTGTAGAGGCTTGTATTTTGCTATGTTTTATTTTGTTTTTTTTTTTTTGTTTGTTTTGTTTTTAAATTAAAATAATTGTGATAACACTGTGATGTAGTTGCTGAACAGTGCTTGGACAGAATCAAATGCTTTTTTTGCTTCTCTTCTGCCAGCTAGGGGGCTGGGAATGCACAAGAATCTGGGCACAGCTTGGGCAGCTGACCCCTACTGATCAAAGGGATATTCCATACCATATGGTGTCATACTCAGCAATAAAAGTAATACAAGCAGGGGACATTCAAAATTATGGCATTTATCTTCCCAAGAAACCATTACATGTGACAGACCCAGCTCTCCTCGAAATGGCTGAGCATCTGCTTCCTGATGCAAAGTAGTGAATGAATTCCTTATTTTGCTTTGCTTGCACATGCAGCTTTTGCTTTACCTAGTAAACAGTTTTAATCTCAACCCATGAGTTCTCATACTACCTTTCCAATTTTCTCCCATCCCACTTTTGGGGTAGTGAGCAAGCGACTTTCTACTGTTTAGCTGTCTACCATGGTTAAAACACAAAAAACATGGATGATTGTCTGCTCAGCATTTTTTTTTTCTCTTTTCCATTTTTTTTTCCTTAATGCCAAATGAAAGACTTGGAATCTAAATTAAAGAAACCATGGTCAACAAATTAAGTTGCATAATTCTTATATTAAGCTGATGGCTAACTTAGATAACGGTCAGTAGATGAGAAACTACTTGGTGATGTATATGCAGAGTGAACTTTCAAAGCTTCAGTCTAAACTAATTTAGCTGCAACCTCGATTTGCTGGAAAGACTTTGGTCTTCCAGCAAGTTTCCAGAACTGTCCAGTCTCTGAAATTATACAGTTATGAAATTATACAGTTATTTAAATATATTTGCAAAGTTCTTTCAAAGAAGTAGCTTTTATACACTGTACTAGAAAGAATTAAATAAAATTTTGCATAATGTTACATGGATATATTCATTTTTCTAAACACTCCTCCTCCTCCCTCCCACCCTGCCAAAGAAAAGAAAAGAAAAGAAAAGAAAAGAAAAGAAAAGAAAAGAAAAGAAAAGAAAAGAAAAGAAAAGAAAAGAAAAGAAAAGAAAAGAAAAGAAAAGAAAAGAGAAAGGCAAGGAAAGGAAAGAGAAAGGCAAGGAAAGGAAGAAGTATAGAACTAGGATTGTGTATTGTCTGGGAAATGTTTTAAAGTAATAAAAATTCAAGTTGGGTTGTAACTGAAGTGCTGGCAGGTTCATAAGCTTGCTTGCTGTAAATGCCAGACTGTTTAACCATAATGCACTCTTAACATAGTTATTTTTTTTCTCCAGATATTCTAAGATTCTTTATTATTTTTTTTTCATTTGTTCTGTATTATTTTGAAGACCTAACAGAAGAGAAAACAGAAGAAATTAACCTTGCTGCAGTTAAATAAATATATAAAACAATCACATATATCATCACTGTATATAAAATCTATGTATCATCTGACTTGCTCACAACATGAGGAGTAAATGCAATACCAAGATTCAGCATGTGTGCAACATGATTTAAAAAGGACCATACTGACTGAAATCTAAACTGCTATTCTGAAAAGTCTCAAAAGTACTTCCTCAAAAACATCCATAACTAACTCCAGCATCATGTTAGCTCTTTTTGATTGGCTACAGTGTAAAAAATCAGAAAAATACATTTTTAAAAACAGCAGAATTTTTTTGTTTGTTTGTTTGTTGATTCTCATATGGTTCAAATTGATGGAGTCATCAAAGAGTCTTAAAGGGTAACATTTCCTTAGTGTAAAGTATAATAATGCAGAGATAAGGAAAATGTAAATTAATTAATTTATAGTTCAAATCCCTCTTAATTCACTAATATGAATGTCACATCCACCTATTCCTAAAGCTTATTTATTTATTTATTTATTTGAGTAAGCAAATAAAAATTCAAAGTCCTGAAGGTAGGACAGAGTAACTTCATGCAACAATACAGACTGAAGGCTGTCTTAATGATCAGTCTCTGAAAAAAAAAAAAAAAAAAGGATGGAGATATCCTGGTGGGCATTACAAGTCAGCAGTGCATCCTTGTGATGAAAGCTGACCACAGAATCACAGAATCATCTAGGTTGGAAGAGACCTACAAGATCGCCTAGTCCAACCTCTGACCTAACACTAACAAGTCCTCCACTAAACCATGTCCCTAAGTTCTACATCTAAATGTCTTTTAAAGACCTCCAGGGATGGTGACTCCACCACTTCCCTGGGCAGCCTGTTCCAATGCCTAACAACCCTTTCGGTAAAGAAGTTCTTCCTAATATCCAACCTAAAACACACCTGGAGCAAATTTAGCCCATTCCCCCTCATCCTGTCACCGGGCACGTGGGAGAATAAACCAATCCCTGCCTCGCTACAGCCTCCTTTAAGATACCTGTAGAAAGCAATAAGGTTGCCCTTGAGCCTCCTTTACTCCAGGCTAAACAACCCCAGCTCCCTCAACTGCTCCTCGTAAGACTTGTTTTCTAGACCCCTCACCAGCTTTGTTCCCCTTCTCTGGACACACTCCAGCACCTCAGTGTCCTTGTTGTAGTGAGGGGATGACTTACATTTATTAATTCTACACTGGGTGATGGCTCAGTTGTACATCTCCAAAGGGTTGTAGTGAATGGAGATACATGTGGATGGCAATAGCCATGAACCCCAGGGCTCAATTCTATCTGTTAGTCCTGTTGGTGCAACCTCACACTTAAGTATTGTGTACAATTCTCATCTCCAAAATATAAAAAGGATGTTAAGGTCCTTGAAACCATCCAGAGAAGGGCAACAAAGCTGGTAAAAGAGCTGTAAGGCATGTCTTAGAGGCTGAGGATACTTGGATTGTCTGGAGAAAAGAAGGCTGTGAGGTAACTTCATTGCTCTACAATTTCCTGAAGTGCTGGTCTCTTCTCCCTGATAAGCAATGTATAGAATGCAAGGGAACAGCACAACATTGGACCAATGGACGTTCACACTGGATATTCGGAAAAATGTCTTTACCATGAGAGAGGTCAAACACTGGAACAGGCTTCCTAGCAAAGTGATTGATGCCCTATGCCTGTAAGTGTTCAAGAGTGTTCATTGTCACTAGTGGGGTCCCTCAAGGCTCCATTTTAGGGCCAGTCCTCTTCTATGTTTTTATAAACAATTTTGGATGTAGGACAAGAAGGTGTTTTGAGCAAATTTGCTGACAACACCAAACTTGGAAGTGTTGTAGACTAGTCTGAGGATGGAAAGGCCTTGCAGAGAGGTCTGAACAGATTGCAGAGCTGGGTGATCACCAATCACATGAAGTTTAACAAAAGTAAGTGCTGGGTCCTGCACCTGGGACGAAGCAACCCTGGCTATATGTACAGACTGGGTGACGAGATGCTGGAGAGCAGCCCTGAAGAGAGGGATCTGCGAATTGTTGTTGACAGCAAGTTGAATATGAGCCAGCAGTGTGCCCTGGAAGCCAGTAGGGCCAACCGTATCCTGGGATGCATTAAGCATGGCATTGCTAGTCGGTCAAGGGAAGTGATTGTCCCGCTCTACTCTGTGCTGGTGTGGCCTCACCTTGAGTACTGTGTGCAGTTTTGGGCACCACAGTACAGAAAGGATGTGAAACTGTTGGGGAGTGTCCAGAGGAGGGCGATGAAGATGGTGAAGGGCCTAGAGAGGACGACGTATGAGGAGCGGCTGAGGTCACTTGGCCTGTTCAGCCTGGAGACGAGGAGGCTGAAAGGAGACCTCATCATAGTCTACATCTTCCTCACGAGGGGGAGTGGAGAGGCAGGTGTTCTATTCTCTGTAATCACCAGTGATAGGGCTCACAGGAACTGTGCTGAAGCAAGAGAAGTTTAGGCAGTACATCATGAAGAGGTTCTTCACTGAGAGGGTGGTTGCACACTGGAACAGGCTCCCCAGGGACGTAGTCATTGCACCAAGCCTGTCTGAATTTAAAAAGCGATTGGACTGTGCACTTAGTCACATGGTCTAAACTTTTGGGTAGACCTGTGTGGTGCCAGGAGCTGGACTTGATGATCCTTATGGGTCCCTTCCAACTCAGGGTATTCTATAATTCATTAAAGTTCTTTAACTTTTGGTTAGCTCTGAGAAGGTCATGCAGTTGGACAAGTTGGAAAACTGAACTATTCTATTCTATTCTATTCTATTCTATTCTATTCTATTCTATTCTATTCTATTCTATTCTATTCTATTCTATTCTATTCTATTCTATTCTATTCTATTCTATTCTATTCTATTCTTCCTTTCCATAATGTATGATTTCACAAAAAGTCTTTGCTCATTGATCTTGTTTAGTCTTTGATTTTTAACATATGTTTTATGTCAGTATGCAGGTCTGTACAATTTAAGTTTAAGATCATGTGGAATGATGTCTGTGTGTTTCTGGTAAGAAGTCAATATAGAAAGGTGATTGATAAAATGTTTTATTGAGTGCTTAATGCTCCTTTCACTTTTCTACTATTTGTGTGCTGCAAACTGAATTTAATATCTAATGCATTGAAAAATACACAGATACAATACGGTTCCTTCAGCTGAAAGCTTTGGCAGAGCCTGCTTAAAAATG
Organism: Aythya marila; assembly: GCF_965140915.1. Classification (NCBI taxonomy): domain Eukaryota; kingdom Metazoa; phylum Chordata; class Aves; order Anseriformes; family Anatidae; genus Aythya; species Aythya marila. Next base: position 33,641,525 of record NC_139042.1, on the reverse strand, counting down.
CATCCAATAACAAGCTTATATTATGTAACTTTTTGCAATGTAGATTTAATGTGTATGTTTCTACCATGGTTCAGTCTATTGCTTTTTTTTTTTTCCTTCTTTAATCATTGTGAAAGTGCTGAATGTTTTGCATATGAAGTAACATAAATAAATACTGTGCCATTTTAATTATTCCTTGCCTGTATTAGTGAGAAAAGTAAGGCAATTTGACATAATCTGCCTGAAGATCTTTCAGTGATTAAAGCAAAAAGTATTTATAAAGAAACTAATTGAGATTTTTTAAGTGAACAAAACTAGATTTCATAATAGCATAAGAATTAAGATTTCACAGCATGATCCTACTACACAGATGCCAAGAACTCATATGGATTATTAAAACACAAATTAACTTTTAAGAAGCCATAATGATCTATACACTACAAAAATGTTTAAATGAAAATATAAAATTGCATTCAAAAGCATTATTTCATGAACATTAAAGCTAAGGATACAGCTAAGTTAAAAGATTTTGAGGGTTTATTACATCTGAAATAACCTACCAAGTCATTTCATTTCCAGAATCTTTAATGTGGGGAACTGTTTTTTTGTATTTTTGTTTTTTTTTTTTGGTCTGTTCTCCCACATGCCTGGTGACAGGATGAGGGGGAATGGGCTAAAGTTGCACCAGGGAAGTTTTAGGTTGGATGTTAGGAAGAACTTCTTTACCGAAAGGGTTGTTAGACATTGGAACGGGCTGCCCAGGGAAGTGGTGGAGTCACCATCCATGGAGGTCTTTAAAAGGCGTTTAGATGTAGAGCTTAATGATATGGGTTAGTGGAGTACTTGTTAGTGTTAGGTCAGAGGTTGGACTCGATGATCTTGTAGGTCTCTTCCAACCTAGAAATTCTGTGATTCTGTGAAAAAAAAAAAAAAAAAAAAAAAGCACGATTAAGCGGGTGAATTAAGATTCTACATGTCCTTTTCCCTGCTAATCCTGGAGATGTGTCATAAACCCAGATTGTTAAAATCTGGAATTTATCACTAGTAGTCTTCTCTTCCATGTATACAGTTAGAAAGCAAAGTTGTTATTACTAGCAGTCAACAGAAAATTATGATGCTGCTAATACAGGAGAGTTATTCATTTAAAATTTGATATCAATTTGAAATTAATTTGAGATTAGGGGTGTCTTGTTCCATGTGGATGCCTTAGGTACTTCAGATGTCTCAGATACAGAGTGTTTTATCCTAATGAATCTAAAATAAGAATCTCATAATATTTTCACCCGGAAGAAATTAAAAACACCTCCACCAGAACAACGGTAATACCACATAAAAAAATGATTGTTTGGTGCCATTGTGGACCTATTTGTGCAATAAAAGCACTGGTGTAAATTACAATGACTTAATCAATGTAATTTTTTGCCCTCTTCCAGACTAGAGAGAAAAGGGGATAAGAAAGAAAATGTCCCTTGGTAAAAAAAAAAAAAAAAAAAGGGGGGGGGGGGAGTGTAGGAAAAGGAGTGATGAAAATGCACATGAATCACTACCTGCTCTCTTCTGAATTCCTGTATATGTTAATACTACCAATTTAATCAAAGCCTTATCCAAATTATGCAAAACTAATTAGAAGCATCAGTGTTGCTTTTTTCTCTGATAAAATGTCAAGGTGTTGTATTCTCTTGAATAAGAATTTGGAAATAGCTTGTTTTGACACAGTAGGACATCAAATGAAGATAGTAAAAGCACCGAGCATGAAATACTGGTCTGGAAATTAAGTTAACTAAGTAGGAGCTATCAGGAGTGCAGTGATCCCCCAAATTGACAAAAGCCTGGTTAACCATAAGGAAATGTTAATATTCTGCATACCAAGTATGCACATTCATGCATGAACAACAGACATAAAATGTGCCAATATGACATTTGTTTGGAACGAGAGAGACGGGCTAAGAAGCTTACATACATTAGGTAGGATGTCAAAACATAAATAGGATTTTTCTTTGTAGAGTGGTTTCATATATATGCTACTTTTCCAAAACTTTTCATCATTCACATTTATAATTTAATTTAATTTTACATAGGTGTATATTTTTAACTAGTCCTAATAAGCTTCTCTACAAGCTGTATAAAAATTATACTGTTGCTTGCATTTCAAATATTTGGTTGCAGATTTCCAAATAGTTCTTTTTATGTGTGTGTATCTGGAGGTGGAGGTGGTGGGCAAGGTGTTGTTTGTTTATTTTCTGATTTGTACCTTACAAAGTCATTGTTATGTAAAGAAGTATGTGACAAGATATGTCATTAACAAAATGAAATTAACATAGATGTATGCTGTCTGCATTCTCTTTGTGTAATCTTTAGATGCACATCATCCCATTTTTTGAGAAACATTAGCTGCTTTTAGACATTGTTCTGACAAAAATACATCATGTTTGATAAACAATGTGCAATATTAAAACTTTGTCTTCTAATGTTTTGGCACATTATTTGAAGATTTTGTAAAATGTAAATTTATTACTGTTTTTCAAAGTTCAAATTACACTTTTTTATAATGTGTTACTAAACTCAAAATCTCTTTTCATTTATATCACATGAAAATTGCTATAGTTTTTTATTATTATTTATTTTAATTTTGTGGGGAAAAGTTTCCTAACTGTATCATTTAAAATAGATTACCTGTAATGACAATATACTTTAAGTATATGTGAACTAAGTAGAGAAACAATTAAATGTTTCAAAAGCAAAAATATGACTACATAAAAGATTATTAGAATAGAGACACAATGATGTTTCTTAAAGTCATTATTGTGCTGTCTGGAGCTGTCCCTAAAACATGTTTTACAGGTATTACTGATGTCCATGTCAACGTGCTTGGTGGGGGAGTGAGGGTGGGCTGACGTTGGGGCCTATGTGAAGAGAGTCCAGACACTGCTCTGTGATGGACACACATTTGAAATAACAGCATTTTTTTTTCCTCTAAATTGTCTTGTTATGATGTATAAGAAAGATGTATAAGAAAGAACTGTTGTTTCTCCTTTATTTTTATTATATTATTGTGAAATAATCTGGAAAAGAGCAACTCAGCAACTGGTAAAATGTATGAAAGAGTTTGTAGGTTAGCAAAAATAAGACAATATACCACAAAGTTCTGCATTATAGACTTGAATGTCTTCTAGACAGTCACTGTTGACTTTGAAGGGACTTTATTTGTAGGACTAAGACTACAACTTTGTAAGAATGATTTACTTTGCTTTCCGCTCGAAGTAAGTGCTATTTTAGTTGGACATCTCTTATCAGAATAGGATTTACTTCTGAAGGAATTTCTGATTATATTGAATGATCATGGATTTGAAAGGGGGGAAAAACAGAATCTTTCTAAAGAGAAAAAGAAAAGAAGAAACATAACAATAATAGGAAAGCACTTTTATAATGAAGGGATAAAATAGAAAATATAAAAAAACACACACACACACAAAACAACAACAACAACAACAACAACAACAACAAAGATAGAACTGCAGTGAATAAAGAGACAGGGAACAACAGACCAAATATGAAATAGAAGTTCTTGCTGTGAATCAAAAATATTATTATTCATGATAGATCACAAATAAGTTTTTAAAGTGTCCCAACTGTGCAATCTACTTAATTTGCACAGTGTCTCATTTGTTGTGACGAGGAAGAGAACTAAGGTGAGAAAAAAGAAGTTGAATATCCATCATCACTGAAGGTAGCAATGCGTATATTAGTAATGGATGGAATCTAGGTCACAAAGGACTGATTTTTAACTCTGTTTGCCTTCCAAAAGTCAGAGAGAAAAAAAAATAGCTATTCTTTCTGAAAATCTCCATCTGTGATACTGTGTATTACATTAATAATATATTTTTCAAATTTTAATTTATAAATAGATTATGAAGATTTTTTTTTTTTTCATGCTTCTTATTACAATAAAGGTTTTGAGTATCAAATCATATTATTTTCCTTTGTTTATACAGGTTACAATGAAACTAGACTTCTACAAGGAAAAACACCTTAGGAACTATTCAAAGTAGAAAAATTGTTAAGTCTTACGAAGTTTTGAATTTACTACAAAGAAAATATGAAGAAATTCTGATCATAATAGCAAAAACTCATATATTTATATATACAACCACAACACTCAAAAACCACAATATGAATTTGGAAAAAAATCTACTAGAGTTATTGCATGTAGTTGTATCCACATGGAAATTAGAGAGATTCTAATTGCTCTCTCTAATTGTATGGAGATTATGTTGCATATTTCTTACCATTGACTGTCATTGACAGTGTCATCATAACTTTTCAGGGGTGGAGAATGTGAACGGGAGATACATGATTGTGTCTGGATGTCCTTGATCCTCCCCTATAGAAACAATGTATGCTACAATAAGTATTTGTTTTAGCTATACTTAAAAATATATATCCCATTGCATTTTTAGATAAGGACTTCTTTTCCAAACACTTATTTTAAGTATCACTTTTTTATAGTCCTTATCTCTTGGAAGGCAAAAGCAAAGCAAAACAAAAAAGCACTTGAAGTTTAGTCCTGGAACGTAGCCTTTGTAAGACAACAGAGTGATGAATAGACCATTCTCTATGCCATTCTCTCTGAATTAGTACCCTAAACCTTATTTTTAAAGCATTTTTAGCAAAAACATATATTTCTATATGACATGAGTATTTATCAGGTGAGAGGGCTTGTTTTGACAAAAGCTTCACATATTCTGCAAAATCCAGTGGTGAAGTATTAGGCGACCTGAATCTCTCAGAAAGCTGTTCCCCTGAGACTGAATATTTGGCTTCCAGAATATGTCACAGCAGATACATCTTCCAGATTCAATTATGGAGAGGCGACACCATCATTTCCTCTTAATAAAATAGTTTATCTTGTATTGTGACAATCAGAAAAGCCAATCCTAATGAACAAAATGTCAAGCATATGGGGGTAGGGAAGATAACTGAAATGGCTCATCAGGTCAAGATATGAAGCAATCCAGCCCAGGAAAATAAAACAGCAGGTGATTATTGTTTGCTAAGACTGAACTCATCTGTGCACATATTAAATTTATGTTTTTAACTTATTTTAAGTTAAAAAATAACTTCTTAGGTTTTAAAACATCACTTATGTTTAATGATTCTCTCATGAATATGTTTTGAGAAATAATCAGTCTAGGAAAAAAACAGCTAAATTATTCTGTTTAATATTTGTACAAAAAACATATCTGCAATATTTTAGTAGTTGGTCATAGCATCTGCCCTGAATGAAGATATGCAAAACACTGTATCTTTCTCACACATTATATTATGCTGGCATTTGTGACTCAGTAAAGCTGTATGCTTTTTGAGGTAGCAAATATTCCCTAAATTCATGATTGGTGTTTACAGAATATGATTCAAAAGGCTGAGAACTAAATGATTAAGAAGGAGTTGGACATCATATTTCAAAATTAAGGTAACACTTAGGGAGTAAATTAAAAAATAATAATAAAATTAAAATGAAAAACAACAACAACAAACCAAAAAAACAATAACAGAAACAAGACTGGCAGTACTCAGAGGCACTAGGTACTGGTATTGTATTGCACTACCTCTACAGAACAACATCTGTAGTTTGATAAATGTTCCTGCTCTGTAGTCAGGTAAAACAAAGAACCTTTTGAAGTGCTTTATGACATTAGACTAGTCAACTGACTAAAACTTTCCTGAGCCTTTTATCCTAAATTCTAGCACTAACTTTCCCATTTTTTGACAAACGAGAAAGATCAAATAATCAGCCTTCTGAAAGTACTTTTTCTGAAGGGTAGAAGGAGAGAAAGGAAGGGTTTATGTTTGTTCTCTCCAGAAGGAAGTATTCCACCTTGTATTAATGTGGAATAAATTTACTGCCATAAGTTTGTCTTTAGTTTTCCATCTCACAATTTAGAGTCCAGCCTTCAGGGTATAAAGTAGATTTTTATTTTGCAAGTCAATGGGTACATGTGTTTACAAAATAAAGGTGAATCCAGTAAAAGATATTGAGGAGCTCTTTTTTTTTTTTTTTTTTTTTTTTTTTTTTTCCTCCCTTGGAACAACCTTCTTGTTCTAATCAGGAGTTCTATCCTTCCTTAAACTAAAACAACAAAAGCCATTGAAATTTCTCTAAAATTCCTGCACTCCAGTAAGCATGCCTTTCTGTCACCATTTCTTCAGTAAAATTTTAAATTATTTCAAGCACAAAATTGAGACACAGAAAGAGGATCTGGATCAAAGTTACAGTAAAGAATGTTTCCCAGTAACTCCAAGGGAGACCAAAACATTCATCTCGTCAGGGATTATCATAAGCTGATAATATTTTGTTTGCTATCCACATCTTGGAAATTTTGGGAAGTTATAGATTCAGTGATGTTTGCTAACATCTAGTGTGTGTGACAAAAGTACTTCCCATTGAGGGGAGCACTACTCAAAGACTCTATGTATATTCCCTTGGAGCTTGCCTTTAATTGAATTATTGTAACCATAAGCTATTTGTTTTAAAACTGTTCATTTTCAAATAAGCAGCATTCTCAAAAGCTTGTAAATTCTCTTATTATGACTTTCACTAAAACTATATAGAGTACGAATTTTAAAAATACTGTAGTACAATGGAAAAGATTATGAAGTTGATATATATATATATATATATATAATCAAGGAGCTTATATCTTGCTATGACTATTTCATCATACTCTTTTTTTTTTTTTTTTTTTTTTGGCTTTAATGCTATAAATGCAGCAAAAGAATTTTCTGAAGGTTGTGTGCTATTTATTCAGTTGCCCTGCCTGGAATGCACAATACTTTATTCTTCTATTGTATTTTATTCCTTCGTCTGTTCAGATCCAAAGAATAAACACATCATTACCATTACAATCCAAGTTGGGAAATGGGTAAATCAGAAATTGAAAAATCTTTGATGTCCGTTATTCTGTACAATATGTAAAGTTGCTAAGGAAGATGTGTGTCTAAAGTGCTTTGATTTAATTTGTGCATAGAAAGTCAGAGCTGGAGATATTATTGTGATGCCTGCGGGAAGGTCATGTTAGAAGTACACAGCCCAATTTAGAGCTGAAAGCCATCACACATTTGGATTTATCCAAATTTCAGAAGGAATGATGAGGGCATTTCAGGCTGAAAGCACCACAGTAAGGAGAGGTTTTTTTTCAATAAAAAATGAATAAAAGGTTGTAAATTTTCAGCGCCACCTGCTCCCTTTCTGTCATGTCATCTCTAACTTTCCCCACCTCCATTTTCCTTCCATCCGCTTAGCAAAAATAGATGCATGTTCATTTCTGAATAGAAGAAAAAAGTAATAATTCAACCACCCCACCCATCCAAAACCAACCAAGCAAACCAGCATAACAAGCCATTCAACCAAAAATCCATAGACTTAGACTCAGACGGAATCTTTAATATTTGGACTTGATCTCACTCCTTATAACCTTGTTATAAATATAACATATAACCTCCATATATATACATATAACCTTTGGTACTCATATAGAGAGTATATGATGTACAAAGCAGAGAGTACTGTCAGGCATTATCTGCTGTGTATGATCTGACAAAACATATTGTTGAGATTTTATTTCTATGTGTTGCTCCAAGCACTGAAAACAACAACAAGAACAAAACAAATAGAAGTTGTAAACCATTGTTACTTTTGAATTAACTGAAGATCAAAACAGAATTAGAGTTTTGGAAGACCGTTAACTTTCCTCATCATAAATATGTATTGAGTATTACTGGATCAATGTAGTACTAGGCAGTAAAATGATGCACTGCATACAAAATTGAAGCTGATACAATAAAACTTTACTTTTTATATGCATACACAGTAAGAAATCTTCAGGAATGAAAAAAAAAGACAGCTTTATAAAGTGTTCTTGTGTGTGAGAACTATTCCAAATATTTGGGAAAATTTGAAATTGAAAAACTTCCAAATATTTTTAAGCCAAGTTTTTCCAAATTTATTTTGTAATATTATATCACTTTTCCCCCTCCTTGGACAAAATACTACATTCTCTGCATCCTAGTAGCCCCTAATAAATTAAATTTTAGGCTAATATTTAAAATCTGTTTTAAAAACATTGATTCATTTCTAGAACTTGATTTTTTTTTCCCATTCAAACTCTGAAAATAAGCTTAGATCAAGAACACATCATAACTCGTGCTCAAAATCAAACTGCAATGCTAATCTCCCTTGAAAACAATGTTCTGTACTCGGGAAAATATGGCTATCAAACAGTTCTTGCCTGCTTGTAAAAATACAGTTTTCACATCTTCAGGATGAAAAAGTGAAAACCATGTCTCAAAGTCATGCTTAACACTTTAATTTTCCTTATAAATTGTTAAATTATTATAGATTCACAGACAAATATTAATATTGTTGACATTTGTTTTGTTTCCCTTTCAAAGTGATTTTTTTAATGATAATTTAATCTAAAGTTTGGATACCATTAAAAAAAAAAAAAAAAAGTCACACTGCAATACTTTTTCCTTTTGCACATAGACAGTTCTTTTTCCTGGCAAGTAAATAGAGGCATCTAAAATGTTCCCAAAGCAATCATTACTTATCCCTGTAACAGAAGGAAAAGTGTGCCTTACACTTTTAAAGACCTTGTTAAAGGGAGTCAAGTATATTTTATATTATATAGGGAAAAATAAAATAAAAAAAAAAGTTCTGAATAACTAACACTTGTATATTACAGATACAAGAGAACAGGTAAAATTCCCATTTACATAGGCATATTTATTTGATATTCCTTAATTACATCTACCCTTATAGAAAATGGCTAGTTTCCTTTATTTCCTAAGGTTGGTTGTTAAGGTATGTCATGGTTTGAAGTCATAACTGCATCTACTTATATCAAGTAATAACCATTCTTGGCTGAACTTAAATTTGTCAATGAGGTTTGCATCTTCAGATGTATTTCAGGCTATTTTTCTCATATAAAACCTTGTTGGAAGCCATGTTTCTTTAACTAAAAATAAAGAAGTTAGAGTGCTCTAACTGGAGTACTGGGGTAACTGGAGTGCACTAACTTAGAGTAACTCTAACAATTTTCTCACTTTGCGACTTTCCCAAATTACGTGAACAATATCAGAAATCAAAAATTCCTTTATTTTTCTATTTTCTGTTATTATTATTATTATCATCATCATTATTATTATCATTATTATTATTATATGTGCATTGTTTCCATCTCTTTAAATTCTTCAAGAATTCTTCAAGATCTTGCTTATTTATGGCAATAAAGTGGTAAATACCAAAGACAAGGTTTTCATACTACTTGTAACAGAAGTCATTTCTTATTACTACATCTTCTCTTGGACCAATTAACTACCCAATTAGATAATGTGTGAACATGCTATTCTCCAAACTAATGACAGACAGATAAAACAGAAATGTGCTAATGCATTCAGAGGAATCTTCTACACATCAGTGCAGGAAATTAAAGATAAAACACTTGATTACACAGACATGCACATGGGTAAGATATTGAATATGGCACAGTCATCAAAAGAAATGCCATATGGAAACCCATATGGCTCAATAGAAGAGTACTAACAGACTTAAGAATTGCTCTGCTTGTAAAATGAAAATGAGAAGATTTTTCACTAGTAAAGAACGACCTCACATAAATATATACATAAATACATGGAAAGGGAAAGACAAAGAGAAGGGGGGAAGGGGGGAGAGAGAGGGAGAGGGAGAGGGAAATAAGTTATTGATAAATATTCACTTGTTTGAAATTTCCCATGTGTTCTGGGAGGTATTTGCAAATAAAATACTAAAATTCATGTTTGCCTGGTTACTTTGACCCCTGCAAATCTGACTATATTCTAGGCCAACTAGAAAATGTAGTAAGCTATCTAGAAGATAAAGAGAGAAATAAATTCTGATGAAATCTCTTTAACATGTATATATTTTCTACTGCTGAATACATCCTACTGATTATAATGATAGAAAGAGTGTGTTTGAAGCAGTTATTTTAGTTGGGATTAATCTCTCTTAACACTAATATCAACATCTGAGCAGACACACAAGGATCTTTTCAATGCCCAATGACAGAAATAAGCATATTTCATTGTCACTATTTAACATTTTTGTCAGTGAGATAGACGGGATTGCATGCACCTTCAGCAACTCTGTAAACACTAATGTGTGGTACAGTCATCATTCTAGAGGTAAGGGATCCCATCCAGAAGGAACTTGACAGGCTTGAGAGATTAAGCCTTTGAGAACCTCATGAAGCTCAACAAATCCAAGTGCAAGGTCCTGCATCTGGGCTGGGGTAATCCCAAGAACAAACATAGGCTGGTTAGAGAATGAATTGGGAGCAGCCCTCATGAGAAGGACCTGTGGGTGTTTGTTGATGAGAAGCTCAACAGGAGCCAGCAATGTGTGCTTGCAGCCCAGATACACTGGAACAGGTTCCCCAGAGAAGTTGTGGATACTCCATCCCTGGAAGTGTTCAAGGCTGGGTTGGATGGGGCTTTGAGCAACCAGATGTAGTGGGAGGTGTCCCTGCAGGGGGGTTGGAATGAGATGATATTTAAGATTCCTTCTAACCCAAACCATCCTATGATTTGAATACTTGAATACTCTCTGATTCTATGACATTTAGAAGCTTGCAGCAGAACTATCATTAGAATTAAATCTGATTTTATTTCATAGAATCATAGAAAAATTAAGGTTGGAAAAGACCTTCAAGATCATCTGGTCCAACCATCACCCCACTACCAATGTCACACACTAAACCAAGTCCCTATGCACCAGGTCCAACCTTTCCTTGAACACCCTCAGGGAGGCTCTCTGCAAAAGGGATGCCACCTCTCATACAAGGGCTGGGGTATGGGAAAGAAGCACTCACACAACCCCTGAGAATTGGCAAGAGTTCTTTATTGCCAGGACATCCTGCAGGTGAGCCTGTGGGATGTCCATGGTGTTTGGTGGCTCCAAGCTAATGCCTGGGATGGAGCCTGTGCAACGAGTAAAGAGCTCACCAGGCACTCCTGCGATGCTGCTGGTGGGCTTGCATGGCAGAGAATGAAGACATGCCAGGGTAATCAGATGTCTGGTCTGGCCAAGATGGATCAACCTCCACTGGTTCTTCCACATCTTCTGGTGGATCTGGCTCCACGGTGTTTGGCAGAAGGACAAGACAGTCCTTGCCCGGGACTGCCCACATAGGATACCTTCAATCTGGAATGTTTTCAGGCCAGGGTGCTGAAACAGGAGGTCATCCAGTTCCATGCCTAGGTCCCATGCCACTGTCCAGTTCATTTCCATGCATGGGCTTGATGCTGCCATCTGTTTTATGGCCATGGCTGGGCCCCACACTGTGTTCTGGACAACAGGCATGCCTCTGCTCCACATGGCTCTCCAGCTGACACCCCTGCCTTTGCCCCATGCCACTGTCATGCCAGTGGGAAGACCCAGGCCCCCTGTCGCTGTATGGCTGAGGGGGCTGCCTGTTCCCTGTGTCATTGCAGTGCCAATGGTACCACTTTTAATAAGTGTCTGTGGGCTGCATGCCAGAGGTCCCTTGGGCACTGGTGTCTGTTGTGCTGCAGGTGCTACCCCTCTGCTCATGACACTTCTCCTTCTTGTCAGGTGCATTCCTTCTCGGTGCTTCCTTGGACTGCATCGCTGTCCTCTCACACCAAGGAGGCCTGCCGCTTGCCTTGCTACTTCTGGACTTCTTCCTGCCACACAAGTTGGCTGTCAGAAGGCCTAGAAGCTCAGCAAATGGTAGGCCAGATGCAGGGGGCCTGTTTTATAGGGCCTGCAGCAAAGATGTGGCAGTAGTGGCCACTGTGACCTCAGCAAGCCTCTGTGATGAAGTGGCCCACACATGACCAAAGGCGGCTGTGTTGGGAACGGCCTGGAAGATGCCCTCATGTGGAAGGAGGAGGGTTGGGGGGCTGAGGGTCCCTTTTCTGGTGCTGGCTCCCCCAGGCCATTTGGAGGAAACTAGCTATTTTATTTTATTTTATTTTATTTTATTTTATTTTATTTTATTTTATTTTATTTTATTTTATTTTATTTTATTTTATTTTATTTTATTTTATTTTATTTTATTCTTTCATTTCATTTCACTTTATTTACTTTATTTTACTTCACTTCACTTCACTTCACTTCACTTCACTTCACTTCACTTCACTTCACTTCACTTCACTTCACTTTATTATTTATTTATTTATTCAGAATACTATCCAGGAGCAAACCAACATTTATAATTTAATCAGAGAGACAGATCTGGGATTAAACTGTAACATTATTTGACAGTATGGAGATTGTACCAATTCAGTTACATTTAGGTTTTTACATCAATAATATTATATTTCTACTGAAAAAGTTGGATTTCACTCCTCAATTAGATATGCCTTCTGTCTCATTAGCCTTTTTCTTGTCTTTCCCACAGAGGTAGCCAACTTGTGGAAATCATTTTGGCCATTTTGTTCAGGGTAAGGTATTATAGATTTCTGAAGGCTGCCCAAGCTTTTGGTACAGAGAAACATTGTGACAGTCAGTGGTCAGGTGTTATCTTCTACCTGTAAATTTATCCCAAATCCCACCACTGTCATCAGCACAACAGGATATATGGTTTGTGCCTTCTAACTCTAGAAGATATTTTTATGTCTGAGTCAGAATGGCTAGGTTGCACCTCTCAACATTTGTCAGACATAAAAAACTGAGAAGCCATAGAATAATTGTCCTGGCTTCATCTGAGATAGTCAATTTTCTTCATGGCTGGTATGTTCCATATTTTGGATTTAGGAGAAAAATAATATTGATAACACATTGATATTTTAGTTGTGAAGAGGCAGAACCAGGACAGCTGACCCAAACTGTCCAGAGGGTTATTGCACAGCATATGATCTCAAGAGAGATAATAATAACTGGGAGGATTATCCGGGGACTTAGGGAGGGTAGGGAGAATTGCTGCTCAGGGACTGGCTGGGCATCAGTCAGCAGGTGGTGAGAAACTGCATTGTGCAATATTTATTTTATGTATATATATAAATATATATTTATTATCACCATAATTGTTATTTTCCTTTCATTTTCTTTTCTATCAAACTGTAACTCAATCCACAAGTTTTTACCTTTTTTCCTTCCAATTCTCTCCCCCATTCCACTTCGAGTGGGAAGGAAGGAGCAAACAGCTTTGTGGTGCTTGGCTGCCTGTTGGATTAAACCAAAACAACAACAAATTAGGTTGTAAGAAACCACAAACTACCTGCTCAAGTCATGGAAAACTACTTTAAATCACATTTCCCTAAGCACTGTCCAGCAGAGTTTTGGAAAATTCCAAGCAAGACTTCAGAATCTCTGGGGAAAATTGTTCCGGTGTCTGACCACCCTAGCTATGTTTTTTTTTGTTTGTTTGTTTGTTTGCTTGCTTTTGTTTTGTTTGTTTTGGTGTGAGTGTGCATTTTGGTGTTTCTTGTTTTGTTTTTCTTAGAGTCAATTTAAATTTTCCTTCATTTAACTTGTGTCCACTTCTCTCATCCTTTCGCTATGCATCTTTATGAAAAATCTGGTCAGATCTTCTCTATAAACTCACTGAATAGTTGAAGACAAGGTTAAGTTGATCCCTTTGCCATCTGTTTTCTGAATTTAACAAACCCCTCTTATTCAGCCTCCTGTTGCAAAATGATGTGTTTGAGCCTTTCATGATCTGGTGACTCTCCAGTGTCTTGCTCAGTTTTATCAGTATCTTTCTGCAGATCTGGGTTCTGCACTTGGGAAGGAGTAATGCCAGCCACACATGCAGACTGAGAGGCAAAAGGCTAGAGAGTAGCTCTGTAGAAACTGATCTGGGAGTGTTCGTCAACAGTAGTCTCTCTTTGGGCTGAGAACAGCAGTAGCATTCAGGAGCAAATCACAGAATTGAGATGACTGACACCTCTAACATTTCCAAGTTTTGAAGACTATAGTTTTTATTTTATTACCCAGATTTTAATAATATGAATAATACAGGGTAGTTCTTGTAACACACTTTCCCAGCATGCCTTTATGAGTAACTCAGAAAAGACCCCCAAAAAAATGGAAGGGTAGAGTTGCTCACTTATGAGGCTTATATGAGTCTAATAACTGATTTAACACTTTTAACAATGATAATTGATAAGAATGCTTTAATATAGCTTTTTACAACATACAGTGGATAACAGTTATTTTAAAAGAGTATTACATGTAAGTCACATACAACAAGTCCATCATATTGGTGCTCTGGTTACCACTTTTATCTTTAATTTTGAATGATAATTGAATTTTAACTACTGGTCATAGTTTTCATCTTCTTAATTGCTAAAGTATTTTTAGATTATCACAACATTTGTCTTCATAAACTGCAGAATGGTCTTAAAAATATATATTTTAGTTAATAAATATAGAGATAGAAACAAGAAAGAAAATGCTGAAATTGTTATCCCTTATCAAAGAAACAACATATGCCAATAAAAATAACCCTTTAAACAAAAACTCAGATTTATTTTTTTTGCTATCAGTTTATTTCAGCCTCTTGCTCAACCCAGTTACTATGAGTATTAGTCTTGTAATGCCATTGACTGGAAAAAAAAATCAGTTTTATTCATCTGGAATTGAGTATTTTCTTCCCTGAATGAGAAGTTAATCAAACAATTTGATACAAAAAAAAAAAAAAAAAAAAAAAAAAAAAAAGTCAAGGGGAAAGGAAAGAAGAGGAAAGGTTCAATAATAACAAACATTTCAAACACAGTCCTTCTTTTTGTTATTTTAAAAACTTGCAGTCAATACTGAACAGCAAAAGGGGATTGCATTTTTTTTTCTTTTTTGGAAGGGAGTGTTTGTGTTCAAATACTTCACAGTGTTAAACATGGATTTTCATTTCAAATTTCCTGAATTTTGTATTTTAGATTTTCACTCTTACTTTATCTGCAGGGTATAATACAAGGCATTTAGGCATTAAAGGCATTAATATTTATAAAAATACTAAATGACTGTATGGAAAGTATGATATAGGGATGGGTGGCAGTTATGGCAGGTATTTTTTACACTATAATACTATATCTAATGGATTGGGGGAAACTTAAAGGAACACTAAGATAAAATTAGGGATACAATAAGATCATCTAAAATTCTTGTAATAATGACAATGAATTCATAGTAAAGCCATAGTTTATTTACAGATAAACTATCCATGCAATAATTGTGAGCATTTTATGGAAAATTAGAGTATTAAAGGAAACAGTACACATTATGAGAAGAAAAGTACTTTAGGGACTTGTCCTGAAGCCATGAGTGAATAGATTTTTAAGTTCTCACCAGTGAGAACAAATTCAAGCCTTTATGGCCAGATCTAAAGACCCCTGAACAAAATGAGAAAGTTTCCATTGACTTTGATTGACTTAGAACAAGCTGTGTTTTCCAGGAGGGGAAAAAAAAAAAAAAAAAAAAAAAGACTTTAAAAAGCATGAAGGACAAGTTAGGCATACAACTCCCACTGAATACTAATGGTGTGTATGTTGCCTCTAACTTTGGAAATGTGCCTTTAAAACAATAATCTGTCTAGCAGAAATATTGTTAAAAAAATGATAGTTACATAGTTTCCCAAACTATGTAACATGTCTTTCCCAAAGACATGTGGTCACTGTGCAAGTCAGTTGCATGTAGATATTAAATGAAAAAATAAATGTTGTTTGATTGTATGCTTGCTTGCTTTTTTATGTTAGCACAAATACTTTTAAATTCTTGAAAGCATACAGGGAGATAGATCACCTGTTTTTTTATGGGTGGGACAAGTGGTTTTAATTTTCATATACAAGTACACTCATACACATATATTTGCACTATGTACAGAGTCTGTGAGATGTGTGAGCTATAGCTCTAGAATCATGTCTAAGATCTTTATCTGTGGCATTTTGCATTCAGTAAAAGTCATGGCAGCCCCTGAAACGATAACAACCTCTGCATGAAACTCATTGCATATTACCTTGGAGTCACAGAATATTACGCTGAAGATACTCACAGACATGGCAGTGTCTGTACTTCAAGCCTTAAAAGCAAACTGCTTTTTACCTGATATTTTCAAAAATTCAGTAATATTTTTTACATGCAGTTTCATTATTCCTTCTATTTTTATAGTCTTAAAAAGGTAAAGATATAAATTTAGGAAGGAAGGAAGGGAGGAAGGCAGGAAGGCAGGAAGGCAGGAAGGCAGGAAGGCAGGAAGGAAGGAAGGAAGGAAGGAAGGAAGGAAGGGACGGACACTCCTCTTTGGAAGAACCTTTACATTAATTTCCAGGTGTAAGTCTCCTAGATGCATGTCTGTATATTTTTGTGTACATACAGCGGTGTGTTTCCCATGATCCTGAAATCCAGCACCCCCTAAATATTTTTTCTCCACAATTCTAAGGTTTATTATTATTATTTTATTTCTATCCCGTATGGTTTCAAGAGATATAACCTCAAACACCTGAAGACACTGTAAACTGATGAACTGTCTCCTGCCTGAGGCAAGTGAAAACAGAACAAAACCTCTGGGAGGTAAGAATTGCCCCATTCATCTCTCATCACTCTGAACTTCCAAGACTCCTTATTTGCAAGGAAGTAGAACTTGTTACTTTTTTCCAAGGATATTCTTATTTCTAAAGGTGAGCTTGAATGATTTGAATGATTCTGCTGTGAAATTTGCCATATGTACATACAAACATAGAATGCATATATAAAATAAAAATATATCTATACAGACTTATTTCTTTCTGTGGTTTTGGTACCACATCACAGACACTTTTACTTTCTTAGTTCTTATACATAGTGGAAAAAGTATTGCTGAAAGTTAATTGGAATTTAACCTTGATGGGAAAAATAAGAATATATATTGAAAAATATCTAATCTCCTAAAAACAAATAGAAAAATGAAGTTTTCATTGCGAATTTGGGAACATAGAGGTAAAAGAAACATAGTCCCTTATATTTTATCTTAATTCCCATAAAATAATGCTACTGAATATGAAACAATGAGATCACTCCACCATTTCCAGTTCTGTATGCTACATATACTTACCTTTAATTCCTATACATCTTTAAAATTCCTGCTGTCAAATATAACTATGCACCAATTTCATGCTAATTAGCATTATAATCCAAGATTTATAACTGTGTGTTGTTTTCATTAGGGTTAGGAATATAGATTAACTTCAGTGTACTAATTTGAAATTATGAAGTGTGCAGGTACCTTTTATAAAATTCATATCGACTCTTACTACAAAATCTGTACCATTTTTTTGCTATGCAACATCCCAGTGTTGAAGCTGGTTTTTCTTTGAGCACAGAGGTAGTAAGGTTCTTAAGCACAAATGTAAATTTGAGTATTTCCATAAAATCATAAAATCATAGAATGGTTTGGGTTGGAAGGGATCTTAAAGATCACCTACTTTCAACCCCTCTCCCATGGGCAGGGACAACTTCCTCCAGATCAGGCTGCCCAAAGACCTATCCATCCTGGCCTTGAACTCTTCCAGGGACGGTGCATACACAGCTACTCTAAGCAATCTGTTCCAGTGCCTCACCACTATCATTGTGAAGAATTTCTTCTCTATATATATCCAATCTAAATCCAAATCTTTCAGTTTAAAACCATTAAAAAATACCTATCACTACATGCCCTTATAAAAAAAGTCTATATTTCTTATAAGCTCTCTTTAAGTACTGAAAGACTGCAATAAGCTTTCTCTTCTCCAGACTAAAGTCTCAGACTTTCTTCATAGGACAGGTATTCCAGACCTCTGACAGTTTTCGTGGCCCTCCTCTGGACATGCTTCAACAGGTCCCCATCCTTCTAGTGCTGGTGGTCCCAGAGCTGAAAATACTCCAATGGGGTCTCACAAAAGCAGAGCAGGAGGGTAGAATCACCTCCCTTGGCCAGGATTCTTTTGATCCAACCTATGATATAATTGGTTTTCTGGGCTGCAAGCACTCACTGACAGCTCATGTTCAGTTTTTCATCCACCAATATGTCCAATCCTTCTCCACAGGGCTTCTCTCAATACATTCATTCACAGTCTGTGTGGATGTTTGGGATTGCGGTGACCTCGGTGCATCACTTTGCACTTGGCTTTGTTGAACATAATGAAGCTCATGTGGACCCACTTCTCAAACCTGTTAAGGTCTCTCGGGATGGCATCCCTTCCTTCTACTGTGTCAACTGCACCTCTCACCTTGGTGTCATCCATAAACTTGCTGAGAGTGCAATTGATCCCACTATCTATGTTATAAATAAATATATTAAAGAGTACCAGTCCCAATGTGGATCCCTGAGCAATATCACTTGTCACAGATGTGCACCTGGACATTGAGTCTTTTTCCACAACCATTTGGATGCAGCCATTCAGCCAATTCCTTATCCAACAAATAGACCACTCTTCAAACCCATACCTCTCCAATTTAGAGACAAGGATGTTGTGTGGGACACTAAAAAAGGCCTTACAGGACAAGTCCAGGTAGATGACATCATTTACTTTTCTCTTGCCCATTGATGTAGTCACTCCAATAATAGAAAGCCACAAGATATTTCTAATGAAGGACATCAATTACTTTGTTTGTTTGTTTGTTTGTTTCTGATAATCTTTCCTTTGCACCATCATTTATCATTGAATGTTTCATTCTGCTTTGTTCATATCTAACTCCTTGTATCCTTAAAGCAAAAACTGGGGTTTCTTCTCCACCCTCATATATCAGAATCAGACCTGAATTACATCCAGCACTTTTTTTTTTTTTTCCTTAAAACCTAGCTTTCAGATTTGCATCAGGACAAATTTACCTATGAAAAGACAGATTTGCAAGACATATTCAAAAAGTATTCATATATTACTTGAAAATGTAATTCAAAATATTATGATTTTGATATGCCCCATAAAAACTGCCATATAATTAAATTTCCTTCAGGTTATGAAGAAAAACAAACAAACAAACAAAATGTTATTTTACATAAAAACATACTGAATGACTGAAGTAGAGGATGGATAGAACTCTTAAGTAATTATTTTAAGGATTAAATTTATTATTTTGCCTATTAAATATTAAATTAAATTAAATATTAAATTAATTAAAATTCATCAGTACAGCTGCAGTAACAATGTATGTAGTCCCTAGAGTATGCTGGGAAAGTTAGATATTAATAAAAGAAGACTTTTAGAATATAATCAGGGAGGAAATCAATGGCAACCAGCCTAAAACTGCTTTTCAGGACACATGAGTTTCTGGAGGTGTTTTTTTGTTTTTGTTTTTGTTTTTTGTTTTTTTTTTTTGTTGTTGTTTGTTTTTTGTTTTTTTTTGTTTTGTTTTTTTTGTCACTTGTTTGTTTTGCAAAGATTTTTTAAACTGTATGAAAGTATTCCAAGAGTTAAGATGAAGATTCACAGACCTGAAGAATTATGCAAGAATTAAAAATTAGGAAAAAAATATTGAGGAGATAAGGATGATACCAGAGCAGAAGAAGTGAGACTTTCAATATTAAAACCAAAGGTAAAGGTAATAGGAAAATATGTGACACATTTAGCTGTAATTAATTACTTACATTCTATGGAAAATATTGTTTTAAAATATTTGAATATAGCAAGTGGAATTCAGCTTCACTTTGAAGGCACCTCAATTTAGGAGTCTAGATGCAAGTGTCTACACAGTAACTTGTCTAAATTTCTACTGTCATTGTAGTCAATGGAGACTCAATTTAGGTGAATCAAGCATGCTACACATAGCATAACAGTGGTGCACCTTGGCTATGTTTGTTCTTGCACATGATCTAAGGATTTCTATCTGGTACCCATCTGCCAAACAAATATAGGTCTTCTATGCCTCTACAATATCCACCAGCTCCTGAAGATGACTTAGACATCATAACATACCTGGAATGGTACTTCTTATCTGTGTGTGCACTGTTGAAAAAAGAACCACTTGAGAGCTGAGTCCATGTATATATATCTACTTTATAATGAAAAGAATAGATTTACAAATTCCCTTTACTGCTTTGACTACATAATTAAATGTCCTGGGAGTTTTGATACCTACCTCACAGAATCACAGAATGGCTGAGGTTGGAAGAGACCTCTGAAGAACATCCAGTTCAATTTCCCTGCCGAGCAGAATCACCTAAAGCACATTGTGCAGAAACAAGGCAGGTTTTGAATATCTCCAGAGAAGGAGATATTCAACCTCCACAACCTCTCTGGGCAACCTGTTCCAGTGCTCTGTCACCCTCACAGTAAAGAAATTCCCCCCTCATATTCAGGCAGAACTTCCCATGCTTCAGTTTGCGCCTATTGCCTCTTGTCCTCCCGCTGGGAACTACTGAAAAGAGACTGACTCCATCCTCTTGACACCCTCCTCTCAGACATTTATACACATTGATGAGGTCTCCCCTCAGTCTTCTCTTTTCCAGGCTAAACTGGCCCAGTTCTCTCCCAGTTCTCTCAGCTTGTCCTCGTACAACAGGTGCTCCAGTCCTCTAATCATATTTGTAGCCTTCCTCTGGACTCATTCCAGTAGCTCCATGACCGTCTTGTACTGGGGAGCCCAGAACTGGACACAATACTCCAGGTGTGACCTCATAAGGGCTGAGTAGGGGGGGAGGGTCACCTCCCTTGACTTGCTGGCAACACTCCTCTGAATGCACCCCAGGATACTGTTGGCCTTCTTGGTCACAAGGGCATATTGCTGTCTCATGGTCAGCCTGATGTCCACGAGGACTCCCAGGTCTCTCTCTGCAGAGCTGCTCTCCAGCAGGTCAGCCGTGTATATATGTACAAAGTAAAATTTAGGTCTCTCAATCTGGAGTTAAATCAAAACCGACTGTTTGGATTGTGGTTCACAAAAAAAAGGCAGAAGACAGAAACCTAAGGCTTTTGAACTCTACTGGGGGAAACAAATAAATGTGTGTTTCTAAATGATGAAGTTATTTCGGTTAGCTCTTAGATTAATTTTAATTAGGAATATGTAAGAGCAATTTTTTGACGCATGTTGATTTCCCATAATGTGAACAAAATGAAAAGAAAGGAGTGATGAAGCAGGCTCTTTTTAAACATTTTTTTTTAATCATACAAACAGTACATGATAGTTTAATCAGACTCTTAAGGTGAAAAAGTGTAACCGCTTTTCATGTTGATAACCTGTGGAGTACATTAAAAGGAAGAACAGTGATTTCAGTGCAGTGGGTGTTCCTTGTGTAGGGCTCCAGCTGCTGTGAAAGCTTAAGCCAGAAAAACTATCCTGCAAACTGGATTGCTTGATGACAGACTGTCAGAATGTATTAAGGTTCTTAAGATAGCAAGAAATACTATGTGATAGGTAAAATTGCCTCGTGTTTCTAACTAACTGTGTCATTTTGAATGTTGTGATAGGAGATGCCTAATATCCCCGTGATGTGCTTGATTCTGAAAACTGACTTAATTGCAGTACTGACATTCTGTATCATGGGCAATCTAGTTTATTTCTCTCATTTTTGCCAGTTCTGTCTTAGCAAAAAGCTATTATAGTTTCATTCTTCTTGGATTAGCCAAACATTAGTCAAAAGTAACATATGTCTACAGTTATTTTCAGAGCTAATTAAGAGATTAGCATCACAATAGGTACCCCATTACCACCTACATCTTTTGTTTTCATTTTTTTTCAAACATTTTCTACATATCATCTCAGTTTTCCTGAATTTACTTGCATTCAGACATACTGCCAAGAACTACATATTATTACTCTTGCCCATTATATAAAATATATAATAATAGGAAAGCTGGTTCTCTTTTGAGAAAAGTTCACTTGTTTAACAAGTGTATTTTGAAATTTGTCAGGTTGAAGAGACTTCCCCAAGGGCAACTTTAATTAAGGTCAACAGAGAGGAAAAAGTAAGTAGTGAAAAGTGCTTAGCTGATACAGAACTTTAAATTAAAATCAGAAATAATGATACGTTACTTTAAGGAAAGTTTCATAAGCATTTTATTACTCCATGCACTACATACATGTACTGCACCTTTCTGTACAGCAGTTTCAGAATTCTGGGTTAGATAGATAGTTTTTTTTTGTTTCTCACTGAAGTGCCTTTCCCAACTGTCAGATATATGCTTTTCCTTCTTTTGTTGTTTGGCCCCATGATTATTGCCAAAATTTTTCTAGAAAAGGAAGGTATCTCAGTCAGAAGTGTAGTCCTGCAGAGTATGACTTGAATCTAGAGTGCAATTATTTCACAATATTAGTAAATGACCTAGGGAGAAAATTGTTTAATTTAAGTTTATTGATGTTAGTTGACTTTCTGGCTCTACTGTGGATAGCTCCAACTATTTTATTTTATGAATGAATGCTGCTGCTTCTCAGCAGCATATGGCAAGACATCCTGTACCCCTTGACAACATGGCAAAGTTTGTTTCAAAGCATGTTTTAACCTTACAATCTAGATATTGTTAAGCTTACCATACAGTCAGGAAAGAGACAAGAATATACAGGAGTGGATGTGTTCTTAGAGAGTTAAGGAATTTCTGGGCATGAAGAAATATTTTTCCATCTTGGGGGAAACTAAAGGAGGCAGCCCTAAACATTAGCTTATTAAGTATTTTAAAATAAGGTAGAATGAGTTTGGACTATCTTGTCTCCATCTGATTACTAATCAGCCTCTAATCTTCAGGGGGTTCAATCAAACTCTTGTTAGAAACATTAGCTGTCCACATCAACACTGTAGATCATTTTCTGTTATCAAGCTTTTTGTTGCTGTTGTTGTTGTTGCTGCTGTTGTTTTGTTTTGATTTTGGTTGTTGTTTGCTTTTGTTTTGGTGGTTGTTGTTTGTTTTTAATATATCCAGAATCACTATAATGGCTAAACTGGCTAGCACTTTGGGCTGAGATTTACATTAGAACAGCTAAAAGCTGAATCTCACACAGTGTCTTTACATAAAATGCAGTGTCTTTACATAAAGTGTCTAGACATAAAATGCCTACTAGAATTGGCGTTGTCATAATGATGATTTCCTTTTACTGAGATAAAATGGCACTATGGTCACTATAGATAGCTACTCAGCTTTACTAACCTTTAGTTACTTACCTTAGTTTATGTAAAAGATTTTTCTTCCCTCATGTCCTCCCTCCTTTGATCCCTCCCTTCCTGACTTCCTTCTTTCCCTGCTTCCTCTTATAGCAATATTTTACGTGTGGTTTATAATACCTAAAAGTAATAATAATGACATGTAGACTAGTTCATCAGTAAGAAGAGATTAACCCTTTGTCGTGGTTTAACCCGGCTGGCAGCTAAACACCACGCAGCCGTTCGCTCACCCTCCCCCCTCCCTCTCTGGGATGGGGGAGAGAAATGGAAAGTGAAGCCCGTGAGTTGAGATAAAGACAGTTTAATAAGACAGGAAAATAATAATAATAATAATAATAATAATAATAATAATAATAATAATAATAATAATAATAATAATACAATGGTGATAATAGTACTACTAC
Organism: Aythya marila; assembly: GCF_965140915.1. Classification (NCBI taxonomy): domain Eukaryota; kingdom Metazoa; phylum Chordata; class Aves; order Anseriformes; family Anatidae; genus Aythya; species Aythya marila. The sequence goes on along the minus strand of NC_139042.1, from coordinate 33,618,040 downwards.
TAATAATATGTACAAACAAGTGATGCACAATGCAATTGCTCACCACCCGCTGACCGATGCCCAGCCTAACCCCGAGCAGTCCGGCCCCCTCCCCCCGGCTAGCCACCCCTATATATTGTTTAGCATGACGTCAGATGGTATGGAATACCCCTTTGGCTAGTTTGGGTCACCTGTCCTGGGTCTGTCCCCTCCCAGCTCTTACTGCACCCCCAGCCTGCCTGTTGGCAGGACAGAGCAAAAGGCTGAGGTGTCCTTGGCTTGGTATAAGCACTGCTCTGCACCAATTAAAACATCGGGGTGTTATCAGCACTCTTCTCATCCTAAGCCAAAACACAGCATTCCACCAGCTACCAGGAAGAAAATTAATTCTGTTCTAACTGAAACCGGGACACCCTTGAATATAATGCACTTTTGGCACAGGATGAAAGCAATTAATGCAGGTAACTCAACTGCTTTCTGTAGCCATGCCCTTTCAGGGAAAACAAAACAAAACAAAACAAAAAACAATCAAAATATATGCTTTTAGGAACTATCAAACAGTGCACTCTGTAAAATGAATATTTGCTTACAATTCATAAGATTATTCTGCTCTTTTTTTTTTTTTTAATTGTTTTTCTTTTCAGTAGTCTGGATTTCTAGAGGGGAAAAAAAAGGCTGCTTTTTCAGTTTAGTAAACAAACAGAAAGGAAAATCAATAGCTAACATTTAAGCTTCCTTTTTTTACTTGTGTTTTGTATTTTTTCATTTTTTGTCTTTTTTTTTGGAAACTCTTTGTATGTGACGAGCTCTGGTATAGTGAGCCATTATCTCAATCACAAAGCAAGTATCAGTCATAATAAATCCTATGCTGTTTTCCTTTTTATTTATTTATTTTTTTTAAAAAAAAGCTCCAATTCTTATATGAAATATATCCCTATAAAAAATATTCTGTGTGAATGTTCAGGTGAGATTCACACCTGTATTAATTTACCACTCTATCACATGAATTCCACCTTTTTCCTTTCCTTTCCTTTCCTTTCCTTTCCTTTCCTTTCCTTTCCTTTCCTTTCCTTTCCTTTCCTTTCCTTTCCTTTCCTTTCCTTTCCTTTCCTTTCCTTTCCTTTCCTTTCCTTTCCTTTCCTTTCCTTTCCTTTCCTTTCCTTTCCTTCTTTTCAAAATGGAATTGCTTCCATAAGGAAACACTTTATTAGTTAAATGTATATATATATATATATATATATGTACATATGAATCAATATACCACTTTCTGGAATTTGTTTTTTTTTGTTTATAAATTTTGTCCGTACAGATTTAATTTAATTCCAGAGTTTGTATATGAGATTCTTCCTGGTTCAAGCTGTTTTCTAAACTGAAGCTGTTACCATTGTTCACAATTTCAGTGAAATCTTTGCTCCAGTATTTTTTTGGGATGAAGAGATGAAAAAGGAGGGCACCACCAAACAATGATTGACTCCTACAGGCGCAAGAACTGATGGTACAGAAGAGTTTGTATCCAGCAGCAGTAGAAGCAGCTGCTGCCTGTTTGGGTTAAGGGACTTTTCTGCAAACATGACAGGGACAGCCTCCATTTACTGCAATTAAATGTTCCAGTCTGGCCCTAATAAAACTCACGATTCAGACCAATAGGCATATTTAAAATTCAAATACATAAAATTAGAATTAGATTGTTAATAATTTTGGAACCTCTTTCATAATTTAATGCTGTAGATCAAATGATAACAGCCCATAGGAGTAATTACAAAAGATTGTGTTTCCGAGTTTTGAGTAAAACTACTTCAGGGAAAGCTAATGGGCTTTTGCATTCTCTTTATTTGTCTGTAGAGATTTGGCAACGCATACCTAAGACTTCCACACACAGAAACACACACCAAGCATGTTATTGCTTGATTTTCTGGAATTTTATTCAGTAGTTATACACTATTGAATGAGTAATAGAGTCATACAATCACAGAATGGTTTGGGTTGGAAGGAACCTTGAAGATTATCTAGTTCCAACCCCCCAACATAGGCAAGGATACCTTCCACTAGAGTAGGTTGCTCAAAACCCTGTCCAACCTGGCCTTGAACACTTCCAGGGATGAGGCATCCACAACTTCTCTGGGCAATCTGTTCCAGTGACTCACCATCCTCATAGTAAAGAATTTCTTCCTTATACCTAATCTAAATCTACCCTCTTTTAGTTTTAAATCATTCCTCCCTGTCCTATCACTGCACTCCCTGAAAAAGAGCATTTTTCCTGCTTTCCTCCAGTATCTAAAAGCCTCCTTTAGATACTGAAAATCTTCAATGAGGTCTCCTCATGGCTTTCTCTTCTCCAGGCTGAACAACCCTAACTCCTTCAGCCTGTCTTCACAGGAACCTTTGATTATTTTTGTGGCCCTCCTCTGGATTCATTCTAACACATCCATGTCCTTCTTGTGCTGGGAGCCTTGGAGCTGAACAGAGTATTCCAGGTAGGGTCTCATGAGAGCAGAATAGAGGGGCAGAATTGCCTCTCTCGACCCGTTGGCCATGCTTCTTTCAATGCAGCCCAGGATATGGTTGGCTTTCTGGACCGCAAGTGCACATTGCTGGCTCATGTTGAGCATTTCACCAAAACTTCCAGATCCTTCTCCTCAGGGCTGCTCTCAATCCATCCTCAGCCCAGCTTGTCTTAGTGCTTGGGATTGCCCCGGCTCAGATGTAGGACCTTGCACTTGGCCTTGTTGAGTTTCATGAGGTTTGCACAGGACCACCTCTCAGGCCTTTCAAGTTCCCTCTGGATGGCATCCCTTCTCTCCAGTGTGTTGACTGAACCATACAGTTCTAATATGTATTGTTAAGAAAAAGGTACAATTTGAAACCATTTAATTTCTGCAGTTGAAAAACAGATTATGAGATTTCCCACTGGTTTCAATAAAGCCTGCTTCTTAAAAAATGCTGGCTTTTGTTACTGGGTGACAAAGGTGAAGTTTCTGTCTTGAAATTTATTAACATTGAAATAAGTACTATTCAGATTTAAATAATCTAAAATATTTTACATGCCTGCCTTACAAGACAAACATGAGTTTCACCATTATTTAGTCATACATCTGCTCCTTAACTGGAATTTTAATTTTGAAACTTATATTAAATTTAGTCAAGTCAATGCCTCAAGTTAGGTGGACAGGATTCCCATACAGCTACAGAATCTTAAGTTTACAGCTTTACTGTTTAATACCATTAGTGACCTCTTTTGTGATTCTTCTGCACCCACAACCTCCATTCCTTGTACTAGCAATGTTATCAGTGCAAACACAGGTATTATGTTGACATACAATATAATGATAACATAGGAATATAGGAATATAGAAATGACAACATAGGTTGCCCTGCACCTTTTACAGCTAAACCTATATTTGACTTACTTCACGAAGTAATAGCTTAGTAGCTTGGTGTAATTTAGTTATAGCAAAAAGTCATGTAGTATTTCCTAGATACAAGATCAAGAAATTTTCTCGCTTCATATTAACCAATAGCAATAGAATAAAAAAATGACTTACCATATAGAGAACCAATGAGAAGGTGATTGTTTACGCATGAGGCAATGTGGGGAACAGAAGAAATCCCAGCCCAGCTGACGCTGACCAGGCATGAAACCTCAATTGTCTAATGGCTAACAGAATCAAATGAAGATTTCTAAGAATGCTTCAGCACACAGCTTAGAAAGATCTCCTATACACAAAATGCAGGCAAACTGAGACATGATCATCAGAAAAAAACGTCTTGAATAGTGATTTCTCGTGGTTCTTTAAATTAAATGCATTCAATTTTCTTTGTGAGCCTGATCTGTTCAAATCAGTCTTCCTTGCAACAGATATGTTAACAACATATTGTGAAATAATATATTAACATATACGGTAATAATATATGCTAAAATAATAAAATGTGATAAATATATTTTCATATTTAGAAATGTTATCATGGTATTCTGAATGGAAATAACAAATTATAACATGAGAACACTATACATAAATAATTAAGAGGGGGAAAAAATCTTTGCTAAGGGAAAATAGGATGCATATTTTTCTCAACCTGGGAAAATGTGAAAGATTATGACATTACATCTACTGGTAGTGATAGGGAGCAGCACAATTAAATCTGCAAGAGTGTAGCAAATCACAATCACATCCTTCAGGAGTAAGCAATGTAGTACAAGTTTCCACATGTCTCTGGCTAGCCTTGTATTCCCATGTTATAAACAAAGAAATATTTGGGAACGAATTCCAACAGATGCAAAGCAGTCACTGATTGTCTTAGTATCTGTACAGTTCACTCACATTTTGGCTCTGTTACACACATAAAGAACACCTGCGTTCCTACAGCTTCAAGCACCAGGCTACTGTTGTTGATTTCGATGCAATAATTTAATCTTATTTTCACAAGGCATAACTATATTCTTTACAGGGAAAGAAGAATGTATTAGTTTTTAGATGGCTACATCATTCTCATGTCCAAGAAACTATTTTTTGATCTTCTGCTATAAGCTACATAAGGATAGGTGTCTTCAGCTATTTTTATTTATTCTTTTTTTTTTCACAGAATCACAGAATCGTCTAGGTTGGAAGAGACCTTCAAGATCACCTAGTCCAACCTCTGACTTAACAGTAACAAATCATTCACTAAACCATATCACTAAGCTCAACACCTAAACGTCTTTTAAAGTCACCAGTCTTTAAAAGACGTTTAGGTGTTGAGCTTAGTGATATGGTTTAGTGAAGGACTTGTTAGTGTTTCTTCTTTCCTCTGCTTGTTTTACCAAAAAAAAAATATATATATATATATTTATTTATTTACTTATAGCAGGACATTTTTCTTTCATTAGCACCAGAATTATTAGGAAAATAGTTTCCTAAAGTTTTCCTAAATAATTTTCCTAAAATTACACCTTTAGATATTACAGAAATATTATTACTGTCATCCAAAAAGATACAAACAAAAAAATACTATACAGATTATAAATAATTGTATGAAGTTGCCTAGAAATGAGCATAAATTGCAGTGTTATAACATTGACAGTCCTTAGCACTAAAAGTTTAGCAAGAGGTATGGGTTACAACTAAGTAAGAAATACTATAATGATAAAATAGAGAATTCAGTGGAGAACAAACACTTAAAATGCCTTATGAGTTTTCAGCAACTGCTCTTCATGAGTATATGCTAGGAAATCATATATGGTAACAGTTAAAACAAAACAAAGAGCAACAACAACTAAATAGCAAGGCAAAAGCTTCCTTCTGAACTTCCTCATTTGATGGGAGTGTTTGGCTGGACGTGAAAAGATGACATGATGTGTGAATCATTACAGCAGAAACTGCAGAAAACCTGAACCAACCAAACAAACCAAGGAAACCTTGAAGAAAATAGAGAGGCTCGTAGCTTGTGTAGTCTTTCTGAAGCTTGTTTAGTCTTAGCCAAGAACATAAGGAAACAGAAAGACGGGTAGCCTTGAGCTAGCAGAAGCAAAGAAGATAAGGGATGAAAGATTAAAAACAAACAAACAAACAAATTAAAAAAAAAAAAAAGGAAGAAGAAAACCATCTCCAGACTGACCTATAGTAACCTTTTGCTCATCAAGGATCATTAATATATTAAAAATCACACCAATCAAAAAAAAAAATATATATTACAACAGTAATAATTATAGTTATTACAACTACATATATTAATAAAACTGTTGCCCATTTTTTTCACCTCAACAATATATGTATCTATTAAGTACTTAATTTAGCAAAATAGATGTGATTACATGTTAATTTAGGTCTACATAAAAATCAGAAAGGGCAGAGCTCCTGAATAGGAACTTAGGATCTTCTGTGAATTCTGATCAGCCTAACTTTTTATGGGCAAAAAGTGGGAGGGATTCCTAATACACTTTAACTACATGTTTTTGAAGAGTCCATTTTAAAATCCATTTTAAAGAGGTGGAATTAGGAGCTATCATTTTAATGTAATAGTATATGGCCCTTGACTTTGCAACCTTTTGTTGTTCTTCTTCTGCTTCATTGCACTGGGTATACTTTATTATTTTTAAAGAAATAGCTGAATGGTGTTACGACTGAAAAAGTGCAGTACAATATTATAGGATTTGTAATTGAAAATGTTCTCACAGAAAACATCTCTTACTGAATGTGCAACTGAGCAACAAATGAATGGAAAATGCTAAACTGAATTGTATCTCATTGGGTAATTTAACATTTCAAGTATCCAAATTTGGTCTGTTTATTTACTAAGCTGTGGTGGTTTAACGCTGATAGGTAGTTTCAATATGCTTTCATATATATTTCAATATTCCTCTCCTCAGAAGGATGGAAGGAAAAAATACAACAAGAAAATTGTATATATATATATATAAACTCATGGGTTGAGGTAAGGACAGGAAAATCATTCACCAATGACCGTAACTGGAAAAAAAATAAAAATAAAAATAAAAAAAAGAGAGATGTATAGCTATTCATAATGGACTACAGCAGTGAGAACTAAATGCAAATTAAAAACACCTTTCTCTCCCACCCGCCCTTTTCTACATCATCCTCTTGAGAAGCACAGCAGAAAAGGGAATTGGCGTTGTGGTCAATCCATAACAGTTCATCTCTGATGCTCCTTCCCCCTTGCTTTCTTGCCCTGCTCCAGTGTGGGGTCCCTGCCATGGGATCCTATATGGGCTTCCCACAGACTACAGTTCTTCAAAAACTGCTCCACTATGGGTCCATATCACAGGGTCCATCTATCAGGAACAGACTGCTGTAGCAGGGGTCCCCCAGGTCCCCCATGGGTCCCCCATGGGCAGCAGCTCCCCCCAGGTCCCCTGCTCCTGTGTAGGCTCCTCTCTATGGGCTGCAGCTCTGGCCTAGGGCCCCCTGCTCCTGTGGGGGCTCTCCATGGGCCACAGCTTCCTCCAGGCCACATCCACCTGCTCCACCGGGGGCTCCTCCACAGACTGCAGCATGGAGATCTGCTCCATGTGGGACCATAGGCTGCAGGGGGACAGCCTGCTCCACCAGGGGCCTCTCCACAGGACGCAGGGGAACTTCTCCAGTTCCTGGAGCACCTCTTGCCATCCTTCTGCACTGACCTTGGGGCCTGCAGGGTCGTATATCTTTACATTTTCTCATTCCTCTCTCACAGATGCTGTTGTGCAGTAGATTTCTCCCTTTCATAAATATATTCTCACAGAGGCACAGCCAGTGTCACTCATTGACTCAGTTCTGGCCAGTGATGGGTTGGACTGTGCTGGCTGGAACTAGCTCTTACCTAACATGGGGCAGTTTCTAGACTCTTTTAACAGAGACCACCCCTGCAGCCACCCTCAGCTACCAAACCTTTGCCACATAAACCGAACACACAAACAGAATTTGCTATTGGTACCTTTTCAGTCTTCTCTTTAATTAGTTTCAGGAAACTTTAATATTTATGCAGCAGAGAACTGATGGCTGACATGAACGGCCTGATGTGTTGTAATGAGCTGGGTAACAGGGCATACTGTTTTTATGTATTTATTTAGTTATTTTGCATATTCAATTAAATATTTGACTCTCTAAGTATATTTAGGTACAACTGAATGATGATCCAGATGAAGGCACAAAGATGCATTTATCAGCTCATTGCATTTGATCTAAGTACATTGAACTTTCTTAAAGTGACATGAAAAATCTGGAAATCCACACTTCATCTCTTTCTGTTTTGTATCCAATAAAGAATTAATGAAACAAAACAAAACACCAAAAACAAAACAAAACAAAACAAAACAAACAAACAAAAAAAAAACAACCTGCAGCAACAGCATCAGGATCAGAAACACGAGGCTTCTTTTTTCCTATCTGACAACTTTCATGTCATATGCCACATTTCCTTTTAGCTGCTTGATCTGTAGCCCTATAATGTAGTTATTGCTGCTGGAGTTCAGATGTAGGAGAAACCAGTATTTCAGTATTTTTTATTTATTTATTTTTTTTTAACACTACAAAGCCAGAAATTCAAGGTTCAAGTTCCCTGGTACAGTGTTAGCCCAAAAGGTGGTTGAAGAACAACAAATGTATGTGACTAAGCAAAGCTCTGTTTCTTCTCTACTCATCTATGAATTCTGATAGTCACTCCATAGCTACAATCTATGTTTTATTAACATGAGTCAATGTTACCTTAACAGCCTAAAGAGCACTGTATTTCAAAATGGATACACTGATAATTGTTACATGACTCTTGTGATGAAATGGTGCTTGAGCCCTGTGCGGTGTAAGTCTCTGAGTCTTGAGCACTGAAAATAAAATTGGTATCACAAAATGTTGACACGTATGTTTGATTTAATGTTTGTTTGGTTGGTTGGTTGGTTTTTGGAATATTGTGTTTTTATGTTTGATCATTGTAGGGTCCCTGTGAAATGATGGAGAGTGAGAAGCACTTTAGGGTATAGTTTATTCCCTATGTTAACATGATAATAAATCACATGAATGCTCAAGGAGTAGGAGGCTAAGTGTCTTTCTCTCTCTGCTGGTCATGGAAAGTGACTAGCATTACTAGTTCAAACATAGCTGTCTACATTGGAAAGATTTAAAGAGATCAGTCAGACTTAGATGGGATGTGTCACATCTCTAAGTATCCTCAAGTCTTTGTCTGGGGTGCCTTTGAGCATTAGTATCACTAAAGAATAACTCATCCCTGAGTACTATGGTACCATTCTGGCATTGTATTGTGTTTGCAAAGAGCTGAAGCAGAAAACTTCCTTTTCCTTTTGGAACAGACAGCAATGTATTCATTTGTGGAGGTCACGAATAGAGTACTTTTGAAAGAGATAGCCATTTCTCTGTCTTTGCATCACATACAAAGGCTCTGTAAGTGTGTCTGCTGTCACTGAGGCCATTGGAACTGAATTATATGAAGAGCTTCACCTGCTCTTGCAAAGCACATTGCTCAAGAGAGGAAAAAAGTGTTTCACAACCACAAACACTTTTCCAATTTCATGCAAAAGAAGTAAGTTTAATTGTCCATATTGCGATGAATAGTCACAGTTAATTTCAGATTATACATGTACTGGGGAAAAAAAAAAAAAAAAAAAAAAAAAAGCATTCAAACATTTTCTGGCAAAGTGCAGCCATATTTTCAAAAAGTCATGTCTCTCTCAGACACTATTATGAGAAGACAGTGTAGTGTTTTTCAGAAAAGCAAAGAATAATCTCATTCCAACCAAAGTTCATGTGGTCCATTATGAGCTTGTTCAGGTCTGTATGACCCAGTGCATGGATACTATTGAAAATAAGGTGATTCAGAATTAGATTGAGAGCTTTTTATCCAGTGCCAAAATTCCATGCAGATATATTAGACAGTACTGGTGTTTGAATTTGGCGTTCATTCATAGCCCAGGTTTAAAATTAACAGTCTTTTATCCAGGAACAACATTAGGATTCCTTACAACTTGTTCTGTGTGGATTATCTCATTATAAAACAACTGAAGCTATAAAGATCTCTATGTTGTCATAAGATCTTTAGTCTGAAATATCCCTTTCACTTCAAAAATGTACACACTGCATAGCAAGCTCAGTGAAGCTTGGACAGTGATATTAGATATTGTCTTCATTGCCTGCAGTAATATAGCCTTTGACTGGTGACCTACTGTCATATATCAGATTATCTGTAATAGTAATAGTGGAGGAGGAAGAAACAGCACTTTTATTTTGCAGGATCAGTCTGCTGCACTCAGTCTTCAGTGAGAATAAGGGACATCTACACAGGTATGTACAAAACTGTCTCTGTAGTCTCATCACACTTACAAATAGTACATATTTAACATTTTATAAATTGTAAACATATAAAACTTTTGCTTAGTATGTTTTGTGTATCTCAACTGTTGTCCAAATTTGAATTCTATACCACTCTATGTATTTGTTCTCCATAAACAGTGTATGCTCTGTCTTCTTAGTTGATGGAACTATAATAATAATAATAATAATAATAATAATAATAATAATAATAATAATAATAACACCTCCACCACAACAAAAAACCCTCATACACACACAAAAAATAAACCAATTCAGTTCTCTGTTATTCCAGAATATTTTCTGGATTGTTCTCTTGGCAGCCTGCTGTTGTGAAATTTATTAAAAAAATATTTTCCTTGGAGCCTATTATGTAATCTCCATCAGCAAGGCTTTTATTGTCATCAAAAATAGAATTTTTTAGAATGTTTGCTCTTGGTACAAATGTGTTTCCCTATCTGTTTTTACAGTTTAGTCTCACTAGTGTTATCATTACTTTCATAAATATGTAGTGCGTATGTTCATAATGCCCTAAACTGTAGAGAATGTAGTTAGATTTCTAGACCAAATCTGAAAATGCTAGCTGAAATTACTTGCATATACTATAAGATTCAGCCCAAAAGTATGTATTTCTGATTCTTCTGGCAGAAACATGCATTGGTTCTCTCTCTTTTTTTTTTTTTTTTTTTTGATGCCCCAAGTTCTTATGAAATACTGAAGATAAAAACTGGAAGCCTAAAGTGGTGAAGTTCATTGTCACTTGCATGACTTCATGACTTCAACACTTATATTTAATTTTCCATGCACATTTGGAAATATTTCACAGTCATTATCTTTCTTGGTAAAACATTGTGATAAGTCTTGTAAAGTTGCTTGTAAGTTTGTGTCTGCTCCTTTTTGAATCGTCTTGTACTACAAAGAGCTGGCTCCATTATCTTTGTAAGTTGACATAAAGAAGTTGTGCAAAACATTTAGATTGCCCCGTACTCTTCTAATCACTCGTTACCCCATCAAATCTCTCTTCATAGGGCATGTAGTGTGCCCACACTATTTTGACAGTAATCTTTGCATGCTTTCTACATCCAATTTCAACTGGACTAACCTAAACTTGTGCAGTACTCTGAATGTAGTCTCAATAGCACCACGTAGAGGGAAATAGCAATTCCCTCTTTTCTCCTACCCACTCCTTTTAAAGTATGCACGTATGCAGCTTCTCTTATTTACAGTGAGTACACACAATTTACTTATATTAAACTTGGTACCCACCTGTAACCTCTAAACATCTTTCAGCAGGGAGAACTCAGGTATAAACAACATATACATGTATATATCATAGAGTCATAGAATAACTTGGATTGAAAGGGACCTTAAAGATCATCCAGGTCCAATCCCCCTGCCATGGGCAGGGATGCCACTCACTAGATCAAGTTGCCCAGGGCCTTGTCCAACATGGTCTTGGACACTTTCAGGGATGGGGCATCCACAGCTTACCTGGGCAATCTGTTCCAATGCCTCACCACCCCCTGAGTGAAGACTGACACCTAACCACCTAATCTAAGCCTCCCCTCTTTAAGTTTAAAACCATTTTCCCTTGTCTATGATTATTTGCCTGAGCAAAAAGTTGTTTTGCATCAATTTAGAACTTTTAGAACACCCTTTAAGAACTGAATAGCTGCAATGAGATCACCCCAGAGCCTTCTCTTATTCAAGATGAACATCCCCAGATCTCTTGCCTTCCATATATGTATATACATGTATATATATATATATGCATGTATATACCAATAAGAACACAAACCAGGTACTTTTTGCTCAACATTATACATATGCAATTCAGACCAAAGGATAAAAATATTGGACAGAAATGATACTCAGGCTGATGCTGAAAGGCACCTCTGGTTGGTTCACACATCTTCACTTTATCTATGAGGATGTTATGAGACAGTGTTGAAAGCCTTTATTGTAGGTAAACAATGCCTACTGCTCTCATCTCATCCACCAGTCTGGTCAGGAGCTTATTTCCTCTTATGCTTATTAATCCTAATCATCATCTTGTCATTCATATGGTTGGAAATAGTTTCCATAATTATTTGCTCCATAGCCTTCCCACAGACTGAAGTAAGGCTGACTGGCCAGTAGTTTTGCAGATCCTTCTTTTTACCTTTCCAGAAAACTGGAGTCACAACAACAACAAAATACAGAAATCTTCCATTAAGGATAATGAAAGAGATTTCACAATGTGAGAAGTCGTGTCAGAAGGATTTTTAAAGTGAGAGTCAGGTGGTGCAAATAGGGAGAACCCACAGGGTGGGTGAAAAAAAAACAACTAACAAACACTGAAATACAAACAAAACCAGAATGTAAGTAACTGCTGCTTCTCACTCAGGCACTGATACATGAAATAGTACTGTTATCAAAGCCTTGTATTACTCTGAAAGCTAGTCTAAGTGAATAATTTGTCCAAGAATGTATTTTAAGCTGTATCATGAACCAGGTGGTCTGCCATACTATGAGCATACCTGTAAATTTTGCTTTTGAACAATTTATAAATATATATATTAATTTTATTTTATTTTTATTTTGAGAAAAAGGCAATTTATCAGTATAACACAAGTTCACTCATGGAAGTAATGCTCTCAGAAATAACATTCGATTTTTGGGTGTTTCTTTGTGGAGCTTGGAGTTGGGCTCAATCCTCATGGGTCCCCTCCAGCTCTTCATATATGTGATCCTGTGACTCTTCATTTATGAAAGTGATCACATGGTCATAATTTGGCCAACAAATAAGGTTGAGGAATTGCTTGAAGAACATCATTTTTCTATTACTGGTGCAGTTAAAGATCAACAGCAATGAATTCTGTTCACTCGTGCCAAGCAGTTAGGATTTCCCTGAGACTACTCTAGCAGTTCTCAGTAGAAGAAAAGACCATTATAGGTAGATATTTTAATAGAAAGATGAATCAAGCACTAATGACTAAGTATTTCTCCACACCAGAAACATAAAGCTATCTTCCTGAAAGGTATATCATATCTCACAAATCTAGTTTAGTCATAGGAGTCAGATGAGTGAATGGTAGTGTAAAATAAGAAATAGAAGACATTTTGTGTGAACATAAGGCTTATTTATTCTTGAAAGATATCTGTTAAAAGTTATTTTCCTTGTGTTTAAGTTAAATTTATTCCAGAAACTGCATTATTTTGTGTTCTCTTTAAAATATCAAGTGTCCTGTGGGCAATACATTGATTAGATATTCATCAAACATACACATCCCAAAGCCCAATTATTCTAACTTGATGCTGTATATCAGTATTAGAAATGATTTTTAATTATGATTCCTATCTTGGAGAAAGCATATTGTCCTGTGATTGACAAGCTCTGTTCTTAGATTTGTGTTTCAGTTGCAGTACAGATATATTACAGATATGATAATTGTAGAAAATGTCTGTTGTGAATGTATTTTTATCTATAAAGAGAGTTCAGACATTAGGAAGCTGGTAGAATTTTTAAAATCCTCTAACAATTGCAAAGATGATTACGGTATCCTTTTTTTTTTTTTTTTTTTTCCTTATCGTATCTCTTCTTACCCTACACATTTATGATATGAAATACTCAGTGTTATTATATCTTTTTTGATGATGTTCATGAGAGACAGTCCATTAAATAAAAATGTTCTAAAAACTCGTGGACTGTATTGTAGTTTTAACGTGGTGATTCAATCATTTGATGAGTTCTTAGTAATGGTTCAGGTAGATATGGATATGGACAAATTTGGAAATCTTCAGCTGGTTGCATACAACACATCAAAAACTCTGCCTGGTAGGGGAGAAAGGAGTTGTTATCCAGTAACAACTATCATGCATCATTAGGTCTTTTTTGCAATATAGTTATGCCCTGAAATCATACTGAAAAATAGGAGCAGGATGAAATTCCAAAATTCTAGGTATATTAATGATTATGGAAGACTAATAATAAGACCATATCTAGAATGAAAAAAAAAAAAAAAAAAAGAAAAAAAAAGTCAGTTTTCATATTTTTAATTTATACTGGAGAAGAATGCTAACATGTATTATAGTAGTTCATTTTCAAGCCAGAATCTTCTACAAATCAACTCCTTCTCTACACAGTAGGACTTAAAAAGCTGTAGAGCATTATTTCCCACGCTGCACCCACATTGAAGAGTATCTACTCTGGAAAAAGAGAAGCTTTCTACCAATTTTTGAAATTATGTATGACACATAAAAATGTTTATCTTCTAAACACAAGCCACTTCCCTAACCCTTGTATTGTTTTTGTAAAGGAATAAATCTTACCATTTTCCTCCCACTTCAGTGGGAGGAAAATTCATTCCTTGGGTGCTTCACCAACATTTGAGTCTGTGGAATAGAAAGAGGATATATTTTTGTTATTGCATTTCTTATTTCACTTGAGAATTACTGATAATAAGCCCTACGTGTTGAGCAATAGTGGAGAGCATAACAGCACATTCCATTCCCCATTCTGAAGTATGGAATAAGTGCAACTACTTGATTTGGACTTACATATTCAATCTAATGGAAAATATGCTGCTAGCTGAAGACAGCTTTCACTGGTTGATAAACAGTTCAATGCGTGATAAAACTGGGTGACCCCTATACAATGGTTAGCAGAGAATTTAATAGGAGATTCCTATTTTTTTCCCTACAGTCTCTCAAGTATCCTGAAACAATCTTCATCAGTAAACTATGCCAAGTTTTTTTATTATATTCTTTTTTTTTAAAATTATTATTTTTCCTTCTTTCCTTTCTTTCTTCATTTTCCTCTTCCTTGTCCCTTTTTTCCCTCTTTTCCTTATTTATTTATTTATTTATCCCCCCCCCCCCCTCCATTCTCTGATACTGGTTCCTATCCAGGTTCCATTCAAACTCATCAAAAATCCTCCATCCATGTTGATAGCCTAAGGGCCCCTGGTTTCATGTTTTGCTTGTGTTTTCAAGGCTGCTGCTAGCATCCTTTGATGGTACATTGGACATTTTTCAGCAGATGGTCCCTAATGATGTTTTCTCACACATGGGTTCCTGGCAACCTCAACACATTATTATCACACATGAAATACAGTAAAGAAACAGTCTACTAGAGAACTATTGTAAATTATATAAATATATTATGAACAATTTTTTAAACATTTGTCATTAACTTATATATATATAATTAAATGAATGTAATTAGTGTAGGTTTTCCTTGGTTCTCTTCAGGTTATACAAATTTTTAGGGAAATAAAAGTAGTACCTCTTCAGGAACCCTCTATGTTTAGGAACAGCGGTCACATGGATTTAAAATAATAGTTAAATGTTGGTGATCAAAATAGGAAAAACATGGGCTACTGAGTATCAGATATTAAATTTTACAAACAAATGACCTACAATGTCAAAAAAAATTTTTCCACTTTAGTATTATCTTTAGGAATGTGGAATGTGAAGCTCTACCTGAATGACAAACAGAAGATGAAGCCATCCAATCCCCAAGCCACCACAGTCATATGCCAGGTGTCAGTTTTTGAGAATAAGGACAGAAGTCTCAAAGCAAGATGCTGACAAAGAGAAATGTTGTACAAAAGATCTAACATGTTAATATTTCTCTGTGTGGGAATATTACACAGGTCAAAAAAAACACAATGACATATCCTACCCTTGGGACAGCCCTCTCAACCCTTGCTGACTCTCAGAAATCCTGATCAGAATAAAATAGAAGCAAGCATTGTTACATCATCAGAACTAAATCTGCCATATTAGTTAATCATCTTTTTATTTTCTCATCTCTGGTGTTAAGCAGAAATTCAGGGATTTTTTAGTCAATATATATGATACATGAGAAAACTGAAGTGGAATTTGAGCAACAACATAAAATGCACTGTAAGGACCTCTAACATTTGAATAATATGTGTATATATATATATATAAGTAAAATAAGTATGGCAGCACATATTTAATCTACTAAAGTAAAAATGTGCAAATGAAGCTTCCTGTTGCATGTTAAAGGAAATTCTACAGCTTATTATGTGATCTATTTTCCCCATAAGCATAAGAGAAGAGGACATATGCTAGGTAATGATGGAAAGAGGGTTTGGAATTGCTTGCCCCAGAACACATCAAGAAGAATTAATAAATATTACTCGGTACTGAATAGTCCTTTAGATTTGGAAAAACACACAAGTAGTCCATAATGAGGCACTCAATAAACCTCAAAGATACAGGGATTATTTATTTATTTATTTATTTTGTCCACCTGTGTTTTTGGCCTCAAGGTTGTATAGAAACTGACACACAGGAACAACACGATTACAGTCTGAAATTTCAGTGAGTCTTTGCTGAATGCTTTGTTAAATAGTTTGTGTATGTGTATTAGCAGGCTAATAGCCTCAGTGATTCCAGACTTTCAGGCAGTCCACACATCATGTGGACTGGCTTCAGATGCTGAAATCCCTAGAAAATGGCGGGCCACATAGGGAGGTTATAGTCAATATACAGCAGCTTCTCTCTCCTGCTCCTCTCTCTTCACCACTTTTCTTGGTGCCTTAGACCCTGGAGGATAAAGTCCACCAATCAAGCTAGCAAGTGACATTTCCTGGTAAAATCAACAACAAAAAATAAAATAAAATTAATAATAATAATAAAAACACCAACCACTTCTCCCTACTAGATATAACAATGTTTACTCAGTCAGCAATATAGAGGTTATACAATAACCAGAAATCAGCAGGAGAGCAACATCCAGCTTTGCTTACTTCCTATTCTGAGGATGTCATTTTGTTCTCCATACTGAACATTTATTTTAAAGACCATTACAATGAATACAGGATTTTTGCTTCTCTTTGGACTGAACTATTAAATTAAAGGGAAAACCAAAATGTTCTTTCAATGATAGCTATAAGGATATCAGCAAGTTGTGAAGCATAATAAAAATGGTGTTATAATATATACAGTTTGGAAGCTTTACTTCAGATTAGCTCTTGTCTGGTCTACTGGATTGAATACCATCCTGGAGTGGGAGTACATTGAGATCCTGGAACACAGTTTTAAGTTTATTTTATCTGAATGGATTAAATCTGCATTCTCCAGAATAAGAACCTAAGCACAGGAAGTGGATATGATCAGGGGATTTACTTCAGATATACTCTTCTGATCCAAATTAAAGTAGAGATGTTGATACATGAACAGCCAATTTCTTCTTTGGTTATAGAGACAGATTCGAGTAGCTGACAAAATGTAAGTCATATTCACAATATGTGTTTGTTTTTCTCACAGTATAATGTGATAAAGTTATTCTGTGGCTTTGTTTTTCTTTTATTTTTTTATAAATAAGATACCTTTACAAACTATCACTCAAGGCACCCTTTTTTTTTTTTTTAGCCATAAACATTTTGCAATGCTGTTTTTAGATAAAATTACTTCTAATTTGAAAGAATCCAAACACAAAAACCTCAGAAAAATGCACATAATTTTACTGTAACAAAAATCTACTGGATGTAATGGGTTACAACTGGCAAACAGCAAAATATTTTGTTTTAAAAAAATAAAATTATTTGCTTGTTCCCCCATCCCCACAAAGGGATGGGGTGTGAAAATAAGAACAGAAAATTCACGGATCAAAATCAAGATAGAACATTGGCTACCAATTGCTGTTGTGGGCAAAACAAACCTTACTTTGAAAGCAAACAAACAAACAAACAAATAACAACAACAACAACAAACACAACTTACTTTCTTGCCAAGTAAAATATTTAATTACTAATTGGTGTACGGGGAAACAAGACAACAAATGGTAAAGAAGCACTATTTCCTCCTTTTCCCATGCTCTACTTCACTCCTTCACCTCAGACCCCTCTCCCCACCCTGAGTGGTGCGGGGTGGGAAGTTATAATCAGTATACAGCAGCTTCTCTCTCCTGCTCCTTTCTCTTTGCACTCCTTTCCCATGCTCCACTATGGTCTATTCTAAGTGCCTGGAGCACCTGCTCCCCATCCTCTGACCTTGGTGTCTACACAGCTGTTTCTCATTCCTTTTTGTTCTTACTTCTTCACTGTTCAGCATTTCCTCCCCCTTCCTAACTCTGCTTTCCCCAAGGTGCTGTCATCTTGGCTGCTGGGCCCAGACATGCGCTGTGGTAGGGCTGTCAGAACGGGCTGGAAGTGGCTGTGTGCAGCACAGGGAGCCCCAGCCTCTCCTCACAATGGTCACCTCTGCAGCTCCCATTCTACCAACACCTTGACATAGACACACCATTATTCTCATATCCTTATATCTACAGAAGGTAGCTGTTAAAGGAGTAGCATCACTTTTTCCCTTCCCACTTCAAGTCCTCTTGATAGAAGTATTTTTAAAGGGAAAAAAAATTGTTATGCTGTACTCCATGTTAGTCTGAACTGCATTCAGTTTTGGACAACATATTTTGAAATTAAAATAATTAAAAAAAAATGTAGAGGAGAGACAAAGAAATAATGAAATGTTTGAAAAAGAAGACATTTTCAGCTAAGTGAACTGGGCATGTTCTATGGTGAAAGACTGAAAAGGCATATAATTGTCCTTGAATCCAAAAAGCTGTATTTTAAGGAAGATGGGGACCAATTACTGCTTTTAGCAAGTAAGGACAGAAAGAGAGGCAATGGACTCAAACTGCAGAAGAGAACTGTGGATTAAATATTAGGAAAAACATAAAAGCTGGGCTAAAAGTCATGGGGAAGAGTGAGTTGCAGAGAATTAAGTGGAATTGGTCTCACTAGAGACACTGGAGGTTAGGACTTGACACCCATTCATAAGCAATGTTTTAGGAGTCCTGAAAATCAATTTTGCTATAGCGCGGTATTCTTGACCAAATGAACCTTCTCGACCAAATCATTGCTATATATGACTCCATGCCCAGTGAAAAGGAAAGCATTTTGTCAATTCCAAAACGAAGCTTTTGTTTTTGCAAAACAGAATGCACTGTAACCGTGGGGGGAAGAAGCTGGAAACAGGAGGTGGTGCAATCATGATATATCTCTTTTTTTTTATGAAGCAGTTGCCTTGATATACATTCTATGCCAATATGTTGCTTACATTCTTTATTTGTTATTAATTCATGGTTTATGTAGATTTTTAGATACAAAGTGGTGAATAAAGATTTCTATATAACTACAGGATGGAAACAGCAAGAACTGGCAACTTCCCTGTATTGTTTCATCAATGTATTACATTCCCAGCTGAGAAAGTAAGAGGAAAGTTCAGTCTCCATACTCAGACAGCTTCCTACTGGGGATACATGCAGATAACTTATACTTGTTGTAGCATGCAGTCTACCACTTTTTGTAAATCAATGTTATCAACCATTTTCTTATCATTATTGACTTTCTCCCCCCTAAGGATAGAAAGGAGAAATGATTTTAAAGTACTGCATGATTTTGCATATAAACACCTCTATTCTGAAATAAGATACACGTACGTATTTAAAAAAACAACACCAGAATCATCCAGTAGTCACTGGGGATACACACAGAAATATACCTGTGGAGATTTTAAAGAATAGTTTTAAACACAATTACTGTTTTTGAAACACCCTCTTTTCTCTGTATATAACTCAGTGAAACTAAATTAATTAGGCTACTTAATTCATATAAGCTACAACCAAAAGCTGGCATTAAGCCCTTGCACTCTGTTGTTCTTTGTGACTCAGAATCCAAAACCCAATGTAGGTGCAGGAACCTGATTTTGTTTTCACTGATCGGTGTTATTACACTGATTTAAATAATTTCTTATCAGTTGAGTTGCTCTTTAATTATATTGTGCCTTTTTAATATATATTTATTATCAAAGTAAAGTCATCTTCTCTGAAGGTGATTCTTGTATATGAGCTAAACCAAAACCCCATGCGTGAACACCCCAAATTGATTCTCGCAGCATGCAGCAATCTGTTAAAATACACATTTCAGTTATTGCATTATATTTTATGTCTGACATCTGGTCAACACAGTCTGACATTTATCAGATGATTTTATTTTATAGGTGTTAACTTTTTGAATTGCTACTTTTAGGATTTCTTACTTTTTCTTTCCTTATCTCCCCCATTTGCTCCTCCAGGCGTTGTCCACCTTTCAGGAATTCTCTCAGTGTTCCCTAAAGCACACAATTCTCCCTGTCAGCTTATCTCACAGACCTAGCAAAACTGAAAATTTCAGAAACTGATCTCAACCAATACTTACCTCCCAGCTGTTCATTTTCCTGACAGACCTGAACTATTTTGCAGAACATTCTGTTATTCTCTTCTTATTCATCATTCTGCTGCATGGTCAAAGAATAAACCGCAGATTCTTAGATTACGTTTCACACCATCAAAGGCTAGAGAAAAATATAAATGTATTTCTTTGTATGGACAACTTTGGCAATATAGAATCATATAAATCAGGCCCAAAAAAAGAATTTGGATTTCTTATACTTCATTACTCTCAGACATGAGAAATGTGTTTGATTTCCATACAAAGACCCATTTTATCTCTGTGTATAATACATTATACACAATGCATTATACCAATGCTGCTGTCTCTCTTCCATTTGTTTCTATGCCTACATTGCTGCTTTTAAGGTTATGCAATAATAAAATTGCCAAAAACGGTCTCTCTCACGCTGTGTAGGCAGTATGTATATCGTAGTAAGTAGTACTTACTACGACGGATGCATGGTATCTTAAGCTTAGTATCCTAATGATTATATAGAGATTTTTTTAATTCAATTTCTAAAACAGTCCATCTATTACTATGTGAAGTAAAAGATTGTGGTTGAATGAAATAGCACTTGCTCACTTCATATTATGACTATATTTTTGCTTCACTAAGTTTCAAATTAGCAAGTATAGAATAATAAATATATATATATTTACACTGTTTTGTCAAGTACTTGGCATACTAGCTGTTTATTAAACAGTATGCATTATAAAAATTGGAAGGGAAGCTCTCATATTTTGTTCAGCTGTAAAGGTACAGTAAAAACAGCAGCCAAAGGGTTAAGCTGAAAATCAACTGTAAGGAAAAAGGAAGGGAAATTAATTTAAAAGAAACTTTGGAAGAATCTGGATAGAACCATTTCCTTGGAGTTCTCTGTAGACTTCCTGAGAGGTTTTGTGGTTTTTGGTTGTTTGTTTTTTCTCCCTGCCAAAGCAGCCTAATCTTTTCATTTTGCAAATTGGAGAATTAAAAAAAATCTTTTTTCTTTGTTATTTTTCTTTCCCTTGCTGTTCCAAAAGCCTGGTACTAATTTTTACCCAAAGTTTCATATCACCCACATTCATATACATGCTTTTTCCTGTAATCTTCTTTCTTATCTAAATATCCATACATACGCACTTATGCAGTTTCCAGCAATCCAACACAGATTCAGGCTGTTGTTGCTGCTTCTCTTGAGAGAGCTGCTGATGGGAGGAGGAGGTGACACTTTCCAGAAGCTATTCTTTACATATTTAATTCTCTGAAGTGGCAGCAACTGCCTAGTATAGTTATCATACAGCAACTGTCTTCCTTGTGTGGCCTTCATTCAGTAGAAGCCCTACTGTCTGGCACAGCCCTGATATTGCAACTTTGGTTGCTATTTCTGTTGCTGATGTTACATGTGACCCCTTGCTACAGGTTGGGACAAGATATATGTAAGAGGGAAAAAGGATAGAAAAGAAATGTACATTGGCAGATTTAGTAAAATTAGCCACAGAACGACGAAAAGGAATTGACAGAAGCAAGTAGAATAGTGGGAAAATTGGAAGCAGCTTGGAAGGTGCAATTTTGAAACACATTTTGTGCTTAAAGATTAGTCCCATATCTTGTCCTATATGCTTTCTTCCAAACTCTGCTGAAGTCACTGTGGGGATTTCCATGGAGCTCAATAAAATTTTACACCCAACTTTTAACATAGTACTGTCCTTTCCTTACTTCGCCAGTACTGAACTAACGCCTCACAGGGTGCTATGAGGCATAGTGCATCTTTCTGCAGTTGTAAAACTAGCACTGTTTGAATTACACACAATATAAAATTATCGTCATCATCATCATCATTATTTATTCCAGACTTTGTGAAGAAGGTTGATTGTGGCCAAAGGCTCAACACAACTAAAATTAACAACATGTAGGTAGGAACATACACAAGAATGGAAACAGATAGTTTAAACAGTTTAATTAGTATTTAGCTAAGATAGTGATATTTAAGACTGCAGGGCCTGACAAAATTTATACTAGAGCAATTACAAGACATCTCATAAGCTTTTTTGAACTGCTACTTATAGTCTTTGAGAACCAAGGAGGTTTGGTTTAGTTTGGTTTTAGTTTGATTTACTAGTGAAAAATACTCCTCAGCTAAACCAGTCTTTAACAGAGGGGGAAAAAAAGCATCTGTGCTAATGAACATAACAGCAACATACAGAAAGATGCTGCTAGCTACTTATTAAACAAACAATGTATAATACTTGAAGACAACAGTGAAATAAGAATCAGCAGATACAGATTTGTCAACAACAATATGAGAAACATTCATATTTTTAAGAGGCGACAAGGATGGGGTAGATGTGATATAACTCAACAGAATCTTTATTTAGGAGATGCTGTTGACATAAATTTATAAGAAAACTAGAGAAAAGTGTTCTAGGTCAAGTGATTATAAAGTAGATGCACACCCAATTGAAATAAAATAAAATAAAATAAAATAAAATAAAATAAAATAAAATAAAATAAAATAAAATAAAATAAAATAAAATAAAATAAAATAAAATAAAATAAAATAAAATAAAATAAAATAATCATGAAAACTGTTAAGGGAGTTGAAGAGCAAAGAGCACCTCCTCCAGATTCTCCAGCTCAGAACCACTTCTGCCTGGCTGCTGGGGCCAGTGCCTGGGAACCCTGGGTTTCTGCCCAGGCTTTCACCTTTGCAGGTTCAACCGGTATCAAAGTTAAGCACATATCCCAGAGACACACAGATGCACATGGACAGAAATAGAGCACTGACACAGCTGGACCCAAAGGCTGCCCTGGTCAAGGGCTGCCTTCAACATCAGTTACACACAGGACTCACATAAAATGTGAGACAGTCAGGTGAGTCCCCAGTCTCTGTGGCTATTAGAGATAGAAGTCCAGTAGTGCAGACACACACACACACACCAGGATCACAAGCAGAAACACATTTGAGGATCCTTAGAGTACCTGGCATGGCCCCTCTGCCTATACAGCACCCCTGCCTGGATACCTCAAGTACCAGCTCGGTTCCTCTGCCCATCCAACATGCCCATACCCAGATCCTGGGCCCCCTTTCCTGATTCATGGGTCACCTATTTCCCAGCTGCTTGACTGAAGTTGGCGGCAAACACATAGCACTCACACACTCATCCCTCACACACACTACATTCACAAATCCCCATGGCCATACCAGAGCAGACCCCCTCCCCACCTTGTACCCCAGCCCAGATCTCCTACTCACCGACTGGCCTGGCTTAAAGTTTGCTAGAAGACACATATACATACCTACACACAGTGGGTCTGGGGAAGATACAGACATTTATCTCCCACCAGCAGCTGGCACCAGACACAGACTGTGACCACAACCATGCTCCAGCTGCCAGTACAGAGCCTCACACTCACCTCACTCATGCCAGTCACCCACCAGTAGCTGTTTTGGGAACACACTGTTCCTGCTAATGAGATCCTGCTTGGGGAGTAAAAGATCCCCACTCTTTCCAGTAGCTGGCACCACAGACTAAATGTGCCTATACCCATGGTCTGACTCTAGCTGGTATCCAGTCCACTCACATTGATCCTCTCACAGTAACTAGTACTCTGGACTCAAAGTCTGTGGAGCCCTCTCTAGGTCTAGAGAGAACCCTCCAGCTATGGATATTAGAACCCCCACTCAAGTAGCTGGCATGATAGGCCAGGGGTGCCTACACCCCTGATCTTACTCCAGTAGCTGCTACCTTGTCAACTCATAGATGGCAGTCTCCCCAGTAACTGACACTCCAGGAACAAAGTCTACAGGACTCTTTCAGATCCAGAGAGCTGTTACCCCTCAAACTACTGATGCTAGGATCCTCCACTCCCTCCAGTAGCTGACTGTACAGGCCTGAGGTACATACACTCCTGTCCTGAATGCAGTAGCTGGCACCAATTCCACTGGCACACCCACACATCCTGCAAATGCCCGAAACTGAATGTGGGGGCTTTCACTCCAGGAGTGAGCACCACAGGCCAGGGCCGTCTGCTCCCCAGCCTGACTTCAGTGGCTGGCATCCATCTTCACTCACCCACTTCCAAGTCTCACCTGTAGCTGGCATGTACTCCTTGCAGCTCACATACACATACAAGAGAGTGTGAATACACAGATAGTTAAGAAACACTTAACCACAGAACTGACTGGCCCTGTTTTATATGCAACCAACCCTTCTGTACCCTCTTCTACTTACTTGCCTCTTTGTTCCTTCTGTGCCTCCTCTTTCTCCCTGCCAAGCCCCATGGGTTTGCAGAGTTCTGCAGTTTCTGGCACCCTTCCAGGCTGGACCCCCTTGGTTCACAATCTTATCAGTTGCAAGATTCATCCTTCCTGGAAGTGGCACCTGTAGTTTGATTTGTTTCTTATGATACTCTCCCTGCATAGAAGTCCTCGATCAGGTAACCCTGCTGGAATAAACATTGCCATGCTCTCAAAAATTAGTGTGACTGACCAGACTTAGTTCCCACCTTCCAGCCTTTCCAGTGCTGATTACTTGCTTTAAAGATATAACATTATAATTTTGAACATCATTTACTCAAGAAATGGGCTGAAGGTGATAAGAGTAAATTTAACATAAAAGTAAGAGAAGTATTGCATTAAAGGAGAAATCAAATGTAGAAATCTACAATGGAGATAAAGCTGAATCAAGCTGAGCCTGAGTGAAAACATGAGGTTGTTCAAAAAAAACAATCTCTTTTTGAAGCGTATTAAGAAAATGGCTGTAAAGAAGGCAATGAAATATTTCCTCTCCCCTTTGCAATAACAATTCCTTAAATTGAAACCTAGGAATTATTTATTATCTCCACAAAGACTCTATCTTGAAGAATAGCCATTGCCCTCAGAAATTATTTTCCTTTCTCAAATGATAGAGAAAAGAAAACATAGGTGCTCTGAATTGCATCTCAAGGGTATGCAGAAGGTAAATCTATTAATAGTCTCATTTTGTCTTTGTTTAGAGTCCTTTTAAGAAAAAAAAAAAAAAAAAAAAAAAAGTATCAATTAAAGAAACTGTGTAAAGGTGCAGGATACTAGGATACTTCGATGTTATGGTAAAAGGTAAATCTCATCTGCTTGTAAAATGAGATCTATAAGGAAAGATTATAGAAACTGGACTTGTTTTGATCTAGAAAAGTGAAGGCTTTTTTAGACCATAATACCAGTTTTCAAATATGTAAAGGATAGATACTGAGAGGCAGCAATGTTTTGTTTTCCAGATCAATGAAGAGCAGAACAGAAAAATGACATATTTAATTTTCACTCAAATGGATTTCCATGAAATACTGAGTTATCTTACTCTGTGATTCAGGCATATAAAAATGACAGAGTAATTTATTATTCAGCACAGAAAGAAAAGTGTACCAAAATCATGTCCATTCACTTTTACTGGACTCCTTGTAAAATAAAGTGGACTGTAAAATGAGTGAATGTATCAAAATCTGTTCCTACTTGAGCTACTGCCTTTACAAAAATATGTACCTGAAATTATTCCAATCACATGGTGAAAGTGCATATTTTTTCCCTGTGTCAAATTCCCAGTAAGTTTAGTATAAATACTGATAAAGAAATGCAAATTAATCTAACAATAATTTTGTGAAATCAGAATGTAACTTGAACCAAATTTATGAAGCCAAAATACACTTCAGAAATTCAAATAGGAACTAGATAGTTTAATCCAGTCTCATACTGGGTTAAGAATAAAAAAGGAAAAATACAAAGGGAATCTCATTGCTTTGATGTGAAAGAAATATAAACTTCTACAAAAAATAGTATACATATTTTCATGTAACCACTGTAACAGTAAATGACATACCCACCATTGTGATATGCTATATAGGTAAAATTACTTGTGCCACAACACAAAGAATATTATATCTCAGTTTTCCTTATAAATGAAATGGAAATATTTGTCAAAATTATCTTTTCATCTCTTTTTCCCAATTTCTGTCAATGATTGTTTCTTCTCCTTATTACTGCCTTCTTCAGTCCCTGCCTGGAAGGAAAGGAAAGGAAAGGAAAGGAAAGGAAAGGAAAGGAAAGGAAAGGAAAGGAAAGGAAAGGAAAGGAAAGGAAAGGAAAGGAAAGGAAAGGAAAGGAAAGGAAAGGAAAGGAAAGGAAATATTGTAAAAAGATAAATCTTTAGTTCTGAGCACAGAGAGATTTTCTGATCAGGCTTATGTCTGGCACAGGGTAAGTCCTAAACAAAAGGCCAGACAGAAAAATAGTTTAGCCACTCACTGTACTGAGTCTCAGTTCTGATCCCCAAACTGTTATGACTTCCCATTGTCACAACACAAAGCAGTCCATAAGAAATCTGTCAATCTAATGAGCTTCGCATACTAATACACATTGACCTGATGGGGGCCTTGTATGGTATCTAAAACGTAAGGTTAGTTCTTTTAGTCTACTTTTCTGAATCATTTATACTTCACTGATAGCACATAATAGTTACTTGCACTCACCTGTGTAATCTGCTCATTTTGGTCACCAGTGCAGATCATTTTCACACTTCCTATCTAGCTTCAGGATTTAACTTTGCTAAATTTAAACTTAACTCTTTACTAAAAGGAGCAAATCATGATTGTCAATAAGTACATATGAGATGAGTAGATTACTTCAATTATCAAAACAGAAGATGTATGGTTTTTGAGATTAACAGAAGGAGCAGACTGCTGTTGCACATTCACAGGAACTAAAAGCAGTGGTCATTTCACTTCAAGCGACATCTAGTTGTCAGAGCTGTAGTTTCAAAACCTGTGCTTCCAGAAGGAGGGTTTATTTATTTATTAATGCTTTCATCAGTAACAAGGCGTATTGAAAGCATTTCAAAGTAGCAAAATGCTTAGGAGAGATCATCCGCCATGCCCCTGAAACTGAAGTTATTTATGATGACAGCACTAAATGATCATCTCCGCAGTGACTTGCTGGAGAGCTGGTGGCTGAGCCAGGAGCAGTAATGCACAGCAACACACTTTATCAATTTAAAACACAGTTGCAGGCAACCATAAACTTTTTTCTTCATGACTTGTCCTTTTGTTGCTATCAAAGTGGTGCATAAAATGAGATTTAGCTTACATAAAGAATTAACTTATAGATACTTTTCCTCACCACAGGCTTCCTATATACAGAATAGAGAATCAGGTAACTTCAGAAAGCAAGGTATTTCATGAGACAGATATCAGACACCTAAAATTGGCCAGATTAAGCTTTCTGCAGATGCAAACCATAGATTCATACTGGGAGGACACAATGATATCCTTGTCTTTAAATTGGAGAGACATAGATTTGATGGATGGACCACACAGTGGGTAAGGAATTGACTAGATGGTCTCACTCAAATTGCTGCAGTCGACAGTTCAATGTCCAAGTGATCAGTAATGAGTAGTGTTCTTCAGAAGTCAGTATTAGGATCAGTGTTGATTAACATCTTTGTTGGCAATATGGACAGTGAAACTGAGCAAGTGAAACCTCAGCAAGTTTGACAATGACACCAAGCTGTGTGGTGCAGTCAACACACTGGAGAGAAGGGATGACATCCAGAGGGACCTTGACAGGCCTGAGAGGTGGTCCTGTGCAAAATTTATTAAGCTCAACAAGGCCAAATGCAAGGTCCTGCATCTGGGTCAGGGCAATTCCAAGCACAAATACAGGCTGGGCAGAGAATGAATTGAGAGCAGCCCTGAGGAGATGGACCTGGGGGTGTTTGTTGTGGTCTGGGAAGAATACAGTGATGCAGCAACCTCTCCCCGGCTGAGTTTGTGATCTTGAGGAACACGGGCCTGACAAAGAGCAAAGTCAGGACCCTAGACTTTCAATGAGCAAAATTCAAGCTATTTAAAGACCTTTTAACACTGGAATACTGTCCATAGGGACAGAGGAGCTGAGCAGAGCTGGCAGCTCTTTAAAGATGTTTTCCTTGGAGTGCAAGAACTCTCCATCCCCCTCTGTAGAAAAACGGGCAGGGAGGGCAGACAACTGGGATAGCTGAGCAAGGACCTGCTGGTCAGACTGAGGCACAGACAGGAAATGCACAGGCAGTGGAATCAGGGGCATGTGGTCTGGGAAGAATACAGTGATGCAGTCTGGATGTGCAGGGATAGGATCAGGAAAGCCAAGGCATGGATGGAACCGAATTTGGCAAGGGATGCAAAGAAAAACAGGAAGGGATTCTCTAGGTACATTGGCCAGAAAAGAAAGGCGAGAGTGTGCCCCCTCTGATAAACCAGAAAGGAGAACTGGTACCAACAGACATGGAAAAAGCATGTCTTCACTGCCAGTCAGGCTTTCCAAGTCTGTTGTTTCCTTGAATCCATAGATGGAGGCTGGGGGAGCAAAGTCCCACCCAGTGTAAGCAAAGAGCAGATTTGAGACCACCTGATGAAACTAAACAAGTACAAATCTATGGGGATGCATCCCACTCTACGCCATGCATCCCAGGGTCTTGAAGGAACTGGCTGATAGAGTTACCAAGCTTCTCTCCATCATATTTGAAAAGCTGTGGCAGTCAGGTGAAGTCCCTGTTGACTGGAAAAGGGGAAACATCACTCCCATTTTTAAAAAGGGTAGAAAAGAGGACCCAGGCAACTACAGACGAGTAAGTCTCACCTCTGTGCCTGGGAAGATCATGGAACAGATCCTCCTCATAGCGATGTCAAGGCATATACAAGACAAAGAGGTGATCTGTTACAGCCAACATGGCTTCATAAAGGGCAAATCATGTCTGACCAATCTGATTCTATGATTGGCTCTAGGGTAGCTGCATTGGTTCTGGTTCTGGAGTGACTTCATCAGTTGACAAGGGAAGACTGACCAATGTCATCTACCTAGACTTCTACAAGACCTTTGACATCATCCTACATGACATACTGGTCTCCTGTTTAATGTCTTTATCAATGACATAAGACAGTGGGATTGAGTGCACTCCTCTCAGCAAGTCTGCAGATCACACCAGGCTGAATGGTGCAGTCGATACAACGGAAGGAAGGGATGCCATCCAAAGGGGCCTGGACAAGCTAGATAAGTGGGCCCACGTGAACTTAATGAGGTTCAGCAAGGCCAAGTGCAACGTGCTGCACCTGGGCTGGGGCAATCCCAGACATGAAGACAGACTGGGAGAAAAACTCATTGAGAGCAGCCCTGCAGAGAAGGACTTGGGGGTTCTAGTGGACAAAAAGTTCAACGTGAGCCATCAGTGCATGCTTGTAGCCCAGAAGGCCAACTGAATTCTGGGCTGCAACAACAGAGGGGCGAGCAGCACAGGAAGGAGGTGATTGCCCCTTCTGTCCCCCTTGTGAGGCCCCACTTGGAGTGCTGCAGCCATGTCTGGAACCCCTAGCACAAGGATGTGGAGCTGTTAGAAAGGGTCCAGAGGAGGGCTACAAAGATGATCAAGGGGCTGGAGCACCTCTCCTATGAAGAAAGCCTGAGAGAGCTGGGTCTGTTCAGCCTAGAGAAGAGAAGGCTCCACGGTGACCTTAATATGGCTTTTGAGTATTTAAAGGTGGCTTACAAAAAAATGCTCAATCAGATACTGAAAAGACAGGGGGAGATGGTTTTAGACTATAAGAGGGGAGATTTAGATTAGGCAGAAATTCTTCACTCTGAGGGTGGTGAGGCACTGGAACAGTTTGACAAAAAAAAACTGTAAATGCCCCATCCCTGGAGGTGTTCAAGGCCAGGTTGGATGAGGCCCTGGGCAGCCTGATCTAGTGTGTGGTGTCCCTACCTATGGCTGGGGGGTTGGAACTAGATGATCTTCAAGGTCCCTTCCAACCTGAGCCATTCCATGATTCTATGATTCTGTGAATTTCAATTTGAATGACACTCAGCTCTCTGAATTGAAGAAGAGCTTTCTCTTCCTACTGAATTCTTAGTGAAAAGTCATAAAATTCACTACACCACAATGTTATGCTTTTTATAATTCCCAAATCTGATTCATTTTCTATTGTCACTGAATTAGAATCAGAGAGTCATATATTCTATACACACCATCCATAATTCACATCATCAATAATATTTACATTTTT
Organism: Aythya marila; assembly: GCF_965140915.1. Taxonomy (NCBI): domain Eukaryota; kingdom Metazoa; phylum Chordata; class Aves; order Anseriformes; family Anatidae; genus Aythya; species Aythya marila. Next base: position 33,588,000 of record NC_139042.1, on the reverse strand, counting down.
TTCAAGAAAACTTTGCATCTGAATTATTCTGTTCTAAAGTAAGCAAGCTACATGACAGTATAATTTGATTATATATATGTATATATAAAGGTTTATATCAAACTGCATATTTAAAGGCAGGTTACTTATATTCCCAAAAGACAGAGAAGAAAGTACTAGGTCATCTGAATGGATTCCGGTAATTGATTAAGCCCTGATATTTCAAGTCGCTCATTGCAGCTGGGTCACTTTGTTTATGCAGAGGAAAGTGAATTCCATTGGGAATGTCACAACATCAACAACACCCAAAGAAGCTTACAGCTGATCGCCTAATAAGAAAAAAAAAAAAAAAAAAAAAGCATAAAAACAAAACACCCAAAAAGACCCCACAAAAAAACAACCCTCCCACCCCACCCTACTGCCCATAAGAAAAACAACAGCAGATCCTTCTCAGAGGATGAAGTCCTGTCAGAACCTTTGCCCATATCTTAAGGATATGAAAATCCCGCTTGGATCTCAAATTGCTAGTAATAAGAACTAGATTCATATTTAGTCAACCATATCCCATGCTGCATGGAAATAAGCATAGAGAGCAGGTCATGGGAGGTGAATCTCCCCCTCTACTCCACTCGTATGTAACACCACTTGGGGTACTGTATCCATCTCTGGGACCCCCAGAACAAGAATGATGTGGACCTGTTAAAGCATGTACAGAGGATGGCTACAAAAATTATCAGAGGGCTGGAGCACCTCTCCTATGAAGAGTGACTGAGGGAGTTGCGGTTGTTCAACTTGGAGAAGGGAAAGATCCAAGGAGACCTTATAGCAGTGTTCTAGTACATACAGGGGGCCTTTAGATACTGGAAAAGAGCAGGAGAGGGACTCTTTTTCAGGGAGTGTAGTGATAGGACAAGGAGGAATGGTTTTAAACTAGAAGAGGGTAGATTTTGATTAGGTACAAGGAAGAAATTTTTTACTACAAGAGTGGTGAGTCACTGGAACAGATACCCAGAGAAGTTGTGAGTGCCCTATCCCTTGGAGTGTTAAAGGCCAGGTTAGATGGGGCTTTGAGCAACCTGGTCTAGTGGGAGGCATCCCTGTCCATGTATCAGGGTTAGAACAATATGTTCTTTAAGGTTCCTTCCAACTCCAAACATTCTATGATTCTATGATTTTATGGTTTTGCTTTAGAGATAATGCTGTCTTTGATTTTATTTTTATTTTTTTCTACTTCTGGTCTCTGTCATGCTTTCTGCTGCTTCTTTAATACTGGCTATGGTCTTGTGGAAACAGGAACATGGGGTGGAAGAAATACATATGTGTGCAGTCAGATAATCAAATTGTTCAGTTCACCCCACAAGTCAGTGATAATTATATCCAAAATCCAGAAGAGTGTAAAAAAATGTGGGGTACAAAAAGGGCAGAATCATAACTTTCAGTGGAATTCTGGGTTGCTATCAGTTTCTGCTAATACTAAAACCTCATGGTAAAATATTTAGGAAAAAATGTCCTCCAGAGTTACTTTTTTCTTCAGTTGTTATGGAGAAAAAATGGAAAACCAAATGAAATTATTTACCTGAGCTTTTCTGTAAATCCTCTCCCAAATAACAAGAAAGGATGTTATATAGTGCTTTAAATTGCCTTTTTCACACTATTTCCCCTCCCCTCCTCTCCCCCTTCCTCCCCTTCCCTTCCTTCCTTCCTCCCTTCCTCCCTTTTTTCCTCTTTTCTTTTTTCTTTTCTTTTCTTTTTTCTTTTCTTTTCTTTTCTTTTCTTTTCTTTTCTTTTCTTTTCTTTTCTTTTCTTTTCTTTTCTTTTCTTTTCTTTTCTTTTCTTTTCTTTTCTTTTCTTCTCTTCTCTTCTCTTCTCTTCTCTTCTCTTCTCTTCTCTTCTCTTTTTCTTCTTTTTCTTTTTCTTTTTCTTTTTCTTTTTCTTTTTCTTTTTCTTTTTCTTTTTCTTTTTCTTTTTCTTTTTCTTTTTCTTTTTCTTTTCTTTTCTTTTTTAAATACATGTTCTTTTCAGTTGGAGTTTGAAAAACAAATCACCTTTCAATCCCTTATCCTTATTACCCCATCAACTATAACAAGGCAAAGGAGAGTATTTCTTGTCCTTTTTCAATGTATAAAATCTTAAATTAAGATTGCAGCTATTAATAATCTGTGAGTAGAGATCAATCATATCTTACTCTTCCATTAAAAAAGTAAAATGTGAATATCATAGATGGCGAGTAGTAAATATTTGCCTGTTTCCATATTACTATTACTTTTATTTCCTTACTTGGTCTTTAATAAGATAAATTTTTAAACAGAATAAAAACTGCTTTAAAATTGCTGCAGTAGTATCAACTGCAGAAAAACAGAGCTTACACATTGAAAAGTTTTGTAGAGAAGCTTATGAGCTGAAAAATGGCTAACAGAGTTCAGTCCATAGGAGTGAAATATAGTAATGAACTAAGGACTGATAATATTCACTGGCAGAACTTACTGTATAAAAAGAAAAGCAGTATATTATACCAGCTAAGAAAAAAAGATCTGTGAAATATTTGGATGCAAAACAGAACAATTAAGATCTTAGGTTGGATTTTCAGAAGGATGTTAAGAAGTGGTTACTTAGCAGTTGAATTTTCGGAAGATAAATCAGGATGTTTTTAAATTAGAGAAATTAGTGAGGGTTCTCAGAAAATCTCTGTTTAGCTATACCAGAAATGATGTATGTGATCTAGGGCAAGTCATTTAAGTTAAAATGTTCAGAAATATTTGACTCTCAGTTAAGATCTGATTTCCATTTCTGTTAGTTATAAAAATAACAGTGCCTTTCTCCTACTCTTCATGTCTATTTAAACAGCATTGTCCCCTGATATTCTATTTTAAAGTAGTGAATATTCTTTCTTATCTTTCTACAGAACTTGAGTCTTTTGCCTCCTTTGGGGTCTTACATCAGCATATGGATCCATGCAGGAGATAAATCTTCTATAGCCTCCATGAATAAATCTGCTCCAGATTTATCTGCACCACTGGAAAAAAAATAATAATAATAATAAAAAAAAATGTAGTAATATCAGATTATGATGCTTTGCTGTCTTTTTATTTATTTATTATTATGGGTAGGCAGAATTATTTCATTCAGAAAAATAAGTGACAACATTACTTGAAAACCAAGAGATCATGAAGTTGAGTTGCAGTGGGTATGTAAGCAAAACTTCTTACTATCTAAGTTAGAGAAATATTAAAACTAAAACCTACAGTTAAATAAGAAATAATGAGATTTACTCACTATGAGACCTTTCACACAACATTTTTAGTGCATGTTTAGCATCAACATGCAGTACCACTTTCTCAGAAGGCCAGAAAAACTACACAAAACTGAATATGTACTAATAAAAAGGAGAAAGACACGTGTTTAAGGTAGATAGGAAACTAGAATAAGAGAAACAGATTTTAGTTGTGCATGACATAGATGCAAGATATAATCGTGTCAGATGTAGAACTTCAGAACTTGACAGTAGCTTCTAAACAGAAAGTATCTTAAATTAGCAATGGTGCATGACCAACATGTATAAATACAGACAGGCACAGAGTCATAGCTACTGAGTTACTGAGCCTCTGTAAAAAACAAAGATAGCTGTAAGAACATAAAGCTAGCTCAAATTAAAGACAGCAATTGTGCCATGTCACTACAAACACTACTTAACTCTTCATGTGATTAGTAAAATGGCTATATTGCTAAATTTAATTTCCTTAAGGAACCTGATATTTGTCTTTAAGTATTTATATGCATAAAAATGATATGCAACTAAATACATATACCAATCTCAAAGGGAAAACACAGTGTTAGAAGTAAATATATATATATATTTTTGTCAGTAAATTAGCATTCTTTTTTCTACTATATTTATTTACCATGTTATCAACTTCTATAGCCACCTGTTCCCTGATTCCAGTTCTTGCCATCTTGAACATCATCTTGAAGACCTGAACATCATCTTAAGACCTGTCCCCACTTCCCTTCTAAAAAAATGTAAGAACAAAATAAAGGTAAAAGACCAATCACTTCAGGCAGGAACAATCGTGTTGGCTTAAGGGTATGGCATCCAGCTATAAGCACATCTGCCACATTGCTTTAAAGGAAGTGAAGCTTCATATAGGGCCAGAGATGCATTTGCCTAATCTCTTTGACAATGTGACAGAACTACAATAAGGTCTATTTTTGACTATTAAAAAATGTGAGCTGGGAGGTGAGAAAATGGGGTGGGAATAATAAGACAAACATTCAGGCAGAAATAAAAAAGATCAGATAGACTAGAGAAGTAAGCAAGGCATCTGCTTAGATACTAGAAAATAATATACACAAATGCACTTTCAAAAATGGTTGTGTTTCTACTGCTGTAGGTATTTCTGAGCACAGCAAGAGCACTAGAAAATGTATTCTTATGCACTAGTAGCACAGGAGGATCAAAAGATGAAGTATTGGGAAGTATAATGATAACTGTAAGACATTGCATAGATTTCTGCTGTGGAAAACAAGGAACAGGTTGATTATATAGGAACTCAGCTTGTCAGAAGCATTGCCATGTGAGACCTATAAGATATGTTTATCAGAGCTAATTTATATTATATAATAACGTATATATACATGAGTAAATCAATATTTAAATATTTTATTCTTATAATATATAAACAATGAAAATAATATTCAAAAATATATGTTGTCAACATATTCAAGTTACATATATACTTGAAATATATTGCTTATAATACCAAAATTGAAGGCTGTCATTATATTTAGATATGATTTACATTTTCCACAGATTTACTAAATGTATGGTTGATATTGATGTTGCTTATATTTTGATCATTGGTAATCATTGCAATTTAATGGAGTTAAATCCAGTTGGAGGCCAGTCATGATTAGAGTTCCCCAGGGCTCAGTACTAGGGCCAGTTCTCTTTAATATCTTCATCAGTGATCTGTATGAGGGGATCGAGTGCACCCTCAGTAAGTTTGCAGACGACATCAAGTTAGGTGCGTGTGTTGATCTGCTCAGGGGTAGGAAGGCTCTGCAGGAGAATCTGGATAGGCTGGACCGATGGGCTGAGGCCAACTGTATGAAGTACAACAAGGCCAAGTGCTGGGTCCTGCACCTGGGGCGCAACAACCCCAAAGAGTGCTACAGGCTGGGAGATAAGTGGTTGGAAAGATGCCTGGCAGAGAAGGACCTGGGAGTGATGGTTGATAGTTGGCTGAATATGAGCCAGCAGTGTGCTCAGGTGGCCGAGAAGGCCAACGGCATCCTGGCTTGTATAAGAAACAGTGTGGCCAGCAGGTCTATGGAAGTGATTGTCCCCCTGTATTTGTCTCTGGTGAGGCTGCACCTTGAGTACTGTGTTCAGTTTTGGACCCCTCGCTACAAGTAGGACATGGAGGTGCTTGAGTGAGTCCAGAGGAGGACAACAAAGCTGGGAGGACAACAAAGCTGGTGAAGGATCTAGAGAACAAGTCTCACATGGAGCGGATAAGGGAGCTGGGGTTGTTTAGCCTGAAGAAGAGGAGGCTCAGGAGTGACCTTTTCATACTCTACAGGTAATTTAAAGGAGGCTGTAGTGAGGTGGGGATTAGTCTATTCTCCCATATGCCCTGTGCCAGGACAAGGGGGAAAGGGCTAAAGTTGTTTAGTTGAAACCTCCTCCAGTGGAGGTTTAGGTTGGTTATTAGGAAGAATTTCTTTACTGAAAGGGTTGATAGGCATTGGAAGGGGCTACCCAGGGAAATGGTTGAGTCATCATCCCTGGAAGACAGGGAGATCACTCAACAATTATCATGGGCAAAACAGGTTCAGCATAGGGAGATCAATGAAATTTATTACCTATTACTAACAACCCAGAAGAGTAAGAAACTAAAAGCAAACTAAAAACACTTCCCCCCCATCCCTCACCCCCCCTCTTCTATGTCCTCCCCCTGAGCGGCACAGGGGAACAGGGAATGGGGGCTGTGGCCAGTCCTTAACACTTCATCTCCGCTGCTCCTTCTCGGTCACTCTCTGCCCCTGCTCCACATGGGGTCCCTCCCATGGGATGCCTTCCTTCCTGAACTGATCCTGCGTGGGCTTCCCACAGGCAGCAGCTGTTCAAGAACTGCTCCAACATAGATCTGTACCACAGGGTCCATCCATCAGGAGTAAACTGCTCCAGCATGGGTTCTGCATGGGCAACAGTTTCCTCCAGACTCCTTGCTCCTGTGTGGGCTCCTCTCCACAGGCAGCAGCTCCGGCCCAGGGCCTGCTCCTGCAGGGGCTCTCCATGGGCCACAGCCTCCTCCAGGTCACATCCACCTGCTCCACTGGGGCTCCTCCACAGGCTGCAGCGTTGAGATCTGCTCCATGGAGCATGGGCTGCAGGGAGACAGCCTGCTCCACCAGGGGCCTCTCCACAGGCCACTGGGGAACTTCTGCTGTGTGCCTGGAGCACCTCCTGCCCTCCTTCTGGACTGACCTTGGCACCTACAAGGCTGGTTCTCATTTCTCACTCTCCCAGCTGCTGTTGTGCAGCAGTTTTTTGTTTGTTTGTTTGTTTCCTTTCTTAAATCTGCTGTCACAGAGGTGCAAACAACATCCCTTATTGGTTCAGCTCTGACCAGTGGTGGGTCCCTTTGGAGCTGGCTAAAATGCTCCTGTCTAACATGGGGCAGCTTCTGGACTCTTCTCACACAGGCCACCCCTGCATCCCCCCCACTACCAACACCTTGCCACATAAACCCTGTACACAAGTACAAACAATATGGTTCTGTAATAAATGTGTTAGTAAAATGCAGTTATTTACAGGAGATACATGTATATTGTAGTTGCATATTCATCCATAAGCACATTGGTGTGACAGGGAAATAAAAGCTCAATTAACACATATCAGATCATAGCTGTCATCAGTTCTCATGCCCTTTAAGTGATTTGCACTGTGGTAAAGAAAATTTAGGTGTTGTCTGGTACCTTTAAAATCTAGCTAAATATAGGTGGTCTCACTACTACGATATTCCTTGTTCTTTCTGTCCTAACCTTAGGTAATTAATACTGATGTAATATTCCAGCATTCGTGTCACCTTTTCTTCACACTTGCCAATTATCTTCTGAACATTTTATTGCAAATTGTTGAAAAGATATTGCTTACTGGAACAAATTCACTGTAATTGAGGATTAGAGCTTATTGTTTTATGGTAAATAAACCTATATTGGAAGATTGCGTGTCCACAATCCAAAGAAAGTGTTATCAGGACCTCAGCACAAATAATTACAATGACCAACTTGATCAGTAGGCTCACTTGTTCCTTTGACTGAGTAGTCAACCTCCAAACAGCTGAAGACAGCTGAATTAAGTTGTTTAAAGCAGAAGTTACAAGCTTTGTTATTAATCAATCTAACCATTAGACAATGTGAATAGAAATAGTTGCTTTCAACTCAAAATTTTCAGGTCTCCTAAAAAGATAAGAAATTGTAGGCCATACATGTGCATAATAAAGACTTCCTTCTTACCTTCTAGGCTTGCATAACATTGGATCTGGCTCAGGTGTTGCCATGATTATGGTCTATAATCTGGTTGTCTTAAATTACCATTTTCTCTTTCAGGCTAGACCTACTGTTCAAATCATATTTTTAATGACCTCATGCTTTTCATAGTCATTATTTGGGGGGACAGGAGATAAAGCTGAATAACACTGAAATAGGAATGATGACTCAGGAGAGTCAAAATATTAGCATTAAATAAACCATATAGTGATATTTTAACATTTCCAAACTTAAATGTTTGGCTTTCAAACACTTAAAACCCAAACCAAAATATATCCCAAGAAAAATAAACTCTCTTATTCTGAAAGAAGACCTTGTTATTGGTATTCATGATTTGCTGCAAAAAGCATATGATCTTTACATTCTCATTTTAATATGACTCTAAGTACTGTGATGCTATGATTCTTTACATTTGCAACAATGCCATTTATTTCTGAATATAAGAATGCTAACTTCTCAAATAAAAAGAACTGAAGAAGGTACTTCATGTCCCCATTTTCCCACACCTAGATGACACCTCACCTCCTCACAAGATCACCTTAGAGACTGGAGAATAGCAGGTATAGCACCTTTATAGCAAAGTAGTCCTTGTCAGACTGTGTTGCTGTAGTCATTATATTACCGTTATGAACTGGATTTCTCTTTCCTAGAAATGTCTCCAAAGACACAATGAGCATGTCAAAGCGGAAGACACTCCTTTGTGCACAGATTTCTTCATAGACAGAGCTATTTTTCACACAAACAAATACAAATCTGGGAAACAGCTAACCTGTGTTAAGCAATATCTGGTATCTGCTCTATTTTGTATGAATGACTCATTAAAAAATTCATTTCAGTAACAGAGAGCACTGTTACTGTCCATCAAATGGTACCCTGTAATTACAAACAGTGCGGCCAAGGAGTTAATCAGATCTCTAGCTTCCTACTGTTTATTGGAACAATATTCTTTAGTAACCTCCACAGGCTATCTACAAACTGCATTGACATTTTCAGATTTTCAAGCACCGTTTGCATCTTCCCCAAACACTACAGATATGTGGGAACACTCTACCCACTGAACAAATCAAGAACCCATCCTGGTATTTGTTCAAGTGTATTTTCATTCAGAGATTGTTCTTTAATCAGAATAAATAGTCTGTTTCGCGCCAAAAGTGATCTTATTGACAGATTCTAAAAATGTTAAATGAGCAACCTGTTCTTTAAATGTTGCTTTTCTAATTTAAAATCATTACAACACTGGAGCACTGACATGGTGTTATTTGTTATAATTTCTTTTTTGGTTATTGTAAGTTACTCTTGTGATTTTTCTTTGATTTTAGTTTTATTTAAAATCCTTAGAATACAATTTACACTTATATTTATAATCCTCACAGTGAACCAATACATAGAAGTGATGAAAACTGATGTTGTTTTAATATTGGCTTTGGCATATGATACACTGTATCTCATAACTTTTCAATATTCAAAAGATACACGTTTCTAAGTTAGTTCTTTAGTAAAGTTTATATTTATCTTGCTATTCAGCTATTTCTATTCTTCTGTGGTAATTTATATGAAAAATGAAGCAACCATCAGAATATGTAGTGAATAATGAGGTGATATAATTCATGGATAATTAAAACATAGCATTTCAGCATTAAATCCTCAGATTTAAAACTTTTCTGTTTCTGAGAACAGTCAGAAAGCATGGGTTTGTACTCAGAATTTTAAAAATATCTTTTTGTATAACACACATAAAAGTCATCCTGTAACAGGATAAGTAGTACTGAGCAGCACAAGGTCATGATCTATTTCAGAAAAAGTAAAAATTAATGAGACATCTATAAAGAAAAGCCATTTCACAGATGCACTGTCCACTGTCCCTTATACTGTACATTATTTTCATATGGAAATTTTCACAAATGACTTCTAGGGGAAGGTCTAAAACAGAACTTGAAGACCTAAATACATATAGTTATTGATTCAGCTAAGGACTCTCTGAAAGCTATCCTCAATTTATGTTTAAGTTCACCTTCAGAGAAACTGAAGCGTTATAGTCTTTAGATGCAAGTAGCTACTATTTCATTTAATTAGTTCAGTTCTGAAGTAATTTAGTTTTATTTATATACAGTTATGTCAATGATAATATTAATGCAAATGCAGATCTATTACAATTTCTGTTATATAAAAAGTATGTAATACTGTTCAAAATACATGTATATTTTAAATACTTTGAAATTTTTTTTCATATAACTTGAGCCAAGTATACAAGAAGTATGACAATGTGCATGTATTTGTTTTTTTAAAAAAGTGATATTATAAAACTGAAGTAGTCATCATAATTGATGTGTACATAACATCCCTGTACATTCTGGGGGAAAAATAAATAAGGAAAAGATTAAAGTTAACATCACAGTTAAAAAATAAATTTATCCCAATGTTATTGTTACCTCTTTTCAAAGTTTCTAACGCAATCTTTATTTAACAAATAGAGTTTTTATTTGCATATTTGTAGTGCATGCAATAATGACAACATAAAATCATATAGGATTATTAATTTGCACTCAAAAAATCAATAATAAAATAATAATAAAAATATTCAATAGAACATTTTTATCTTTTTTTTTTTTTTCTTAAGATGAAACAGAATTATTCAGCTTTAGAAACACAGAACAAGTACGTGAGATGGTAATTACTATATGCTTTCCCAGATTGCAATCCCCCAGTCTTATTATGGTCATGGCTGATCTTCATCAGTTTTTCTTACTGTATTTAACTGTTACTGTGCTAATTGTACCTTACTGAGCAGCTGAACTCCTTCACAACCACTCTCTCAATCCACCTCCTCAAAGGGAAAGGGGGAGAAAATATGATGGAAAAAGCTCAAGGGCTGAAATAAGGACAGGGAGAACACTCAACAATTATCATCATGAGCAAAACAGACTCAGCATAGGGAGATCAATAAAATTTATTACCTATTACTAACAACCCAGAACAGTAAGAAACTAAAAGCAAACTAAAAACACCTTCCCCGCCACCCACCCGTCACCACCCCACACCCTCTTCTGTGTCCTCGCCCTGAGCAGTGCAGGGGAATGGGGGCATGTGGGCTGTGGTCTCCTAATGCTTTATCTCCACTGCTCCTTCTCAGTCACTCTCTTCCCCTGCTCCACGCGGGGTCCTCCCACAGGATGACATCCTTTCCGAATGGATCCTGTGTGGCAGCAGAAGGCAGCAGTTCTTCAAGAACAGCATCTGTATCATGGAGTACATCCCCCAGGAGCAACCTGCTCCAGCACGGGTCCCCCACAGGCAGCAGCTTCCCCCAGGCCCCCTGCTCCTGCGTGGGCTACTCTCCATGGGCTGTAGCTCTGGCCCAGGGCCTGCTCCAGCGGGGCTCTCCATGGGCCACAGCCTCCTCCAGGCCACATCCACCTGCTCTACCTGGGGCTCCTCCACAGGCTGCAGTGTGGAGATCTGCTCCATGTGGGACCCATGGGCTGTAGGGGGACAGCCTGCTCCACCAGGGGCCTCTCCACAGGCCACAGGATAACTTCTGCTCAGGTGCCTGGAGCACCTCCTCTTTTGCACCTCTTTCTGCACTGATCTTGGGGGCGGCTTGTGCAGCAGTTTTGTTTTGTTTTGTTTTGCTAAATATGCTCTCACAGAGGTGCAAATGACAGCCCTTATTGGCTCAGCTCTGACCAGCTCTTTGGGGCCAGCTGAAACTGGCCCTTATCTAACATGAGGCAGCTTCTGGATTCTTATCACAGTGGAAACCCCTGCAGCCGTCTGTTAAGAAAACCTTGCCACATAAACCCAGTACAGGTACTACTCCCTCCAGAAGTTTCCTATTTTCCATAGTTGTGAGATGAACCTTGAAATCAGTTTTTTGTTTATTTTTCTGTATGTATTTTCTTTCTATTTCACAATGCTCTGTATGTAACATTGAAATAAATATGTTTTCTACCATGAAATTAAAAGGAGGTCTTGTAAGCTTTTGCTTTTAAAGTAGATATTGATCAATCCAGGTTTCATTCTCTCCCTTTGCTGAGAAGTAATGCTTTCCCTTCATTTCTGCTACTGTTGTTCTGTACAGACATGAGAAGGTGGGAAACAATTACACCAGAATCACACTTGTTCGGTAAAATCATGACTCACTCCTTCCATGGATATGGGAAACACAATGATGTATCACGTAATACAATATCAGTTTAATTTAGTTGTACTTTCTGGACTTACTGTTAGGTCAGGTGTATTTATAGCCTGTTTTCGACATTAATTTTGTTTTGTTCTATATTTCCATGTGTGCATTGATCTGTACACAGATCTATACACAGAGAATATACAGTATTCCACAGGGTGCATGAATGCCAGTTGCAATATGCAGAATAAAAATGGCTGTATGTAGATATGCCTGTATGTCTTTTGTCTGTATTACAGACAGACAAACAGACAAACAAACAGGCAACAGTCATTTCATAAACACATGTCAAGTGTGGTTGGAGCCACTGGATGAAGCACTACTTAAAGGCTTCAGTACTTTCCTTATTCTGCAAATATCTTGGAGGTTAAGTACTGAAAAGACATTATACAGTGCTTCACTTCAGTGAATACATATTGAAAATGATAAAATCATAGAGTTATAGTCATAATTCCAACCCCTCTGCCATTGGCAGGGACACCTCCCACTAGACCAGGTTTCTCAAAGCCCCATCCAACCTGGCCTTGAACACTTCCAGGGATGGGGCATCCACAGCCTATCTTGGCAACCTGTTCCAATACCTCACCTTGTAGTAAAGAATTTCTTCCTTATATCTAATCTAATGGGGTTTAGTTTAGAATCATTATTCTTTTTCCTAATTTTTAGGATTGCCCAGGACCTTACACAATATTAAGAAAGAAGAATCTCCATTTGACTTTCTGAAGTACAGAGGAAAGAAGCTTCTTTGCTCTTTAATTTGGAAAAAAAAAAAAAAAAAAGCAATCAGTGTACGAGCAGAAAAGCACAAAAAAAGCTTACTTGGGCTTGTGCTCATCTTCATTGTCTCAGTATTTCAGTCTGTCTCAAGATATTTCTAATTCTAAGCTTCTCTTCATCCCCCCAGAAGTGGCAGCAGATTTACATTTCAGTCTCCAAAGCATGTGTTTTAACAGTGACCAACAGGTTATAAAAACAATGGTGTCTCAAAAGTGCCAAGAGGTCTTTGCAAGAGGGACTTATTTCTGGTATGAACTTCTCAATAGCCTGAACATGCTTTCCTGTAACAGGAAAAATACTCTACTTTTAGCCATTATCATACAATCAGGCTGGACTGTTTACTGGACAATAGCTCTTGGGAGAGCCTGGGTGAGAGCTCTAGAATGTACCTGTATGAGGGTTTCCTGCTGAAACTCAAGTGTGACCATACTCTATTAGCTGAGGTGAGGTTTTGTTCCTTTATTCTTTCAACAGGACGCTATTTGTTTCAAAATTCTTCACCACCTCTCAGTGAGATTTACAGACAATGAAAATACATGTCACTTACCAGCTTAGGGGGAGGAAGATCCTTTCCCTTCAATCCTGTGTCAGTGACATATTTCTGAGAGCCTGAGGGCATTTACATACTGCCGCCTGCTGCCTTTAGGGCCTTGATCTCAGTCTGCTCTGATCCCAGCAGGGTTGGTGATCTGCTGTTCTCTGCTTAAATCTGCTCGTCTTCCTACAGTTTGATCCAGAGCCCAGTGGAGTAGAAGACTCTTAAGACTTCTTTTGGCTTCAGTGGATTTTGGAGTCTGCCAGATACATAATTAATTTATTTCAATGGAATTTGAATCAGGCTTTTTGTACTGCCAGATGTATAATTAATATTTCAAGATGAAATCCAGGTATCTTGCTGTTTTGAAAGTTCCTCCCACTTTCTCAGTTCTTGACCCCCTTCCCACTCTCCCACCTCCCTCCACAGGAAAGTCATAATTTAAACTCTTATGTTCATAAATCAATCAGGAAATCTATCAAATTACTAAAACTGTGATTCTATGATTTTATCTAACAGAAGAAAATATTTCAAAGGACCTTTCAGTTTCAAAAACAATAGCATTTTAACTCTCAAACTTCGAAACGAGGGTTATTTTTTCACAGTCTCATAAAATACAACTTTTCAGTTTTATCGCTCTTTGTGACTTGAGGGAAAATTTAACATTGTTTATATATGAAAAGTGGCAAGTGAATTTACTTAAATATAGCTAGTTCTATGCATTACTTCAAACATCTTTTTTACATTAATGATTGCAAGTGGACAAGTGAGACAACAGGAATATTTTATTCTTTTGTGAAGGCTTTTCTTGAAATGAAATAAATTCATTTTCTATTACCCACAAAAGCAGCTTTTGCCTCCTTTGAAGTCTTACTTACTGCAATAGAAGCCTGTCATATCCTAGCCTGTTAATAGACGCTCACTCTTCAAAACATTATAGCCTATAGTCTCTGACTCCCACTGTTATTACTAATGCATCCCCTCACCTTTACACTCCAAGGCAAATATCTATTTTCCCTGAGGATAAGTTTTGCACCACAATACAGCCTGTCTGTTCTAGCTTTATGAATTAAATGCCAATCTAAAATAAGCGTACTGCTAAGGATACAAAGGAACTTGGCCATATACTAATTTTATTTCATTCCATTGATCCTACTTTCTCAGCAAATTGTCATGTAAAACTCAGTGGATATTTGAGATAGTGAAGAAGTACCAAAACTGTTTTATCCACTCATCAGAAGAGCATTTTTCTTTCACTGACTTGCTATCTGGCTGTCTTTTGTTTGAATGACTCTGACTGGTTTCTTAATTTCAGTACATTCCAAAATGTTGGCAAAGCTCTGAAGTTTCAATATTCGAAAAAAATATATAGTTTTTGTATTAATAATATAGTTAATAATAATAATAATAATAATAATAATAATAATAATAATATAGTATATTGTGTTTCCATTGATGGTTGCTCCTGAGTCATGTCCCATTCCTTCCCCCCAGCCCAGTGGAAAGCTGTATTTAGAGAGTGACTTGGAAACCAATTCTGATGAGCCCTAAAAGTGTGATCAACTTGAAAAGAAAATCTGAACAAAAGCTTTGAAATTCACTGCAGGAGTTTATTTTCCAATAGTAACTTCTTTTGATTTCAGAAGAAAATCATGAGCTTGGCAAGTTGTTAATTTCTATGAAAATAGGTCATTTTTATTTAATGATGATAGCTCCTAAGCAGTGCATGATAATCTTAATAGAATTTAAGAACTGCTTTATGAATCACCAAGTTTTGAAAAAGATGGAAGCAAAAGTGGAAAAAAAATGTACATATTATGTCTTGGTAATGATATGATTTATGTTAACTGTACAAGGTACTACAATATTATCTATTCAAAAACTGTGAGGTCATCAAAAAAATGACAGATACCTGAGTTATTGAGTTTTGTTTCAAATCTTTTGGCAGTTATTAACTTTTGCTTTTCTGCCATTCTGTGCTTTAAATAGACAATGTACAAAACATCCAGAGCTGTTATTGCTGCTAGAGGATGAATCCTATCCACTATTGCATTTTCTCTAAGCTTTAAAGAAAACTTGTTGACACGGTTTAGCAAAAACACTTAGTCTCTTAGATATCACTCTGCTTCTGAATAATCTTTTTGGTGTACAGATCAAAAGGAAAGCTTTCATCGTAGATCTTGGATTGGACTCTAATCAGTATAGGAGTTCCATAAGCTTTAGTGCAAGACCTTTTCATTTTCCTCATGTGAAGATCAATTAGATCATAAGCTCTTCAGAGAAAACATCAAATTCTTTCAGTGTTTACTGCACTAAACAATACAAAGCACCACAGTTTTGGCTTCAAGAAAACAACCTGTAATTGACATGTTTGTTTCAGAGTATGGAAAGATCAAAACAGTGAACTATTTTCACTGCTTGACTATGTAAATTGCATCCAAACTAAACTAGCCATAGTCATTCCAGTATATCAAGATGAATTCACAGATGTTAGGTAGTCTTTTAAAGATGTCATATATATATATATATATTATTTTCTGTGTTACATAGGCAAAAATATTGTGTTTCCCCTTTGATTTTTAAAAAGCAGAGCATATAGCTTTATATCCATGGTAGCACAGCATTTTTTAATTTTTATTTTCAAATTATGAAAGGACAGGAAAGGCATAAGAAAACTGTTGCTCTGGCAGAATTTGGTAAATGATATCTCTGGGAGGAAATATGACTACATCTTTTATATTTTCCCCTAAAGCACAGAATTCATATTAACCATGTATGATGAGGCTCTGTGTGGCTGGAATACTTACTGTAAATGATATCAATTGCACATTTGAAGAACTTATCCAGAAGTTATTTGAAGCCAGTAGGGATATTTCCATTGATTTTAAAGGGCTTAGAAATAGGCCTTTAGCCTTGTTTTCAGTTCATGAATCATTATTCAGAAGCAAATCCTGATGTCTAGGTATTTGTAAATATTGGACAAATACTTCGGACAAACAACTTCTGGTCTAGAGGCTGTTTCCAAAATGTTAATCTAGGCTATATACTGTTCCATATTCATGACGTGTGATTAGTCATCTACATCATCATGTTGTTACTTCTATTATCTAATTGAAGGACTGAAACTATTTAAGCTGTACTATCTATCCATTTATATTCTTATAATGGAGTACCTCATCGCTGTAGTATATGAATGAATAATGAATAACAAATGTTGAATAGTGAATAATGAATAGTAAATAATTTATACATTCTGCTAGGATTTTTTAAACAAATATTCATTCGTGCAACTACATGTGAAACTTCTAGGATTGAGAACATTTTCACAAATGTTCAGGAGCTGCACCAACAGTGTGGAATAACAAGTAATAACTTTTGATTAATACAGGATAGCACTTATGATTATATCGTTTAAATATAAAATGAAGCTGTTTTATTTTATTTATTTTTTTTAACCATTGGATTAGGTCTGAGGTATATGAATTGATTTTAGTGTTTCTTTTCTTCCTCCAGTTGCTCATTTCAGCATCCTCTCCTCTCCTCTCCTCTCCTCTCCCTCTTTTAATTATGTTTATCTCCTTATTCTTCCAGTCCATTTGTTCAAATTCCCTTATTCATTTTTTTTCTTTTCCTTTTTTCTTTTATTCTCCCACTGCATTTACTCATCATCAATCATTTGATTTTTTTTTTTCCTCAGCATCTTCTTCAATATTTTCAATTACCATTCATTTGTCTGCAGTTACTCTCTTTACAGAATAACAAAATTTCTAGGTTGGAAGAGACCTACAAGATCATTGAGTCCAACCTCTGACCTAACACTAACAAGTCCTCCACTAAACCATATCATTAAGCTCTACATCTAAACGCCTTTTAAAGACCTCCACGGATGGTGACTCCACCACTTCCCTGGGCAGCCCATTCCAATGTCTAACAACCCTTTCGGTAAAGAAGTTCTTCCTAACATCCAACCTAAAAGTCCCCTGGTGCAACTTTAGCCCATTCCCCCTCATCCTGTCACCAGGCATGTGGGAGAACAGACCAACCCCCACCTCGCTACAGCCTCCTTTAAGGTACCTATAGAGAGCAATAAGGTCAACCCTGAGCCTCCTTTTCTCCAGGCCAAACAAACCCAGCTCCCTCAGCCGCTCCTCGTAGGGCTTGTTCTCCAGGCCTCTCACCAGCTTTGTTGCCCTTCTCTGGACTCGCTTGAGCACCTCGATGTCCTTCTTGTAGCCAGGGGCCCAAAACTGAACACAGTACTCGAGGTGCGGCCTCACCAGAGCCGAGTACAGGGGGACAATCACTTCCATAGACCTGCTGGCCACACTGCTTCTTATGCAAGCCAGGATGCCGTTGGCCTTCTCGGCCACCTGAGCACACTGCTGGCTCATATTCAGCCAACTATCAACCAATACTCCCAGGTCCTTCCCCACCAGGCAGCTTTCCAACCATTCCCCTCCCAGTCCCTAGCTCTGCTTGGGGTTATTGCGCCCCAGGTGCAGGACCCGACACTTGGCCTTGTTGAACTTCATGCAGTTGACCTCAGCCCATCGGTCCAGCCTATCCAGATCCTCCTGCAGAGCCTTCCTACCCTCGAGCAGATCGACACACGCACCTAACTTGGTGTCATCTGCAAACTTACTGAGGGTGCACTCAATGCCCTCATCCAGATCATCGATAAAGATATTAAAGCGGACCGGCCCCAGTACCGAGCCCTGGGGAACGCCACTAGTGACTGGCCCCGATCTGGACTTGACTCCATTTACCACGACTCTTTGGGCCCTGCTACCCAGGCAGTTTCTAACCCAACGAAGCATACGCCAGTCCAATCCAAGAGCAGCCAGTTTCTTGAGGAGAATGCTGTGGGAAACGGTGTCAAAAGCCTTGCTGAAGTCAAGGTAGACCACATCCACAGCCTTTCCCTCATCCACCTTTCATAAACCCATGCAGACTGGGCCTGATCGCCTGCTTGCCCTGCAAGTGCCACGTGATGACTCTCAAGACAATCTGCTCCATGAGCTTCCCTGGCACTGAGGTCAAACTGACAGGCCTATAGTTCCTCGGGTCTGCCCTCCGGACCTTCTTGTAGATGGGCGTCATGTTTGCTAGCCACCAGTCAACTGGGACCTCCCCCGATAGCCAGGACTGCTGATAAATGATGGAAAGTGGCTTGGCCAGCTCCTCTGCCAGTTCTCTCAGTACCCTCGGGTGGATCCCATCCGGCCCCATCGACTTGTGCACATCCAAGTGCCGTAGCAGGTCGCCGTGTATAGTCTATATATCTATATCTATATTTCTTCGTGTATAGTGAGGGCCACATTCTGCTCCCCATCCCATTCCGCCAGCTCAGGGTACTGGGTATCCAGAGAACAACCGGTATTGCCGCTAAAGACTGAGGCAAAGAAGGCATTAAGCACCTCCGCCTTTTCCTCATCTTTTGTAACAAGGTTTCCCCCTGCACCCAGTAAAGGATGGAGATTCTCCTTAGTTCTCCGTTTTGCGTTGAATTATTTGTAAAAAGATTTTTTGTTGTCTTTAACAGCAGTAGCCAGATTGAGCTCCAGATGAGCTTTGGCCTTTCTAATTTTGTCCCTGCACAGCCTCGTAACGTCCTTATAGTCCTCCTCAGTGGCCCGCCCTTTTTTTCAAAGATCATAAACCCTCTTTTTTCTCCTCAGCTCAAGCTGCAACCCTCTGTTGAGCCAGGCCGGTCTTCTTCCACGCTGGCTCATCTTTGGGCACGTGGGGACAGACTGCTCCTGCACCATTAAGATTTCCTTCTTGAAGAGCGCCCAGCCTTCCTGGACTCCTCTGCCCTTCAGAACCGCCTCCCAAGGGACTCTACCAACCAGTGTCCTGAACAGCTCAAAGTCAGCCTTCTGGAAGTCCAATACAGTGGTTTTACTGGTCTCCTTCCTGGCCTTGCCAAGAATAGTGAACTCCACCATTTCGTGGTCACTCTGCCCAAGACAGCTTCCGACCACCACATCTCCCACCAGTCCTTCTCTGTTTGTGAAGAGAAGGTCTAGCGGGGCACCACCCCTGGTAGGCTCACTAACCAGTTGCATCAGGAAGCTATCTTCCACACTCTCCAGAAACCTCCTAGACTGCTTTCTCAGAGCTGTGTTGTGCTTGCAGGATATGTCAGGGAAGTTGAAGTCCCCCACAAGAACAAGCACCGATGATTTTGCAACTTCTGTCAGCTGCCTGTAGAACTCCTCATCCGTCTCCTCACCCTGGTTCGGCGGTCTATAACAGACCCCAACCAGGACGCTAGCCTTGTTGGCCTTCCCGCCAATCCTAACCCAAAGGGACTCAACCTTGTCATTCCCAGCCTCTAGTTCCACAACATCGAAAGATTCTCTAATATAGAGAGCCACACCACCACCCCTTCTGTGCTGCCTGTCCCTTCTAAAGAGCTTATAGCCAGGCATTGCAGCACTCCACTCATGAGAGTGGTCCCACGACGTCTCCGTGATGGCAACCAAGTTGTAGCCTGCCTGCGGCACGATGGCTTCCAGCTCCTCCTGTTTGTTACCCATGCTGCGTGCATTGGTGTAGATGCACTCCAGCTGGGCCATTGTCTTATCCCCCGGCCTTGCCATTGTTCCCCCTGGCACAGCTCCAACAAGCCTTGAGCGAACGAACGGCTGTGTGAACGGCTGTGTGGTGCTTAGCTGCCAGCTGGGGGAAACCACGAGGACAGCAATGTAGTCATGTAACCAAATTAAAGCCAAAACTTTCAGCCCGGTCCTTGACCTGAATAGGGAGTGAGGATCCGGATCCTGGCATTTATACGTGATAGTTTATATGCAGCCAAAGTAAATACTGCAGTCGGAGGTCATGGCGCTAGATTTTGACAAGTCAGGCATAAAGAAGTGATCTCAGAAAAGCAAATTTAAGCAACATTAATGTTAAGTAAAGTCTTTCTGATTGCTATATTCCTTATCTGTCATGACTAGACAGATGAAAATCCAGGATGGCAATTTTGCCTTTTAGGTCATTTTCTTTTTTTCTTTTATTTATTTCTTCTCTTTATGTTGATTTATCTTATTTTAACAGGCTCTGTACTAATTTTCCTCACAGAATGACTAGCAGAAATATGACCCTTACATGCCTTTTGTAGTTAATTAATTAGGTCAACTCTAACCACTGAGCCCCTTGTCAGGTTCTTTCTGCTAGCAATAAGGAGCAATTGAACCTTAAACATTGAAACGAGCTTGTTGAGCCTATTCCACAAGGTCTCATGACTCCACACATGTGAAGTGAAATCTGCCAGGTGGGGATCATTTGACCTTTGCTATATAGGAAGCATGAGGAGTCATGGGAAGACTTGCCACTCCAGAGGAGTTTGAGGTTCAGGTTATTTAAGGTACCTTTCTACTGGTCCCCAGTCCGTTTTGGCATCCCAATCAAGCTGCTCCAATTCTTTTCCAGGGACAGAGGTGAGACTGACTGACCTGTAGTTTTCCAGATCCTTCTTCCTGCCCTTCTTGAAGATCCGAATGGCACTGGCTTTCCTCCTGTCTTCAGGCACCTCACCCGTTCTCCAGGACCTTTCCAAGATTATAGAGAAAGTTTCAGCGATCGCATCTGACAGCTCCCTTAGCACCCATGTATCTAGTAGATTTGTAGTAGAACCCCGCCACTGTGTCTCCCATACCAGCCCACCCCTTAATGCTTACTCAGCTCTCCACCTGTCCATCACCCTCCCCCAGCTGGAGCTGGCTACACTCTAATTGCTCTCTCACATAAAGGGCAACCCCACCCCCTCGCTTCCCCAGCCTGTCTCTTCTAAAGAGGACATAGCCCTCCATGACTGCGTTCCACTCACGTGAGCTGTCCCACCACGTCTCAGTGATCGCAATGAGATCGTGGCCCCACAACCGAACACAGATCTTGAGCTCATCCTGTTTATTTCCCATGCTCCATGCACTGGTGTACAGGCACTTTAGGGAAGCAGCAGGTACAGTTACCCTGGGGGCATGCAAGAAGAAGGTACTGGATGGGGGATTGGAAACACTACCTTCTCTGAGGAGCCTTCAGACAATCCTATGGGAGAGCTCTGAAGTTTGTCCTTGTCTTCAACAGTGGCAGTAGTGTGAAAAGTGTTCATCTGATTCGTGTGTTTAGATGTAGAGCTTAGGGATATGGTTTAGTGGGGACTGCTAGTGTTAGGTCAGAGGTTGGACTCTATGATCTTGAGGTCTCTTCCAACCTAGAAATTCTGTGATTCTGTGTCATTATGGAACAATGCTAGGGCCGCATGGTATGATGACTGTGACCTTCTGTCCTATAGACCCTTGTATAACCACAACACTAAGAAAAACAGAGTGGTTAATGTATATAGTTCTCGTACCTTGCAAAGGAATGTTTTAGCAATTTGTGTCAATAGAGAGCTTGAAGGGAAATGTATTTGTAGGCTTTTCCTTGAAGTCTCTGATACCTGGGGGGGAGGGGAGGGGGTCAGAATAGCTGCTAACTATTATGACTATTGCATGGGACACTATGCAAGTCTCTGATATCTGGCCGGGAGACTAAGGAGATGGGGAAAGCTGAAGAACGACTAAAAGACAAAGCTTGCAGGGGACACTGCATAAGTCTCTGCCATACAGCCAAGTTGGACAAAGGAGAAGGACAAGGGGTCTGAGATAAGGAGGACTGTTCACAAAGGGACAGGTTATGCCTATGTATAGGAGCATTGGGAAACTTCATGTATATGTAACTCTTTACTAGATATAACCAAAGCAAGTTGCCACGAGGCGTGCACGACTTTGGTGGAACTACCCCCACCGTGCCACCCAGAACTGAGTAAACCTACCTACTTTACAATCTTACTGATCGTGGAATCAGCTTTCTGTGAGTCATTTTGTCATCTTTCTGTGAGCCAGGCAGGAAACACCCTGTTCGGCTATGGGATCAGCTGCGGAGCAGACGCCCCGAGGTGCACCCTGAGTGTTTTGCTCGGACGGGACTCCACTCTCAGTCGCTCACTGCAGGAGCAGAAAAAGACCTCCTGAAGCTGCAGACAAGACCTCCTGAAGCTGCAGACAAACGGTATGTTTTCAGCTGCTGGAGGGATACTAACTGCAGTGTTAATAATTGTATGTCTTATTCTCAAATGTCCAGGTATTTTGTGTTGAAAGTATTTGTGTAAGTGTAAGGGTTTGAAACAAAGTGTTACAAGTCGCTTCACGAAGAACACAGTCAGAGACGATACTTATTTAGGTTGGTTATTATTCTAAATTATGTTCTTGTGGTATGAATGAGATGCACTAGAGGCCTCTTTGTGTGATTGCATGATTGTGCAGTGTGAGTGAAACACAGCGTTGCCACAAAACGAATGCGGAGTTCCAGTCCGTGGTTCCATATTCTCCGTGAGGGGACTGGGCGGAGACGAATGAAGTGCATGACAGACTGAAAAGAAGTGCTGTTTTATCCAAGGTTTGATTGGTGGTGCCCAATATATGGGCCTGGCAGTGTATCCTGTGAGCCTATTTGTGCTCTTAAATGCTTTGAGTGTGACAAGAAAAAAAAGGCGGGAGCATTATCTAAGTAACTAACAGTTGAGAAGTGTTGGTGTATTTGCTGTGGCATTTGGTCAGTTTCCCAAGTACTTGTGGGGGGGGAGGGGGGGGGGAAGGGGGCTGACTGATTATCAAAGCAGAACTGAAAGAGTCATTTCTTTGGTGGTTCGGGCTTCAGCCCTGGGAATTTGGTAAGAAGGGGGAGAGCGAATTTATTTAGGCCTCAATACCTTTTTAAACCCCCATATTGACAAATACACAGGAGAGATTCCTTGTTTTGTATGGGCTTACTAACAAAGTGCATGAGAAAAATTGGCATTTGGCTTGAAATTCGGTCCTGTTGAAATGTAAATTTTTGTGGAATGTTTGTCTAGAAGACAGAAGGCTGAGTGCTTCAGCTGTTTTCCTGAAGTTCCATGGATTTATGATTGGAATGGGGCTCATTAATAATCTGAAATAGTAAAGTCTGTATGTGGGAAGAAGCGTTTAATCCCAGAGAATTGGGACATTGGGGAAGAAGATTAGAAAAAGATAGTAAAAACCTGCAGTAAAAAGTTTTGCGTGGAAATTGAAACAAAGGACAGTAACTAGTAAGGAATAGTAATAAATAAATAAAAGGGAATGGGAAATCAAGGAAATGAGTAATATCCAAAACAAAGACGTTTTAAAGAAAGCCTCCTTGGGTGCATATTGGCACATTGGAAGGATATTGTTAGAACTGGGGGCACAGAAAGCAAGAGGACTTTCACTAAGTATTGCAATCAATGGTGGCCGCTTTATGGATCAATCGACTATAACACTATCTTGCAATTAATGTTGTTTTTGAGGAGAGAAGGAAAATAGGATGAAATGTATTATACTGATATGTTGTTCCAGCATCTTAGAGGGAAAAGGAGTGGAATTAAGTTGGCCCCTGACTGAGCCTTTGGTGTTGGCATGAGAAAAGTACAGGCTGGAGAAAGATAAAGGAAGGGTTAAAAGAGTTGAAGGTGTTAAAGGCATGTAGTATTTAACAGAGCTGTTTGAAGTTGAATGAGCAGGGAAAGAGGATGTAGGAGTGTTAATAGTTCTGCCTCCACAGGAGGCTGTGATCTCAAAATCACCAGTGTGAGCCCTTTGGGGCAGAGGGACCATGATGGGTGCGAGAGAGTTGTCATGGACACAGAAAAGCAACAAACTCTTAAAACAACCTGAGTTTATGAGTGAGCTCAGACTGCCAATGGGACCGCTCAGGGAACTGTTGACAATTGCATTCCCCTGACCAACCCCACACTGAGACTATAGTCACCCCGGAAATAATGAACGGTAAATACCAAAATCTGGTTAAATTCGGAATTGAGAATGTGTTCCAACAAGATCCAAAAGAAACCCCTATGGAATTTTTGGACCGACTCTGAAGTGCAATGGAAAATGAAACTGGAGAAAATAGGGGCTAAGTTAGAACAAGGAAAATGGACACTGCCAGACAGGCAAGAGATATTGCCAAAAGCTTATGCGAAGCAAATATTGGGACGTTTGCATGCACAGACACATTGGGGTACAAAGGCGTTAAGTGATCATTTACTTCAACAATTTGGTTGCATTGGGATTTTTGAAATAGCAAAGCAAATTGTACAAAGTTGCTTAACTTGTCAGGAGATAAATAAGAAAGTGTTTCGACAAGCAGCCACGGGAGGGAGAAAAAACAGCTTATAGGCCTTTTGAGAAAGTACAAGTTGATTTAACTGAATTGCCTGAGGTAGGGAGGATAAAATATCTATTGGTAATAGTAGATCACTTAACGCAATGGGTAGAAGCTTATCCCGTAGCACAAGTTACGGCATAAATGGTGGTAAAAATTCTATTAGAACACCTGATACCCAGATATGGGATAATCCAGTACATTGATTCTGATCAGGGCACACACTTGACTTCTAAAATAATAAAATTATTATGTCAATCATTAGGTGTTCAGTGGGAATACCATACTCTGTGGCACCCACAAAGTTCAGGGAAAGTAGAAAGACTGAATCAAACAATAAAACAACAATTGGCTAAATTAATGATCGAGACACAAATGCCCTGGACCAGATGCTTACCATTGGTACTTTTAAACATAAGAACTAAACCACACAGTGAGACTGGATTATCACCATATGAAATGTTATATGGTATGCCTTCTTCTCAAGGGAAGAGCCTTGAGAACTAGCCTATAGGGAACAATGTAGTTGAGGATCATAGCATCCAGAAAGGTATAATTATTATTGGAAGGAGATTACAAGAACTAAGAGAAATTGGAATGATGGCTCAACCACCACCTTTAGGATTTGCTATATGTAAAATACAACCAGGAGACAAGGTCTTAATAAACACCTGGAGGGAAGAATCATTGAACCCCTGACGGGAGGGATTGTACCTTGTTTTACTTACTACCTCACAGCAGAAAGGGGTTGGACCCACGCATCCAGAATTAAAGGACCAGTAACTACTGAAACTTGGAGGGTTGAGTCCGCTCCTGGGGAACTGAAACTCAAGCTACAGAAGAACTAATATTCTGGCAACGAGGCTCTGCATGAATTAAGGATGCCGAATAAAGGGGACAAGCGTAAAGGGAGGAAAGGGAGAAGGCAAGACTGGGGCAGGACCCTCCACTGCAGTGTGTATGGTCTACCGAGGGAGGCAACCCCTATGGGTATTGACTGCCGAGTGAAAGGGCCTTGACCGGACTTCTCCCACACTAAGGTCAGGTTGTCCCAAGAAAATAATGTAAGAACCTTTTTTTTAAACCCATATAAAGCTGTGATTTGTTTTCCAGGAGCTGATCACCCTGACAGGCTGAATGGTAACACAAACGCAAATCGACCCTGAAAGCGGGCCCAACCCCTTGATTGAAGGCATTTGCTTACTATGATCCAGCTACGTGGGCAGAAGACGGATCCTGGGGCTATAGGACCCCAATGTATATACTTAATAGAATAATTAGGTTACAAGCTGTAATAGAAATAGTTGTAAATAAAACCGGAGATGCGCTTGGATTAATTGCAAAGCAAAATACCAAGATGAGAACTGCTTTGTATCAAAATTGCTTAGCTTTGGATTATTTACTAGAGAAGGAGAAGTCTGTGGAAAATTTAACCTTAGTAATTGCTGTTTAGAGATTGATGAGGGTGTTTCTTCCTAGTAGCTGGTAGAATGCTATGTTCTGGCTTAGGATGAGAAGAGTGCTGATAATATGCTGCTGTTTTAATTGTTGCAGAGCAGTGCTTACACCAAGCCAAGGACGTTTCAGCTTCTCACTCTCTCCTGCCAGCAGGCAGGCTGGGGGTGCAAGAGCTGGGAGGAGGGCCGGAATGCTTGGGGTTAGGCTGGGCATCGGACAGTGGGTGGTGAGCAATTGCATTGTGCATCACTTGTTTCGTACACATTATTACTAGTAGTATTGTTATCTTCATTATTGTCATTATTATTGTTGTTGTTATTTTCTTGTCTTTATCTCAACGCATGGGCTTCACTTTCCCATTTCTCTCTCCCATCCCAGAGAAGGAGGGGGGGAGGTGAGCAAACAGCCGTGTGTTGTTTAGCTGCCCGCTGGCTTAAACCACCACAGAAAGAAAAGCTGTAAATAAACTTGTAAGAGAATTGAAGAAAATTGCACATGTCCCAGTTCAGATTTCAGATGGAATTGATCTAAGAGGATGATGGGAGGGGGCTTTATAGGTGGTGATTGGCTTGCTAAAATAAGGATGGTTGTATTGGGGATATGTGGAGGATTATTAATAATTCCATGTTTAATACCTTGTATTACCAGACTAAGACACTCGGTAATACAAGGAACGCAAATATCTGTGGTACCTGTTGACCCAGAACCAGGGAAGGAGAAAACCCATTCCCTGATGATAATAAAAACAAACAAAGATCCCAAATTGGTACCAATTAGTATCAATTTGGCAAGTATTGACTTGATTGGAAAGGAAAACACAAATCAATGCCATGAAAAAGGAGATGGGGGATTGTGAAATGTGTTCATCTGATTCCTGTCATTATGGAACAATGCTAGGGCCGCATGGTATGATGACTGTGACCTTCTGTCCTATAGACCCTTGTATAACCACAACACTAAGAAAAACAGAGTGGTTAATGTATATAGTTCTCGTACCTTGCAAAGGAATGTTTTAGCAATTTGTGTCAATAGAGAGCTTGAAGGGAAATGTATTTGTAGGCTTTTCCTTGAAGTCTCTGATACCTGGGGGGGAGGGGGGGGTTCAGAATAGCTGCTAACTATTATGACTATTGCATGGGACACTATGCAAGTCTCTGATATCTGGCCGGGAGACTGAGGAGATGGGGAAAGCTGAAGAACGACTAAAAGACAAAGCTTGCAGGGGACACTGCACAAGTCTCTGCCATACAGCCAAGTTGGACAAAGGAGAAGGACAAGAGGGAGGGAGGAGCCTTCAGCATGAGAGACCCCCAGAGGGTCCACCAGAGACTGTTACGCATGCTCCAGTAGGAGGGTTTGGATTCCGGAAACTAATTATAATAACCCTAGTTGTTTTAGAAGCAGTATTGAATATGTATTAGCCTAGGAGCATAAAAATCAGCTGCTTGATGTAACTGGTGTGCGTCTTGGTGGAGCAGAGACTCCCGGTGCACCCAGCGCTGTTTGCTTACCTCTATTCCTTGAATAAATTGTAAACTTTGATTATAGTCCTATTTTGAAGACTGAGCCATTTATAACAGTAGTGAGGACTTCCCCCAGCCCTTCTCTGTCCCCTTTAGCTCCCCTCCCTTCCCCCATCAAACCTAGTTTAAAGCCCTGGTAATCAGCCCAGAGAGCTTGCTCCCCAACACGCTTGCGCCCCACTTGCCCAGTCCTGGTCCCCAGATTTTTGCGCCACGAACATGATTCCACAGAGCCTTCAAGCCTTTCTGTAGCTTTAAAGATGCTGAAACAGTCCCTGGCTTAAGAACTAGTTCCCCACCTGGCACTACGAATCGTTGCTTAGGGATAAAAGCTGAGGTTCTTGTCTGTTAAGTGAACAGCCAGGGAGACTCAGCCTCCTTTCTCTGAGTTCGGTGCTGCCTAGCCTTAACATTTTCAGTACTCAGTAGTGTCTACCAGGCTCTTGTATTTTGAGAGGGATTGCACTCCCCTTACATCATATGGGAATCCCAGTTTTCTGTCTCAAGGGTGAATGGTGGAAGGCACTTGTAAATCATTGCAGGTTGTCGTTGTTGTCCATTGCCACGTAAATTAAGGCCATGCAAGTACCTTCTACTGTTCCTTCTTCTCTTTCATTTGTTGTCTGGTTTCTACCAAATATTACATATTTGGTGAAATGCCTTAAAACAACGTTACTTGTTAATTAACAACTTATTTTTTTTTTTCTCTCTAGGTCTGCCAGTAGCTGACAGAGTAGAAAGGTGTGCTTCTCTCTCTTTCTTGTATAGAGTTAGAGGCAATGCCTGATATCCAGCCAAGATGGACAAAGGAGAAGGACAAGGACAAAGCCTGGGAGGAAGACTATGAGCCTTCAGCACGAGAGAACCCCAGAGGGACCACCGGGGACTGATACACATGCGCCAGTGGGAGGGTTCGGAATCCGGGAACTAATTACAATAACCCTGCCTTTTCCAGAAGTAATAATGAACATGTATTAGCCTAGGAGCAGAAAAAGCTGCCGCCTGATGTAACGTGTGTGCGTGTTGGAGAAGCCCAGACTCCCCATGCACCCAGCGCTCTTTACTTGCCTTTTATTAACCCCATAAATAAATCTCATAAAGCTAAGTTGGCTCGGAATTTATAACAGTATGATGAAAACTGTTGCACTCCAAGTTGGGAAGGGGAGAGGAAAATGTTCATGTATACGTGAGAATTGTACTCAAACAGCTGATTACACCTTTGCATACACCTTTTAAGGGAAAAGTTTAAACCTCAGAAGCAACAGGCAGTTTTCTACGTTTCCTGATATGATAACATAATATATGATATAGGTAGGATATCAAAGGATGATATCATACCTATAGCCTGCTGCAGGCTGAAAAGTAGCCTGTGCCTCAGGTACCGTTTTATGCCTTTGCTTTTGTTACTACATCCCTGTTAGTCTTCAAAAGGGAAATGAAATCTCTCCTGGCTTGTTTACTCCTGAAGGAGCGTGAAAGAGACGCGTGTCCTTGTATGTGAAGAGGAGGTGAAGGAACAGCTAGTGCAAGGAACACACAAATCCGTTGCGCCAGACTAACAGGTGGTTGGCTCTGAGCTGGGAGACTGCAACAGAAACACAGAATTATCTAGGTTGCAAGAGACCTCCAAGATCATTGAGTCCAACCTCTGACCTAACACTAACAGTCCTCCACTAAACCATATCCCTAAGCTCTACATCTAAATGTCTTTTAAAGACCTCCACGGATGGTGACTCCACCACTTCCCTGGGCAGCCCATTCCAATGTCTAACAACCCTTTCGGTAAAGAAGTTCTTCCTAACATCCAATCTAAAACAACCCTGGTGCAACTTTAGCCCATTCCCCCTCATCCTGTCACCAGGCATGTGGGAGAACAGACCAACCCCCACCTCGCTACAGCCTCCTTTAAAGTACCTATAGAGAGCAATAAGGTCAACCCTGAGCCTCCTTTTCTCCAGGCCAAACAAACCCAGCTCCCTCAGCCGCTCCTCGTAGGGCTTGTTCTCCAGGCCTCTCACCAGCTTTGTTGCCCTTCTCTGGACTCGCTTGAGCACCTCGATGTCCTTCTTGTAGCCAGGGGCCCAAAACTGAACACAGTACTCGAGGTGCGGCCTCACCAGAGCCGAGTACAGGGGGACAATCACTTCCATAGACCTGCTGGCCACACTGCTTCTTATGCAAGCCAGGATGCCGTTGGCCTTCTCGGCCACCTGAGCACACTGCTGGCTCATATTCAGCCAACTATCAACCAATACTCCCAGGTCCTTCCCCACCAGGCAGCTTTCCAACCATTCCCCTCCCAGTCCCTAGCTCTGCTTGGGGTTATTGCGCCCCAGGTGCAGGACCCGACACTTGGCCTTGTTGAACTTCATGCAGTTGACCTCAGCCCATCGGTCCAGCCTATCCAGATCCTCCTGCAGAGCCTTCCTACCCTCGAGCAGATCGACACACGCACCTAACTTGGTGTCATCTGCAAACTTACTGAGGGTGCACTCAATGCCTTCATCCAGATCATCGATAAAGATATTAAAGCGGACTGGCCCCAGTACCGAGCCCTGGGGAACGCCACTAGTGACCGGCCTCCAACTGGATTTCGCTCCATTCACCACGACTCTTTGGGCCCAGCTATCCAGGCAGTTTCTAACCCAACGAAGCATACGCCAGTCCAATCCAAGAGCAGCCAGTTTCTTGAGGAGAGTGCTGTGGTAAATGGTGGTCCAAAGCTTTACTGAAGTCAAGGTAGACCACATCCACAGCCTTTCCCTCATCCACCAAGCGCATCACTTTGTCATAGAAAACATAGAAAACAGGTAACATAGATGTTACCTGTTGACCATTTTCCTCATCACATTTACTTATAATTCATCAGCCAAGTTGTCTCTTGCAAAATGTTGGGAAGTGATTCTGATGTAAGTAGAACCCTTTCTGCAAATCTTTTAGCACACAGCATCTTATCAATTACATGTTCCTGCATGTTCCTGCATTGAGTTTACATGGCAAGGTTTTGACAGTGGGGGCTGCAGTGGTTGCCTTTGTGAGAAGAATCCAGATGCTGCCCCATGTTAGATAAGGGACAGTTTCAGTCAGCTCCAAAGGGACGTGCTGCTGGCCCAAGGAAAGTCAATAAGCATTGTTGTTTGAGTCTCTGTGAGAGCCAATTTAAGAAAGGAGGGAAAACAAAACAAAACAAACAACAATAACAACAACAACAAATGCTGCACAGCAGTAGCTGGGAGAGTGAGGAGCGAGAACCCGCCCTGCAGACTTCAAGGTCAGTGCAGGAGGGCAGGAGGTGCTCCAGGCACCAGAGCAAAGTTCCACCACAATCACTCTCTCAATCCCTCTCCTCAAAGTGAAAGGGGGAGAAAACATGATGCAATGAGCTCAAGGGTTGAGATAAGGACAGGGAGATAGCTCAGCAATTATCGTCACAGGCAAAACAGACTCAGAGTAGGCAGATAGTGAGATTCATTGCCTATTACTAACAAGCTAGAGAAGTGAGAAATAAAGGAAAGAAACCAAAAACACCTTCCCCCCATCCAGCCTCTACCACCTGCTCCCCATGAGTGGTGCACAGGAATGGGAGAATGGGGATTGTGCTCAGTCTATAGCACTTCATCTCTGCCGTTCCTTCATGGTCACTCTTTTCCCCTGCGCTGTGGGGTCCCTCCCACGGGATGCCGAACTTCTTGCACTGAGACTGTGTGGGCTTCCCACAGGCAGCAGCTCTTCAAGAACTGGTCCCATGTGGCTCTGTACCATGGGGTCTATCCCCCAGGAGCAAACTGCTCCAGCACAGGTCCCCCACAGGCGGCAGCTCCCCCCAAGTCCCCTACTCCTGCGGGGGCTCTCCATGGGCCATAGCCTCCTCCAAGCCACACCCACTTGCTCCACCGGGGGCTCCTCCATGGGCTGCAGCATGAAGATCTGCTCCATGTGGGACCCATGGGCTGCAGGGGGACAGCCTGCTCCACCAGGGGCCTCTTCACAGGCCCCAGGGGAGGATCTTCTACTCTGTTGCCTGGAGTACGTCTCCCCTCCTTCTCCTTTTGCACTGATCTTGGGGGTGCCTTCAAGGCTGTTTCTCACTCCTCTCACTTTCCCAGCTACTGGCTGCTGCGTGGCCACCTTTTTTTTTTTTTTTTTTCCTCCTTTCTTAAATCTGCTCTCACAGAGGTGCAAACAACATAACCTAATGGCTCTGGTCTGCAGCAGGGCTCTTATCTAGTATGGGACTGCTTCCAGATTCTTCTCACAGAAGCCAACCGTATGGCCCCCTGCTACCAAAACCTTGCTGTATAAGTCCACTACAAGCAGGCTCTCCCCCTGCAGCCCACAGCAGAGCAGATCTCCATGCTGCAGCCTGTGGAGGGTCCCTGGTGGAGAAGGTGGATGTGGCCTGAAGGAAACTGCAGCCTATGGAGAACCCTCACAGGTGCAGGTGATCTGGCAGGAGACCTCAACCCTATCTCAATGCTTGAGCCCTTTTCATTTTATTTTCTCTTCCTTTCCCTTTTAGGAGAGGGAGTGAGAGAGTGGTTGGGGTGGAGCTCAGCTGTACAGGTGAGTAAAACCACTAGAGTTACCAATGCTCACAGACCTTTTTCTCCCCTTTTCTGATGCAAATCCTTTATTTCTCATTTTGAGAAACTATCTGATCTGATCCAGAGCTCTCTTTTAGAATAAATTATGCCCAGCAACTTCTGACTCATGAGGATATTATTTTTCTACATACCTACATTACTAGTGTTCTCAGAAGCCTTCTCCACATATAATGTCAAACTTGTTTGGTATCATAATATGACAATTAGAACAATAAAAACAACAATAACAAAAGATAATTTAGAAGAGAATGACTCAGAATTAATTCTTAAGTCCACTCAGTGACTTATTTAGTAAGAAACTACTGCTGTAGTAGAGACATTTTGTTAAATAACATCATACATAAATCTTGTCCATTATACATAACTAAATATCATTAGCACTGTGACAATACATGAAAAAGATTTAATGTTTTAATACCATATTTACTTATTTGAAGACATGATGTTATATGAGTCTTTCATTTAGCAGTGATACAGCAACCTACTAAAATCACAATGCAAGTACAATATAGCAGTTGTAGTAAACAGCTGGATCACAGTGAAAACATGGTTCCCATTACTGATCTATTTATGCCCTCTGTCAAAATCCTGGGTGTCCCTAATTGCTGAGAAGGAATACATGGGTTGAGCTGAGTAACTCTTGTTGTTCTAGTCAGAGTTCATTTTGACAGTTGCTCCATATTTATACTCTGTTTTGGTCTGAACCATGCATATACTCCCTCCCGTGTTGTGTGATCTGACTAGCTCAAAAAGACATTCACCTTTTTTTTTTTTTTTTTTTTGATTAATTTGGACAAGGACATTTACATGACCAGTCAATCCACTTAGCTGATATAGTCTGTTATTTAAAACAAAGGCCACCTTCTGCCCTATGTTGTGTAACGTTCAGCTTTCTTTACAACAGCTGTTGTCACTCCCTCTGTTATTCTCTGAGATTTATGAACACATCATCTTTGCTTATCTCTGTGCCTTCTTCCATTGTAGATATTTACTGATTAGTTACATTATGAAATGCCTAAGACTATGCAAAACTCAGATACTGCAGATTTATTAAAAACTTCATCCTCGTCATAACTGTTGTTATTTTTAAGAGGAGAAAATGATAATCAGTAAGAAAATGATAATTGAGAATAAAGTGAGAATCACTGAGGTTGGAAAAGACCTTTCGAATCATCTAGCCCAACCTTTAACCTAGCACTGCCAAGTCCACCATTAAATCATGTCACTAAGCACTACATCTACATGTTTTTTGAAGATCTCCAGGGATGGTGACTCAACCACTTCCCTGGGCAGCCCATTCCAATGCCTAAAAACCCTTTCGGTAAAGAAGTTTTTCCTAATATCCAACCTAACATCCCCTGATACAAATGAAGTCCATTTCCTCTTGTCTTATCACTTAGTGTTTGGGAGAAAGAGCCCTATTCCCACTTCACTACAACCTCCTTTAAGGTAATTGTAAAGTACAATAAGGTCTCACCTGAGCCTCCTTTTCTCCAGGCTAAACAACCCCAGCTCCCTCAGCCGCTCCTCACAGGACTTGTTCTCTAGACCCTTCACCAGTTTTGTTGCCTGTCTTTGGATACGCTCCAGCACAAGATGTCTTTCTTGTAGTGAGGGCCCCAAAAATGAACACAGTATTCAAGGTGTGGCCTGACCAGAGCTGAGTACAGGGGGATGATCACTTCCCTACTACTACTGGCCACAATATTTCTGATAGAAGCCAGGATGCTGTTGGCCTTCTTGGACACCTGAGCCACCTGAGAACACTTCTGGCTCATATTCCAACAGCTATTGACCAATACCCCCAGGTCCTTTTCTGCTGGGCAGCTTTCCAGCCTCTCTTCCCCCAGCCTGTAGCATTGTATGGAGTTACTATGTCCCAAGTGCAGGACCCAACACTTAGCCTTGTTGAACTTCATACAGTTGGCCTTGACCCATCAGTCCAGTCTATCCAGATCCCTCTGCAGGTGGATGTGACCTGAAGGAGGCTGCAGTCTATGGAGAGCCACCGCAGGAGCAGACCCCGGGCCGGAGCTGCAGTCCATGGAGAGGAGCAGGGAGTCTGGGGGGAGCTGTCACCCATGGGGGACCCATGTTGGAGCAGTTTGCTCCTGATGGATGTACCCCGTGGTACAGATCCATGTTGGAGCAGTCCTTGAAGAGCTGCTGCCTTCTGCTGCCACACAGGCTCAGTTCAGGAGGGACACATCCCATGGGAGGGACCCCACAGCGCATGGGCAGAGAGTGACTGTGAAGGAGTGGCGGAGATGAAGCATTAGGGACTGATCACAGCCCCCATTCCCCATTCCCCTGCACTGCTTGGGGGCAGGAGGTGGTAGAGGGTGGTTGGGGGGAAGGTGTTTTTAGTTTGTTTTCTCTGTTTCTTACTGTTTTATTTTGTTAGTAATAAGTAATAAATTTCATTAATCTCCCTATGCTGAGACTGTTTTGCCTGTGACAATAATTGTTGAGTGATCTCCCTGTCTTTATTTCAGCCCTTGAGCCCTTTTCATTGTATTTTCTTCCTCTTTCCCTTTGAGGAGGGGGACTGAGAGAGTGATTGCAGTTGAGCTCAGCTGCCCAGGTGGATAAAACCACCACAGGATTTTCTGTTAATGGGTGTCTTGGACGTTTTAGAACAGATTGATTTAACTTCTGTATATGACGCAGGTATTGTAGGGAAGGACAATTTTAGTATTTTTTGTTTCAGTTTAGCAATGATGATACTCATCATCATTTAGCTGATGATGTTGCAGCATTACATTAAACATTACAGTAGGAGTTATGATTCTGTGATCATGTCCCACTGTACTAAAATCAAAGCAAAATTATAATAAACAAAATATAGTCCCTGTATTGAAACTCTAAACCTAATTTTAATCTAAAAAATTTAATCTAGTTTAATCTAAAAAGTTTTAATCTAAGAAGTAATATTTTTTCCTGTTAATTTTGTTTATTAAAAAAAAAAAAAAAAAAGATTTCCAGTAATCGATGAAAATATCAATAAGTCAAAAATGGTCTTTGATTTTTCTTAGGAAAATAACAATTTTTCTATAAATTGTGTTTTAATTTACTCTTGACTAGCAATGCCTAGTCATTGCCTAGTCATGACTAGCAATACAGGATGTAATGCAATGGAACTTTTAAATAACCTCTTTTTTCCCCTTGTACCTTAAATAATAATTTACTTCAAGAACAAAGGAGAAAATTCACCTGATTGTTTTCTGAGATACAGATCCTCGGTTGTCCTTTGTATCTTCGTCGCCCCAGGTAAAGCAGAATTCAAAGCTGTATTGTTCAATATAACTTTAGGAGAAATTTCTTTCCATACCTGTGGTAATCTTCAAGATTCTTGTTGATTAGATGTTTAAGAAACATCACCTACAAAAGAAGACTGGAAGTACAGGGATTAATTTTAAGAAAAAAATACCGAGATAATTCTTTCAAACATATAAAAGTTGTTTGCAAGGAGGAAAAGGATAAACTGTTGTCAAGGTCCTATCCTTTAGGACTAGGGCCAAAAGCAACAAGTGTAGCAAGAAAGATATGCTTTAATTGATAAGGATAGTTAAGCTCAAGGGTAATAGGTTTCTTCTGAAAAAAAGTTATCTCCTGAATAGCCACAACAGGATAATATTAAAAGCAGAAGAAATGTGTCAGGAATTTTTTAGCCACATCAATACTTCATTAGGCTAGAAGAAGTAGGTTAAGATGCTCTCCCACAAGTTTTTTCATAGAATCATAGAATCATTAAGGTTGGAAAACACCTTCAGGATCATCTGGTCTAACCATCACCCTACTACCAATGTCAGCCACTAAACAATGTCTCTACGCACCAGGTCCAACTTTTCCTTGAACACCCCCAGGGATGGTGACTCCACCTTCCTCCTCCTTGGGCAACCCGTCCCAATGCCTGACTACTCTTTGTGAGAAGAAATTTCTCCTATTTTCCAACCAAAACCTCCCCTGGCGCAACTTGAGGCCATTTCCTCTAGTCCTATCACTAGTTACCTGTGAGAAGAGGCCAGCCCCCAGCTCCCCACACCTTC
This sequence comes from Aythya marila, assembly GCF_965140915.1. Taxonomy (NCBI): domain Eukaryota; kingdom Metazoa; phylum Chordata; class Aves; order Anseriformes; family Anatidae; genus Aythya; species Aythya marila. Next base: position 33,552,133 of record NC_139042.1, on the reverse strand, counting down.
CTTTGAAGTAGCTGTAGAGAGCAATAATGTCTCCCCTGAGCCTCCTCTTCTCCAGACTAAACAACCCCATTTCCCTCAGCCACTCCTCATATCCTATTCCTATGACTTTTTAGCAGACAACATTTTCTTTGGGACCAAGGGTCATGTAGGCAGATTCTTATCATCTTTACATTACCAATTCATAACAAAAACAAAAAAGAAACAAACAAACAAACCACAACAACAACAAAACATAGCAGTGTGAGCATGGAATAACTGTCCAACTTGTTTCACTTCTGGGAAATGGTCCTTGCTTCCTTGGTTTGGGACTCTGGCAGTTCCTTTTTTAGTTGTCATATGCAGGTTTTGGCTGGGGCAGAGGTAATATTCTTTGTAGTCTCACACAACAGTGTGGTTTGGATTTTTCATGGAAATAGTGGTGGTAACACAACAATGTTTTAAGCTGTTGTAAAGCAGTGATTATACAGAACCAAGGCCTTTTTTTTTTTTTTTTTTTTTTTTTTTCTTATGATGATGCCCTGCCTTTGAGGAGGCTGGGGGTGAACAAGAAGCTGTGACAGGACACAGCTAGGACAGATGACTGAGACTGACCTCCATAACATATGGTGGCATGCTCAGCAATAAAAGCTTGGGTAAAAGGGTGGGGGGAGAAGGGGAGGAGGAGGATGTTGTGAGTGATAGCATTTG